>NW_005871068.1:3289622-3324622 GCF_000147115.1 Myotis lucifugus
GACCCTTTAATACAGTTCCTCATGTTGTGGTGACCCCCAACCATAAAATTATTTTCGTTGCTACTTCATAACTGTAATTTTGCTACTGTTCTGAATCATACTGTAAATATCTGATATGCAGGATGTATTTTCATTGTTACAAATTGAACATAATTAAAGCATAGTGATTAATCACAAAACAATATGTAATTATATATGTGTTTTCCGATGGTCTTAGGTGACCCCTGTGAAAGGGGTCGAGACCCACCAGTTGAGAACCGCTGATCTAGATCAACAAGTCCATTTTTGAGAGAGTTTGGGTGGCATTTCACAGTATCCAGCACAACTCCTTCCATTGTTTAGATCCGCTTTTTCAGAAGGATTCTGTGAACATCTGTTTCAGAAAAATATAAAAAAAGAAAACCAGTGCACCACAGTTGCAGCTTGTCTAGCATCTTCTTCATCTACAGTGGTTCTCAACCTTCTGGCCCTTTAATACAGTTCCTCATGTTGTGACCCAACCATAAAATTATTTTTGTTGCTACTTCATAACTGTAATGTTGCTACTGTTATGAATCGTAATGTAAATATCTGATATGCAGGATGGTCTTAGGCGACCCCTGTGAAAGGGTCATTTGACCGCCAAAGGGGTAGCGACCCACAGGTTGAGTACCACTAATCTATCTAGTCCTCATCCTGAGCAAGTAGTTCTGCCAACTTGGTGGCTTATATGTCTGAGGGCTCTGAGCCCCTGATCACCATGCATTCATTGGGCCAAGGCTGATGAAACTGTCCACTTGCCATTAAAAGAGACTCTGAATTGGATTATCTAGCAGATAAACATATTCCTCCCTTTCCCCATTGTGTAACTACAGCCCTATCACTTTCTGACCAAGATCTATTACCCAGCTTGCATAGTGCCTCCTCCTTGTGCCTTTTGATTCCTTGGAACAAGGAGCTTGAAGTCTACAGACAACAATAATTTAGTATCTATGTCCTTGACAGAAAGCTACCCCAAAGTCTTTAACTGGCACAACCCACAACTGCAAGGACTGAAAGTAAAATGTATGCAAGTGGGGTTAGCTTTCTACTATCTTTTTTTCAAAGCGTTAGTAAACCTCAATAATCACTATTAATTTTGTTTGTCTTATACTTGCCAATGCCTAATGATTTCTCAAACACCTAATGTATCACACCAGCTGGTGCTTCCCCGTGCACCAGAATACCGTCCAAATTCTCTACGTTGTGCCAGAGACAACTACTTCACCTATGACCAACTTTTTGTTAGCTGAGTAGAAAGTGATCCCATTTCAAATCTTCATCTTTAGCACCTGCTTTCTCAGACAGGTTGGGTTTCCCATGAAGCACATTTTAACATGAAGTTTTGCATGCAGGTGGTCTATTGAGGAATGAGTGAAAGGAAGCAGAAGGGAAATCAAGCTGTGATGCAGGCCCAACAACAATTTTGGGCAAACCCATGGGAAGAACTGAAGCTGAAAGGTCTTTTCCTTTTTCTCAGTTGGATGAAGATGTCCAGAGCTTTGTATATATGCATCAGTGAGTCACTGGATGTGGTTGCTCTCTAGAGGGGCTTGGGATGGACACATTTTTGCAGCTGAGACCTTGGCATGCTCTGAAGGAGCTGAAACTGAGGGTTGTCTGCTGAGAACACTCCCAGCCCATGGTGCCATCGATACCTTCATTGGAGGAGAATCTAGTAGGTGCATGATTGTGATCACCACTCCTAAAGTTATGAAAGTCGCCTTCAACTCTACACTACGCAGAAGTGGGATTGTTGGACATCTGTCTTAATTTTGGTAAATACTGTCTGATTGCTTTTAGATGGTCTAAAACAGTGGTCGGCAAACTGCGGCTCACGAGCCAATGCGGCTCTTTGGCCCCTTGAGTGTGGCTCTTCCACAAAATACCGACTTCTGCGCATGGGCCACGAAGTTTCAATCGCACTGTACGTGCGCGCCCGCACGTGGTATTTTGTGGAAGAGCCACACTCAAGGGGCCAAAGAGCCGCATGTGCCTAGCGAGCCAGTTTGCTGACCACTGGTCTAGGCTACTAGTGACTGTTACAGAATCATGAAACTTAACATACTCTGATGGTTAGCTGGTTTGAATTGGACCAGAGTGGCTTTTAGAAAGGTGGAGATTTAGCTAATTTCTCCATCAATTGGCATATATCATTAAATTGAAAATGGCATTTTATTTAAGACACATCCTGATTCCACAGATGTTAAAACTTGGGAGAAGAGATTTATCTTAGAATTGATGGAAGAAAGTTAGTCAGTGGGATTCATCTCCATTTGGTCAGCCTATAACCAGCATTGAGATGCAAATGTCAACTCCTGCTTTGCCTAGTGTGTTAATTAAACCCTTCACTCTGGCTGTCCCTTTCCACACTTCCTTATGTTGATTATGATTAATTAACAAAAATACTTACTGGTGGTTAGGAGCAGGTTTAAGCTCTTGCTCAGTAACAATTTCATCTCTCTATTCACTTTCTTTAAACACCCTGCTGCCCCCATAAATGCAGATGAGGCTATTTTATTATAAATAGTACCAGAACAAGCTTAACCAATCACCTTCTAGCACACAGGCAACTCTGCAGCACTCCTTTTTTAGAATACCACATGCTGTAATTCAAATTATCACATTAGCTATCCAAACGCACCATTTGTTTTTAAATACTGGAGTGTTTACCTGAAATTTTCCCCTTCTCATCTTCCCGCCCCACTTCACCAGTACATTGTCACTGCAATGACAGGTTTATTTATGTGCCTTAATGTCTTCACTTTCTGTTATTTAAAAAATGCATTCCTGTGTCTCCATAAAGGTGCTCTTGAGCATCTTAAAATATTGGTTATTATGGAATAGGCTTGTGTCTTTTATTTTTCACGATGCCCTCTTAAATTTTACCTTTATTCAGACTTTGAAATATTTCAACACTTTAAAACTCCTGCCTTAAAATTTTAGTGCCGGTCTTACTCTGGACACAGCATGCCTTCTGCAACTTTAACAGCTCTTAAAAGACATTTGGAAGTTGAATCTATAAAGACGGAAGCATTTCTTGCCCACAGTGGAGTCTGGCACCTAACAGTTACCACTGCAGACACTGCTGTGAAAAGTTTCCAAATACAAGCCATTCAGAGTTTGCACTTGTATACAAAACCCATACATGCGTTAGTGAATATAATTTATTATGCAGTAACAAGGAGTCCTAAGTGCTTTGGTAAATGTATTAGTTTGAACCATATAAAATTGCTGACATTTGACCATTTTTGACCTACAAAATATAGCAACTTCACATATTCAGCCTAATATTATAGGTTCCAACGAGTCCTGTTTATATAAATTGCTTTCTCTACTTTTGTTGCTTTCCATTATTTTTCTCAATTAGTACTTCTATTCCAACAACCTTCTCCATGCTACTAGTCTTTTGTACTTCTCAGTTAATAACATTTTCTCTAGTGTTCTTCCTTTCTCAGCTAATTCCCCAAATCTATTTAGCTTCAGAATTACTGGCACAAAGAAGGCTGGTTGCATAGTACCTCCATGATGCAATCAGTACTTATCACTTCAAGTGTTTGACCTATTTTGAGATTTGCATTATCCTGAAAGGTTAGTGTCATTGAATACATTTACTGCCCAATAAGTAAGCCACCAGTTCCTTCTCAGATGAAAAAAGCAAAAGGAAAAATGCTACTTTTTGTTCAGTGCTGATAGAGGCTCTGCTATGTGATGTCTTTGTTATGACATGATTTGGCTGAAGCATCTCTGAAGAATAAAATTAATAAGTATCCTTTGTTATATTCACCTTTTTATTCAGCTGAATGTAAATTAATAAGTAGATCCCTACAGCTTTTTATTTTTTTAATATATTTATATTGATTTCAGAGAGGAAGGGAGAGGGAGAGAGAGAGAGAAACATCAGTGATGAGAGAGAATCATTGATCAGCCTGCATACCCCACACTCGGGATGGAGCCCACAACCCAGGCATGTGCCCTGACTGGGAATCGAAATGTGACCTCCTGGTTCATGGGTCTTTGCTCAACCACTGTGCCATGCCGGCCGGGCCCCTACAGCTTTATATTTTATTGTCTTCGGGTAGCTGTCTTGAAAAAGAAATGGGATATATTACATTTTAATAGAGACATCAACCATCACTTGGTTTGAAACTGTAGAAATTGTACCATTTGTATCTCTGTCCATTTATGTTTGTAATTTCCTAATTTCCACAGGTATATAATGCCTGTTAATCAAATTCATCCATATTTTTGTTATTAATTTTCCATTTTTATTTAAAGAGAATTTATCAGTAGTAGTTGGTAACATCAGGTAAATAAATAAAAAATTTAAATCTTTATTGAACTGTTCAGCTCTTTACATGTGATAATGCTACTCTTTGCAATAATTTGCTAAATAGTTATGATTTTTTTCTTTTACAGATATGAAACTGAGGTTGGCTTAATTTATTTTATAAGATAATGATCTAAATCTAGTACAGACCCATAATTGAAACCTGGGGCCAAAGACTCCAAAGACTTTAACCCCACACCCCACCCTGCCCTTCCTCTCCCAGGGCCTAGAGGAAATGGCACTCTTCCTAGCTATTAAAAGAAGAAATCCTTAAGCATCTACAGTGCCTCTCATAATCTATATTATTGTCCTGTATTTTATGAGTTTGTTTTTTATTTAACAAATATTTACTGATAGCCTACCATGCACCAGGCCTAGCCAAGTTGTCTGTCTTCATGGCATGTTCTACAGGAGAAGAGGAACAAGCAAGATGTTTCCGACAATAACTAGCTAACCATCCTAAAGGGATAATGAAATGGAGGGTTGATGGAAGTGGGCAGGAAGTTCTTAGTAAGAAGGTGGCATTAGAGCGAAAACCTGAATGACAAGGAGAAACCAGCCATGGGAAAGTCTGCAGGCAGGATGTTCTATTTTTTTTTTTTTTTAATTTTAATCTTCACCCAAGGATATTTTTTCACTGATTTTTTTTTTAAGAGAGAGGGAAAGACAGAGAGAAACATGGATGTGAGAGAGACACATCAATTGGTTGCCTCCTGCACGTGCCCTGACCAGGGCCCAGGCCAGGGAGGAGTCTGCAGCCGAGGTACGTGCCCTTAACCGGAATTGAACCCGGAACCTTTCGGTCTGCAGGTTGACACTCTATCCACTGAGCTAAACCAACTAGGGCCAGGCAGGATATTCTAGACCAGCGGTTCTCAACCTGTGGGTCGCGACCCCTTTGGCGGTCGAACGACCCTTTCACAGGGGTCGCCTAAGACCATCCTGCATATCAGATATTTACATTATG
Source organism: Myotis lucifugus (assembly GCF_000147115.1). Classification (NCBI taxonomy): domain Eukaryota; kingdom Metazoa; phylum Chordata; class Mammalia; order Chiroptera; family Vespertilionidae; genus Myotis; species Myotis lucifugus. Next base: position 3,294,938 of record NW_005871068.1, read on the forward strand.
ATTCATAACAGTAGCAACATTACAGTTATGAAGTAGCAATGAAAATAATTTTATGGTTGGGGTCACAACATGAGGAACTGTATTTAAAGGTCCAGAAGGTTGAGAACCACTGTTCTAAACCAAGGGCAGTGGGAAGGAGCCTGAGGATGAAGCATCTTGCAACTATAAGGGTGCCAGTGAAGGGGAGTAGTTTGAGATGATGCTGGAGAGAGGGGCAGGGGCTAGATCCCAAAGGAAAAATTCAGAGAGGGATGTGGATATTATCCTCAAGACAGTGAGAAGCTCTTCCAGGCTTTTTAGTAGAGGAGTGGCATGATCTGACTTATGACATAAAACTCTGGCTACTGTTCGGTGAGTGACACTAGATTGTGTATATTTCGACTGTGGGAGCCTTTTAGAAGGCCCCCCTCTACCAAGTGTCCAACTCCTAGAAACACCCCACGTTTTTCCTCTAAAACTGATGCACCCAGGCCTAGAGGAAATGCTAAAGCCTTGAAAAATGTGTATTAGGGAGATTCTAAAGAGCACCGCGACTTTAAAAGGTGACCAAGATCACCAACCTCATTCGTAAATTGTGTGGCCCCATACTTATGGTAAGGATGGAGATCAAGAATTATGTTTGGCTCTGGCTGAATGGCTTAGTTGCTTGAAGCATCATCCTGTTCACCAAAAAGGTTGTGGGTTTGATTCCCAGTCAGGGCACATACCTAGGTTGCCAGTTACATCCCCGGTTGTGGCACATATGGGAGGCAACCAATCAACGTTCTCTCTCACATCTAGGTGTCTCTCTCTCTCTCTCTCTCTCTCTCTCTCTCTCTCTCTCTCTCTCTTTCTCTCCTTTCTTCCTTTCCTCCCCTCTATCTAAAATCAATAAGCATATCCTCGGTGAGGATTAAATTAAAAAGTTATGTTCATGTACAAATTCTTGCTGGATAGTAATAATCAGTATTGGAGAACCTTCTGCATTGGTTCCAAGTATTCAGTTTTCTTTTGTTTCCTTTGAAATATGTCATTGGCTTTTTTTAAAAAATACCTTTTTTTACTTAAATATTATATCTTTTAAACATCTGAGTGTGAAGATTGAATTTTTTAGTAAGGAAAGAATTGTGTTTAGGTTTGTTTTTAATTTTTAAAAAATACATTAAGGACTTCTGGTGATAGTAGAACATATTAATTCCTTTAAAAATCTGGCTGTGTTGCTAGATCCACATTTGCTTTTCTGTGTTTTTGTGAACAACTGATCAAATTAGATTCGTCACTCTTGGATTGTGGTGATTTGAAATTGAAATGGAATATATTAAAGCAGCCAACCACACTGATTACATTGCAAGCTCATTTAATTTCATACATTCACACATTACAGTGAAAGGCGGCTTTTTTTAATGCATGATTGTGACTGTACCTTGAGCAACTCCGAAGGTCAACTGTAATGGGTGTGTAATTTGATAGCGTTAGATATCTGATTTATGGTAGGTGTTCCTCAGCCTGATTTGTACTAGTGGTAAATATGGCGAGCATCTAAAGGCAAATCTGTAAGAAGTTCAGCCTGTCACGTTTGGTGGTATTATCTTATTCTTCATTGGTCAGTAGAACATAGAATGGATGTCATCTTCAAATCTAGAAAGTGCCAGCACAGTGCCCCTATTGCCCGGGGGTTAAATGAGGTATTCTTCTTAAGAGTGCAGGCCTGGCCAGGTGAAGGTGATAACAGCACTTGCTCTCGGCTACTTGAGTCTTAGTCCCCAAAAGGCTATGAAAGGACTTTTTCAGTTTCATAAGAGCAAGAACATTATGAGTTTGCTGTTTTTTTCTCTCAGTGACTTCCACTAACTTCATTCACTCTGTGCCCTCTATGCGACAGGCACTGAGGAGGGGGCGGGGACGGCCTCCTGAGATTGAGAACATGATTGGGATTAGGACACAGGCTCTGCCTTCAAGAAGAGGACAATCGGATACAACCCTTTGTCCCACTCCTCAGGTTTTATGATTTGACATGGCTTTAGCCCTGTCAGCAACTCAGGAACACAGCTGGCATTAGGCAGTCCCTGTTGTTCCTAACTTGGTCACACGTGGGGGTTAGCACTGGGCTCCGGAAGAAAAAGCCATGATGTGCTTTATGGAAATTCTGCTGCAGAGTTGCCTTATATTTTGTTCATGATAGTAGAGACTTGTTCATTTTCATCTGATGTCACTTGCAGTTTAGGAATTGTTCAGAGATGTGTAGATTGGTTTTTGTTGGCTTTAATCAATCAATTTGTGATTTTTTTCCAGCTTTCAATAACAGAAGGCACCTAAACCATTTTTTAAAGCTTTATTATTGAAATTCCTGAATGGGGAAATTTTAAACAGAAATATTCTACTAACCTTTATTGGAGGAATTCATTTTGAAAACTTTTTTTCACCTCATGTATTTATCCTTTTCTTAACCCCCCACCCCCTTTTTTGTTTTTGTTTTTTGGTGAGTCCATTTCAGTTCTACCCTCTTAGTGAATTTTTTTTAAATATTTTATTGATTTCTTACAGAGAGGAAGGGAGAGAGATAGAGAACTAGAAATATCGATGAGAGAGAAACATCAATCAGCCGCCTCCTGCACATCTCCCACTGGGGATGTGCCCGAAACCCAGGCACATGCCCCTGACCGGAATCGAACCCAGGACCCTCCAGTCCGCAGGCCGACACTCCATCCACTGAGCCAAACCGGTTTCGGCAGAATTTTAATTATGCAATACAGTGTTATCAACTCTGGTCACCATGATATACATTAGCTCCTCAGATCTTCTTCATCTTATAGCTGACTGTACCCTTTTACCAACCTCTCCCTATTTCCCCAAGCCCCTGGCAACCACTTTACTACTTTGTTTCTATGAGTTTGACTTTTTTTAGATTCCACATGTAAGTGATACCATGTAGTCAGTATTTGTCTTTCTCTATCTGGCTTATTTCATTTACCATAATGCCCTCAGGGCCCATCCATGTTGTCACACATAACAGCATTTCCTTCTTTCTCATGACCGAATAATATATACACCACATTTTCTTTAACCATTCATCTGTTGATGCACACTTAGGTTGTTTTCATGTCTTGGCTATTGTGAAAAATAAAATCTTTTAAAATATAGCTCAAGATTCCCTAGGAAACTAATTCCATTGTCAGAAACAAAATAGAATTTCTAGACTAGAGTAGGGAAAGAAAAAAAATTGAAGGACGATTTTAAAAAGAGCAGTGTTCCCAATCTGCATTCTGTGTAGTTCTAGTTTCACTAGCATTCCCAGGTTCCCTGACCAAGGAGGTTTAGAAATTGCTACATTCTATAGCTCTTATCCCTTTGTTATTTTCAAGGTATGTTGGCATACTTGAGGCTCAAAGATGTCCTTCAATATAGAAATCTATTTAATTTTGCTTTAAGCCACCTCTTTTCTTATTTATCTGGTTGTAGGATATAGTTTTGGAAATGCCAGGATAGAATTTTAATAATTATTTTCTTTTATCTTTGATTAATGAATAGATCATGGAAATTCAAGCCCCTACCATCTCCTGAACTAACTGACATTTTTACTGAGCACCTGTTGTGTGCTTGGCCACTGTGAGAGATAGAAAATAAGTGTCATGTGGTCCTGACTGAACACTAACTGGTGTGGTGAGCTACCCCCATAAAACAGCAGAGAGCATGTGAAAAGGGTGCCTTGTGCAGCAGCCCTCGGCAGAAGCAGCCACCGGCTCTGTAGTCCAAAGTTCTAGTTGCCTAGAAGTGTTCAGGAAAGTATGGGAGATTTAAGAGAGGACTCAGAATAGAAGCACAAAGGAAAGGAGAAGAGAAGCAAGTAGCAGCCATGATTTAGAATTGATAGTAATGATGGGGTTGGAGATAAGGAAGAGAGCTGGTGAAGAAGTAACCAGCTTGTGGTTGGGAAGGAATGGCTAGGACCTGTATATAGGCTGTCACCTTGCCTGTGAGTGGTACCAGCTCTCAGACTGCAGGACTCATGGACAACAGCATGCCACACAGAAGCTTGTCAGCTGGGGCAACATTTTCATAGTGTGCATGGCCACCTAATGCAGGAATCACAGACTCACATGTCTTTAGGAACTATGCAAGAAGGCTGGTGGAATGAAAAAATGGTGGTACATTTACACCATGGAACACTATGCAGCTGTAAAAAAAGAAGGATGCCGTACCCTTTAAGATGGCATGGATGGACCTGGAGATTCTTATGCTAAGCGAAATAAGCCAGTCAGAGAAAGACAGGTATCACATGACCTCACTTATATGTGGAATCTAATAAACAAAATAAACAGAGACATGGAAGCATGGAACAGACTGATTATCCTCAGAGGGAGGCTGGAGGTGGGGAGAGATTAACAAAAGAACTTCTATGCACACTAGTGACCTGGTGCACGGATTCCTGCACATTGAAAGGAAATTAATTAGAAGGTGGCCAGCAAGGCACCAGTGGGCAAGATGGGCCAGACACACCCTGGAGCCAACCTCCCGCAGTCCCTCCCCAGCATCTGCGGAGTGAGGGGAGGTCCCTCTGGTAGGTGGGGTCTGTCGGCCTGGGCTGTGGGGATCGGGCCGGAACTGGCTCTCCAACATCCCCCCAGGGGTCCTGGAATGCGAGAGGGCACTCTGCAAAGTTGCTGTCGTACAGGGTGTGGAGCACAAACGCAAGTGTGCAGTAAACCAGATTCCGGGCCGACAGTGCCCGAGCAACAACATAACCCAGGGCCGAAAGTGGAATCGCTCGGCCCCGCGATGAATCAGGCTCCCTCCTCTCTGGTTTCGGGGTGCGTCACCTGAGAACCACCACTGCCAATTCACTGCAGCTCAGCAGCTCCTACATTGAGCCTCTGCCCCCTGGTGGTCAGTGTACATCATAGTGACTGGTCGGACGTTTAGCATATTCGCCTTTTATATAGAGAGACTAAAAGCCCAGTGCTCAAATTCGTGCACGGGTGGGGTCCCTCGGCCTGACTGGCGATTGGGCCAATTGGAGCTGTGGGAGGTTGGCCGGCGGGGGGGGAGGGGTAGAGACTGTGGGAGGTTGGCTATGGGAGCGCACTGACTACCAGGGGGCAGCTCCTGCGTTGAGCGTCTGCCCTCTGATGCACATCATAGCGACTGGTTGCTCGGTCACTTAGGCTTTTATATACAGTAGGTCCTTGGGTTACGTCGGAGATCCGTTCCTACAGCGTGATGTAACGCGATTTTTGCCATAAGTCAGAATCCACCTACATAAGCACTTATGTCACTAACATGGAGCACATACACAGCAGTAATGAAGTGAAACAGTAAAAAAAAAATTTAAAAGAAAGATAACAATTCCTGACCTTTACTTGTGGTAAATAAATAATAAAAAAACATAAAGTACATATACACATACGTTGAAATGACGGAACTCTTTTTTTAAATAAATAAATGGGAGATGACGACGTAACCATGAAATGACATACATCGAGTCCAATGTAACCTGAGGACTGTCTGTATATAGATATGCATAGCCCATGGACATAGATAATAGTATGGTGAAGGCCTGGGCTGGGGTGGGAGCCAGGTGGAAGGGGGTAAATAGGGGACATCTCTAATATTCTCAACAATAGTAAATTTTTAAAAAAATTGCCACAGATTATTAAAGAAAATGATCAACATATTTTTTTTAAAAAGAAGGCTGATGGAGGAGACCAGGTATGGGGAAAGTAGGAGTGACAGGAACCATGATAAAGAACACATGTTTTTATTCATGGCGCTGTTTGTTAGACATTCTGATTTTTCAAGAGGAGCCAGAAACATGGATGTTTCTGTGAAATTGTCTGATTTTCAAAGGTTGGCTCAATTTTTCATTTCATTTTGTTTTGTTTAATAAACACCGGGGAATACTCTGTGAAGACGTGGGGATAAATATTGGGGAATGCTCTCTTATGTTTGCTCGTGGCGGTAAATTGATACAAGACATTTGGCAATATCTAATCAAGTTGAAGATGTGCAAACATGACCCAGCAATTCCCCTTTTCCACATATGCCCTAAAGACCCTCACATACCACCCTCAAGGAGACCTGCAGGATGAGTTATCCTGGTACTGTTTATACTAGTCCCCCGGGTAAGCAAGTTGCAGATAGACAAGTGCATATAAAATTATTTTGATGAATTTTATAAACAACAGTAGAACAATATGTATTATTTATGCTTATTATACAGGAAAGGCGTAACACAGAGATATCAAAGTGTCACACCACTTTCAGGAGAGTCATTACCTGTAAGAAATGGGGATTGGAAGCTAAGGGCACTGGGAAGCCACTGAAGATTTTAAGCATAGAGAGGTCATGACATGAGCTGATCTTTTTTAAAAAGTCACTCTGACCCTGGCCAGGTGGCTCCTCCATTGATTGGAACATAGTCCCATACACCAAAAGGTTGCAGGTTTGATCCCCTGTGAGAGCACCTACGGAGGCAACCGATTAATGTTTCTCTCTCACATTGATGTTTCTCTCTCTCCCTTCCTCTCTCTAAAAATCAATAAAAAACATATTCTCGGGTGAGGATTTTTTTTTAAGTCACTCTGTTTGCCCTGGCTGGTTTGGCTCAGTGTATAGAGCGTCAGCCTGCAGACTGAAGGGTCCCCAGATCCATTCCAGTCAAGGGCACGTACCTTGGTTGCAGGCTTGAGTCAGCGGGGTATTGAGCAGTGGTGTGCAGGGAAAGGCACATTATTAATGTTTCTCTCTCCCTCTCCCTTCCTCTCTGAAATCAATATTTTTTTTTCCTTTTAAAAGTCACTCTGGTTGCTTTATGGACAATGTATTGTTAGGGGGACAAGAAAGAGAGCAGGTAGAAGGTGTGAGTTGGAGAGTGGTAACTTGAATTCCAAAGAATAGAGGGATACCTCTAAGCCAGGGTTTCTCAACCTCAACAGCGTTAGCATTTGCTGCTGGTCATTCTTTGTTGTGAGGGTTTCTGTGCAATAGGAGACTGAGCAGCATCCTTGGCCTCTAGATGCCAGGAAAACCACTCACCCCCAGTCCTAGTTATGACAACCAAAAATATTGCCAGAGGCCAGAGGCCCAGTTGAGAATCACTACTCTAAGCAGTAGGATATAAACATATGCATTTCAAATCCATTTATAAGAGGAGACCAGATAGAGTTCAAGTTAATTGGGAAAGATTTCATGGAGTAGGTGAGATTTGAAGTGATATTTGCAAGGGGATAGAACTCATACAGACATTCCAGAGATACTGAGTCTTGACCTTTAAAAAAATTAGAAAGTTTTTTTCCTGTTTTAAAACCATTTTTATTGATTTCAGTGAAAGAGGAAGGGAGAGGGAGAGAGAGAGAGAAACATCAGTGAGAGAGAAACATCAATCAGCTGCCTCCTGCACTACTGGAGATGGAGCCCGCAACCCGGGCCATGTGCCCTGACAGGGAATTGAACCATGACCTCCTGGTTCATAGGTCAACACTCAACCACTGAGCCACACCAGCTGGGTTTAGAAAGCTTTTTCTTAATCTTATAATCCCTCTAGTTAGTTTACTCCCTGCCCTCACTTCTTCTTGACTTATAAGATTCTTACAAGAGAGCTGTATATAGGCTCATCACTTGCCTAGCTTTTAATTCTTCAGCCACTCTAGTGCTCACACCAGGGTCACCAGTCACTTCCTAGTTACCAAACCCATTGGAATCTTTTCAATCTGTCTTTATTTTACCGTCAATCCCCCTACCCTGAGTGTTTTCCACTCTTAAAATTATTTCCTTTTACATAATCAAAAATACAGACCACACCTAATGTATATCTGTTATTATCATCTGAAATTTTGTGTCTCCTCTGTATCATAGAATTTTTTAAAGCAATTGTCATCTTTTGAATATGTTTTATTGATTTTTTACAGAGAGGAAGGGAGAGGGATAGAGAGTTAGAAACATCAATGAGAGAGAAACATCGATCAGCTGCCTCCTGCACACTCCCTGCTGAGGATGTTCCCGCAACCAAGGAACATGCCCTTGGCCGGAATCGAACCTGGCACCCTTGAGTCCGCAGGCTGACGCTCTATCCACTGAGCCAAACCAGTTAGGGCTGTATCATAGAATATTATACAAGCACTAAAACTCACTTTTACACAAGGAAATGTGACAGTATGGATTAAGAAAAACAGGTTTGGGATCTGTGCAGTCTGCACACCCGCTCCTACAGTGACATACACACACATTCACATGAGCACGTGGGTTTAGAAAAAGGCTGGCAGGAAATGCACTAAAATGTTAGCAGTCGTTTTCCTGCCAGGCAATGTGTTACTTTTTATAATTGGCAAGGAGGGGAGGTGTACTGAAAACATTGGCTTCTCGTTTTCCCTCCATTCTCTACCCTCTCTGCACATTATCTATGGGCGATATCACTGCGCTCTATGTACCGAGACTCCCAAACCCGCCACTCCACCAATCCGGTCCTGTTTCAGACTGACTGTAGACTCACATACCTAATGATTTCAGGATATGTCCACTTAGATGTCCCTGGGTCATCTCTCAAAAATGAACATATTCAGAACGGAAGCCATTGTATTCCCCTTTTCCCACAAGCTGTTTCTTTTGCCCTCCCTTCCACAGTCTGGCACGCTCTCTCTATTCTGTCACCCAAGCAGGAAATCATCCCATAGAGGAGGCCCTTCTCTCCTCCTCCCTCCACATCCAGTCCACCTCCAAGATTTGTAAGCTGATCCTGCTTCTCAATCCATCCTGCAGCTGTAACCTTGGGAATATTAGTTTGTGATTTATACTTCCGTTTCTGCTCTTCTCTCCCATCTTGCTTAGGTGGGATCCCTTTGGGGTCCACAACCCTCCTACAGCCTGCCTCCTTCCCAACCTTTAAAATAAAGAGAAACTCTCTATTTTCCCTTTAAGAAAAAAAAGATTTCATTTGTGATGCAATTGTATCGCTCTCTCCGAGGTTATTTGTATTGTCAGACTAACTTGCTTTATGTCGAAGGAATGTCAGGCATCAGCAAGTAGTTGCTGGGTTACATTTGGAGCATGCGTACTTCCAGTTTCAGTTGTTCCTAAAATCACACACACACACACACACACACACACACACACACATGCCCTAAAAAGCTCCTCTGCTTCAAATGCCCACTACACCCTAACCTCGGAACTCTGAAAAAATCCTGATGCCCAGGCCACACCCCAGACTGTTTCAATTCAACACTCTGTGTGGGCCCCAGCAGCAGTATGCTTTAATGCCAGTGTGCAGCCACCGTTGAAAACCACTACTCAAAGTCTTTCCCACCTTCATGCCTCTCACCCTGTTCCTAGACTTAAAGTTTTTGAGAATATGGACATTAGATTCCATCAGGGAAGAGCATTATATGGTTTGTCATGACAAATTGTAATGCTACCATCCACTGACAGCTGTCATTTATTAATCAGTTATGTGTCAGGCACTCTGCTAGGTCCCTATGTATGTTATCTTTACATTTTAACTACATTTTTTTTATATATACTATATTTACTTTTTGTACTTTACTGTATTTTACTATGTTTACCAGTAATCTTAACTACGAAATGAGTATTATTATTACCATTTCACAGAGAGGAATGGGAAATGTTATAGAGGGTAGATGATGTGGTCAAAATCACACAACTAGTGAATGAGGGGAAACAGTTGATAAAAATATTGATCACATGTTAGATCAAGAACAAAGAAGAGCGATTGCAGGCTCCTCCCCGGCCCGGACCCTGGTCAGGGCATGTGCAGGAGGCAACCAATCGATATGTTTCTCTCACATCGATATTTCTCTCTGTCTTTCCCTCTCTCTTCCACTCTCTCTAAAAATCAATGGAAATATATACTCGGGTGAGGATTTTTTTTTCTTTCAAAAAAAGAACAAAGAAGGAAAAAACTATAAAAAAAATTGTTTTCCTGTGTACTAATTACAATCAATTACACCAACAGTTTACCATTTGTGCCTAATTATAATATAGCACAATAATGATTATGATTATAAATAACATTAAACAGATATCATATTAACTTGGAAAAATTTCTTTTGATTACAGAACAGCTCAAATCTTTATTATAAATAGATGTGGAATGAATAGGTAATAATCATAGCTAATATTTTATTGAGTATTTACTATACACTAAGCATCACAGTAAGTACTTTATGTACATTTCATTTAGTGTAGCATTGTATAAGTTTAAAGTATACAAATTAATGATTTAATACATATATTGAAAAATAATTACCACCATAAGTTTAATTAACATCCATCACCTCACGTGGTTGCAATTCTTTTCTTGTGATGAGAACTTTTAAGATCCACTCTCTTAGCAACTTTCAAATATACAATACGGTATTGTTATTAAAGGAAAGGAAACTGAGGCACATTCAGATCTTCAACCCAGATCTATTAGACTCAGAGGCCTTTCACTATTGCATCTCTGGTTAATCTATACTAATAAAAGGGTAATATGCTAATTAGATCGGACATCTTCTGGACATCCTTCCGGACAAAGCCATGGTGGCGGGGGCCGAGGCAGAGGCGGTTAGGGGCGACCAGGCCGGCAGGGGAGGGCAGTTAGGGGCGATCAAGCTGGCAGGCAGAGACGGTTAGGAGCAATCAGGCCGGCAGGGGAGGGCAATTAGGGGCGATCAGGTCAACAGGCGATTAGGGGCAATCAGGCAGGCAGGGGAGCAGTTGGGGTTGATCAGGCCGGCAGGCAGGTGAGCGGTTAGGAACCAGCGGTCCCGGATTGTGAAAGGAATGTTGACTGCTGCAGGGATTAGGCCTAAGCTGGCAGCCGGACATCCCCCGGATTGGAGAGGGTGCAGGCCGGGCTGAGGGGACCCCCCCCCCCCGAGTGCATGGATTTTCATGCACTGGGCCTCTAGTATGCTATAAATGAATACAGCACTTCATGTACACTCAGCCTTTGCACTTATTACTACTGTGGAGAAGTTATCTATTCAAAATGTGTAATGTGGCTTGTGAAATGGGTATAATTATTTTAAAAGTCTATAGGAGTTTCCTTCTATGCTATTCATAGGAGTGTTTTTTAATTTTGAATTTATATCATGGTAACTTCATGAAATCTTTTGCTATATAAAAACAATCCCTATTTATTCTCTCCCTTCAATCACATAAAACCAACCTAACCTCTTAGATTAAGAAGGAATAACTTCCAGCATGGATGGACCTAGAAAATACTATGCTAAGTGGAACAGGCCAATCTGAGAAAGACAAATATAACATCATCTCACTTATTTATGGGATCTAATGAGCAGAATTAATTGACCAACAAAATAAGACCCGAATCAGGGAGGCATGGAACAGACTGACATACTCAATGTGGGGGTGGGGGGACAAGAAGAGATAAGCCAAAGAACTTATATACTTAGAGGCATAGCCCATAGACATGGACAATAAGGTAGTGAAGACCTTGCGGGGGGGCAGTAGGGGCTGCAAGGATGGGGGAGGGGTAGATATCTGCAATACTATCAACAATACAAAGTTTCTTTTAAAAAAATAACTTCTGGAGTCATCTTAGTTCTTGAATTGTGTGTTTCATTAAGGAATGGCAGAATCTGTATATTTAAAATAACCATTTTGTGTTCAAAAACTGACCCCCAAACATGCATATAGAAAGACTTGATTCATAACAAATATTTTATGAAATGTTTTAGGAGAGAGGCACTCAGTTCAAAAGATTATCTCTAAATAAAATAACAAAACCTGAACCTAGATGACCCTCAATAAAATATCAGTGTACTACATTATGCCAAGAAAGTAAATGGTATGTCTGATTCTAATTCATAGTGATGAAAAAAGAGCCACCTTTTCCCAACTTGCTTCAGACCAGTCATACAGGGTTGTCGGTGATCCTCTGAAAATACTCCTTGTCTCATCTTTGTCAAACCCCTCTTCCAGGGGTCTCAGCCGGTGGAGAACCATGTATTTGGGGCTCAGAAAACCTGGATCCCCATTTTTGTGCCTCTGTTAACTCTCCAACAGCCTGCCGTGCTGTGTTTTTCAGCATTCCTCAAAGAGATGTTACAGAATCAGGAATAACTTAGTACTGTTTCATTAATGCCTGTCCTTCGTAGACTCTGTATGTAGACTAAAGATACTTACTGTATCTGCAACTTACTTGATATATAGTGATAAGTCTATAATAATACAGAAGCCTTTCTTTATAATCATACTAGAGGCCCAGTGCACGGATTCCTGCACATTGAAAGGAAATTAATTAGAAGGTGGCTGGTGGGGCGGGACTGGGCGAGATGGCTGGACACACCCTGGAGCCAACCTGGCAACCCGCAGTCCCTCCCTGGCCAGCTGCACCTGGGGCGGCACCGGGGCTCAAAGGGCGTCTGCAGAATGAGTGGGGTTCCTCTGGCAGTTGGGGTCCCCCGGTTTGGCCTGCGGGGATCAGGCCATAATCAGCAGTCCAACATCCCCCAAGGGGACCTGGAGTGGGAGAGGGCACTCTGCAAAGTTGCTGTTGCTCGGCAGCTCCTGTGTTGAGCATCTTCCCCCTGGTGGTCATTGCATGTCATAGCTACCAGTCAGCTGATCACTTAGGCTTTTATATATATATATAGACTAGAGGTCCGGTGCACAAATCCGTGCACCGGGCCTCTAGTATGCATATAAGATCTTTGGTTAATCTCTTCCCACCCTCCCCTCTTTCCTCTGAGATTCTTTAATCTGTTCCATGTTTCCATGCCTGTGGTTTCTGCTCCTGCATTGAGCGTCTGCCCCCTCATGGTCAGTGTGCATCCAGCCAGTCACTTAGGCTTTTATATATATAGATAAGGAGTCTATAGAACCTTTTCAAAAAATCTCTTGAAAAGAAAGCTGGTGTACTATGTCAGCAAAATCCCATCTGGAACCATTTATATAGAAATAAGTTATACCTGATCTTCCTCCCAAATTAATAACTCCCTGCCAGTCTTTTCTGGCAACTCAGAACTCATTTTCAAATCACTAAAACTCTCCTGACCTAAAAGATTTGATGTTTGAAGGGTTTGTGCTTCTGCTGGCGTGCCCTTGGTATTCATGAATCAAGTATTTTTTGCATTATGATCTAATGCAAGGGATGTAAACTCAAGCCCCTTTCAAGACTCAAATGTCAGGGTGTCAGGTGGAGGGAGGTGTTGATTGGTGGGAACTGAGGAATGCATGTCTTACCCAATGACATTCAAATTTTTAAAAATGTGAACACCATTAGCTAGACAGAATACACCTTATAGCTGGATTCTACTGAAGATCGACCACACCAGCTCACAGACAGACCTTCCGCTACTAAATGTCTTGTGATGATAACCCTACCCTCAAGATGGAAATAGTATATGCCACTTTATTCTTATGAATAAGTTGACTTATTTGTAAAGATTTGGGTATACCAGGAAGTTCACAAAGTCAATTATAGTTATTAGGGCTCAAATTTAAAAGTATTTTATTAACAAACAACTAAAGAACTAATAGTTAAAGAGCTATTGCTACCTGAATTCTGATATTCTTATTTATATCCTAGAATTCTTGAATTATATAAAATATCACCCTGGCATTTGTATGTCTTATTTTAACTGACTGCCTTGCATATAGTATGCACACAAAAGGTGCTGAAATTGGGTATTTGACACCAATTAAGTTTTCACAACATGGTATTATGAATTCTGTAACTTTAATTTATGGACAGTATTTTTTAAAATATATTTTTATTGATTTCAAAGTGGAAAAGAGAGAGAATCATTGTTCGGCTGTCTCCTGCTCGCTCCACACTGGGGATCTAGCCCACAACTCAGGCATGTGCCCTGACCGGGAATCAAACTGTCACCTCCTGGTTCACAGGTCAGTGCTCAATCACTGAGCCATACTGGTTGGACAATTGGCAGTATTAATACTGTGCATTTCGAAAGGCACTTTATTCCCTCATGTTCACCTTGAGTAATTCTGAGTAGTTCCTTCCAGATTCCAAGGGGAAAAGGCTGTGTCCAAGAGTCGAGATGCAATACCCTAAGCAGTTAATACATCAGGAGAAGAGCATAACATTGGGACTACCCTAAAGCAAGTACCTTTGCCCTTTGCATGCATTAGATCCCAATTTACTCCTGATGCTGCTTCTATCAGACATTCTTGCTGTTTCACCCATTGCAGATACTGAGCCTCAGGGAGATTGCCATGGGGATGGTAATCTTTCTGCTTCTAAATCCTATGCTGGAAACATCAGTTAGCCCTTTTCCCCACCTCCCCACCCCCCAAAATCATCAGTGAGGCCATCAGTGAATCGATTGGAACAATTGAATGAACCTAGTTAACCTGGTAACATGTCCTCCATATCAGGTTGCTCTAGGGAAGGAAGAATTCAAGTTCTTAAAATTCTCAATACAGGGTATGTGCCCCCATCGACCAATGTGTCTGGATATCAAACACTTTGCTCTCGATGTTCACTGTGTACAGAAGCAGTTTGTACTAGAATTGTATACAAAAAAGGCCATAAATTAAAAGCCTACCCATTATTGGAAAACATCAACATAGGCTGATATGAAGGTAAGCTTGGTAAATGGAAGGTCAATGTTTTTTTTTTTAAACTTCTGAGTTCTCCTCAGATTCTCACTCCATCTCTGTTCATGCTTTCCTGACTCAAATGTGGCTCCTTCTGTGGAACCTTCCTCTGACCCTGTCACATCATCATGTAGCATTTGAGAGATTTAATCACATCTGCTTTTTCCCATGCACCTCTCTTCCACTGAACTGTGAGATCTTTATATATATCCAACTATATAATAAAAGTCTAAGCAACTGGCCGAAACCGGTTTGGCTCAGTGGATAGAGCGTCGGCCTGCGGACTGAAAGGTCCCGGGTTCGATTCCGGTCAAGGGCATGTACCTGGGTTGTGGGCACATCCCCAGTGGGAGATGTGCAGGAGGCAGCTGATCGGTGTTTCTCTCTCATCGATGTTTCTAACTCTCTATCTCTCTCCCTTCCTCTCTGTAAAAAATCAATAAAGAATATTTTTAAAAAAAAAGTCTAAGCAACTGTTATGGCAGAACAACCAGAACAACTGGTTGCTATGATGCACGCTGACCACCAGGGGGCAGATGCTCAACACAGGAGCTGCCCCCTGGTGGTCAGAGCGCTCCCACAGGGGAAGCTCTGCTCAGCCAGAATCTGGGCTCATGGCTGGTGACCATACCAGTGGTGGCAGGAGCCTCTCCCGCCTCCATGGCAGTGCTAAGGAGCAGCGAGCTGAGCGGTAAGGAGCAGCGAGCAGGCAGGCAGTAAGGAGCGAGGGCTCCTGGACTGCAAGAGGGTGCAGGCTGGGCTGAGAGACTCCCCCCGCTCCCCCCCCCCCCGCCCCCAGTGCACAAATGTCGTGCACCAGGCCTCTAGTGTGTGTGTGTGTGTGTATTTGTGCTATACAATTCTAGTACAAACTGCTTCTGTAAACAGTGAACACTGAGAGCAAGGGCTGGTCACTGTCATTTTCATCCTTGTATTGCTAAGTTCACAGTGTCTGATGGTGGGTGCTTGCTGCATGGCTGATGAGTGAAGGAATGAATAAAATCGATTCAACCACCTGACCTCAGCACCGTTACTCCCTCCTATCATCTAGTTCTTGGCAAGTCAGGAGGCCAGGTTCTTTTGCTGAGTTTGCAAAAATTTAACCATATTGTGGAAATTAGTGCCTTGACAAGCTTTCACAATTGGGGAGGTGGGGTGGGGAGGGGAAGGGAGCCACTAACCAAACCCCTTTGTTAAAAATAGCAAGAGATTGGTTCCAGAAAAGTTTTCTTTTTCCCCTGTAACTTTTTTCATAGTTTCTAAAGTTGAACCTGGAACCCTCTCCTTGAGAGTCCCTGGTTCGTAGGAGAACCGAAGGTATCAGAAAAGAGTCTTCTTTCCTCAATATTCTCACCTCTAGTTGATAAGGAAGGCTTGTGGAACTATCTCACATAGCTTGTAAGATGGCAAAAGCCCGCTATGTATTAATGTCTAACCGGCATTTGTCTTAACAGTTTAGGTAATGTTAAGTTTTTAAAAACATTTCAGTTTGGCTTACTGGGCTTTAAACCTTGAGTACTAACCTTGCCCAGCATTAAAATATAGTTTCTTCCCAGTGCCACTTAATGGAAAATCTCTTCACATTCCTTAGCAGACAACTGCTCTGGAATATATTCTCATGTTCTAGAGGGGGAACAGGAAAAATAGCATTGTCGCCACCCCACCCCCATCCAAAAGTAAGGTTATTGGAGAACTCCAAGTGGGCCTTCTCACCCTCCTCTCCAGTCTGTTGTTCTTTTTCACCCTTTAGGTTCATCAAGTCCTTTTTTAAGATTATGAAGGATGCTTAATGCTATAAAAGCTACTTGGATGGTTTTGACATCAGAGTTACAGAATCCATTTTAACAGGACAGCAATAATCAGAGTGAATGTAAGAGCAGCTAGATAACATGGCAAAGTCTGACAGCAATCATTTCTTCACTCCTGCCTCATTTTTTCTAAGCAAATACACTTAGGGTACTCCTCAGCGGTAGTGTGTATAAAGGATGGTCTCCAAAAAGAGATTGGCAGCTTTAATCTGTTTGATATGTGCAATCATAGTCCGTGTTAAATTCAAAATGCTTGTCCAATCAAGGATTCAATATAGAAAAGAGGCAGTAACAAGCATGCTGCACGCTGTAATAAAGAAATCTGTTGATTGAAAACAGTTTGTATATTTTGGAAATGATAGGGAATGTAATTGGTAAGAAAGAAAAGGATAGGGCTTCATAAATAATGGGAAATAGAGCATATTTTTTGGTGATAATACTAACTTGATTTAACAGCATTTTGGTGTTGAATTTTTGTGTGCCAGAACATAAGAAAGGTAGTTTCTTTCTTGTTATTCTAAATGTCACCATTAATGGAGTGACCTTTTTTTATTTTTGTTTTCATGGAGAGCATCTTTAATGGGTTGAACCTGAGGCAACAGTGGGTGATGTGTTCCGGTTCTTTAAGAACTTTCACCAAATAGCTTTGTTTTTTCATCCAAGAAGAGTCGAGATGCAATTAACTTTTTTTTCGTTACAAGTGCTACATAAATGCATTTTTTGGTAAAAGATTCAAACAGTAGAGAAGTGTACATCCCCTGCCCCACTCCCTCTCCCCTCCCCCGGATTACCACAGTGGTTTATGGGCCATCCTTCAGCATCTTTTCATCTTTTCATCTACATAGGAGATTCCTATGTAGATTATTGAGGGGCTACAGTATTAAGATATTGGATTTTGCTCTTCATGTCGTTCTCAAGCTTACATTCTGCACAGATACAAATATATAAAGGCACACCCTGGAGAGCTTGATGAAGAGGGTCCTCACTAACCTACCCAAGGTCACAACTGGAGCTTCTCCACTCAGTTGGCTGGTGTCCAGCTTTTTCTCTCTCTGAAGAATAAAATCTTCAACAGTTTGAACTTCGACTTCAACTAAATACCTGTCTCCTGTTATGTTTTATTTTTCCTCCTGGTTTTTTTTTTTTCATTCCTTTCCACGTTAACCCAAATCCTGCATTTAGACTTAGCACTAAGAATTTCATTTTATATAGAAATCCAACTAGTCACAAAGTTCTAACTAGAAATTTCCACTGTACCCCATTGGTGGGAGTTCATAATGATGGAATACCCTCTGATTCATAAAAGAGACTAGATAGAATATAATTTTGCTATTAACATATGCTGTTGTATTGACGGTTTAAAAATTGGCCAACAATCCTTTATTACCTTTTCATTAATCATCATGTTGAGGTCACCAAAATACCTGGTTCCCTGCATCCATTCTAAATAAACTGTATTTTACTATATAAAAACTGAAATCACGCCCTAACCGGTTTGGCTCAGTGGATAGAGCGTCAGCCTGCGGACTGAAGGGTCCCAGGTTCGATTCCGGTCAAGGGCATGTACCTTGGCTGCGGGCACATCCTCAGTGGGGAGTGTGCAGGAGGCAGCTGGTCAATGTTTCTCTCTCATCGATGTTTCTAGCTCTCTGTCCCTCTCCCTTCCTCTCTGTGAAAAATCAATAATATATATTTTTTAAAAAAGATTAAAAAAAATTGAAATCACTAGCAAAAGTTCAAGTGCCACATTTAGCATATTAGCAAATTAAGTATTTGCAGTAAGAAGAATCCATTTTCTTGGTAAGTTTATTTTGTGTGAACTGCATTTCTTCCTCTCCAAGCATCTAGCAATGTGGCACTTTGATTCCAAGTTCACTGAACTTTCCTCTCTATTCAGTGTTATTAAACATGTAGTGAACTTCTTCTCTCTGCCAGGCCTTCTTTGTTCTAAGAGACAAATAAGATAGAGAGGGAGCCTGCATAAAATTCGGTTCTTTTTTTCCCCCTTTAATACTAAGTTGTGTTTTTTTCCTATTACAGTTGACATTTAATATTAGTTTCAGGTGTACAACATTCAGTTTAAATATTTATATAACTTATGAAATGATTCCCCCCCCCCCCATAAGTCTATTACCCACCTGGCACCATACATAGTTATTACAATACTAGAGGCCCAGTGCATGAGATTCATGCACTCAGGGGGAGGGGTCCTTCAGCCCAGCCTGTACCCTCTCGCAATCCGGGAGCCCTCTGGAGGATGTCCTACTGCTGTGGAGGCAGGAGAGGCTCCCGTCACCGCCACTGCACTCGCCAGCCCGGCTCAGGGCTTCTGGCTGAGGGGTGTTCCCCTGGTGGTCAGTGCACGTCATAGCAACCGGTCGTTTGGTCGATTTGCATATTAACCTTTTATTGGATTTTTGACTATAGGATTGAAATAGGATTATTGACTATATTACCTATGCTGAAGTTTACATGCCCCTGACTATTTTGTAACTACCAACTTGTACTTTTTTATCCCTTCACCTTTATCATCCAGCCCCTCAACACCCCTCCCCTTTGGCAACCAACAGTCTGTTCTCTGTATCTATGTGTCTGTTTCTCCATTGTTTGTTCACTTATTTTGTTCTATAGATTCTACAAGTAAGTGAAATCATATGGAATTTGTCTTTCTCTGTTTGACTTTTTTCACTTAGCACAATACCCCTTAGGTCCATCCATGTTGTCACAAATTGTAAGAGTTCATTCTTTTTTTAAGGCCGAGTAATATTCCATTGTATATATGTACCACAGCTTTTTTATCCACTCGTACATTGGTGGACACTTGGGTTGCTTCCATATCTTGGCTATTATAAGTAACACTGCAGTGAACATATGAATATAAAGTTGCATATATTCTTTTGAACTCATGTTCTATATATTCTTTATTCAGTTGCCTATCAATGAACAGGAGAGGGGTTCCTAATCCTTTAGAATCCTGTGTGTTCTGTTTTACCTGTTCTAAAACATTCTGAGAAGGGGTCAGTGGCTTTAGTGAACTGCTAAAGCGGTCGTTGGTACAAAAATTCTTAAGGAGCTCTGCCCTAGAAAGTTACAGAAAGCATCGCTAGGCTATTTTGGGGAAGGGATCGGGCCCAAAAGCAAGTTGAAATTGGCAAGTGTTCCAAGAAAGCAAGTTTCCGTGCCACCGTTGTCGGCCTATGTGTCCTACCCACCTCTCTGTGTGCAGCCACAACTTCAGGTCCTCACACTGTGTTCATAATGAACGCTCTTCAGTTTTCAAGAAAGAGTTCAGCATTCCATAAAGTACGTTTTAGAAAGGTCTCCTTTAAAAGTTCCTATAATTTGTCCTAGCTGGTTGGGCTCAGTGGATAGAGTGTCAGCCTGTGGACTGAAGGGTCCCGGTTTGATTCTGGTCAAGGGCACATGCCCAGGTTGCGATCCTCAGTGCGGAGTGTACAGGAGGCAGCCGATCAATGATTCTCTCTCTCATCATTGATGTTTCTGTCTCTCTCCCTCTTCCTTACTCCTTGAAATGAATAAAAGTATTTTTTTTTAAATAATAATAAAAGTTGCTATAATTCATGTAATAAAGTACAGTCTTCTCGATAGATGAGGAGTTCAAGAGAGCCAAGGTTTTCCTGCCACTTGTTACAAGCTAACAAAGCTTTTCAGATAGTCCAAGTACCAAAAGTTCAGTATGGCTGGTTACAAACAGCAGTCCCTTTCCCATAGTGCTCCCATTCCCCAGACCTTCAAAGCAACCACTTGTAACTCATTCTGCTGCTCTTGCTCATTTTTGCCTCCTTATCTCGATAAGTGACAGGCACAGAGTGCATTATCTGATCATTTCCTACAATGGACGATGAGGCTCTGGCGCCTGGCTCCCACCCTCGGCACACATATGCACCTTTCCCGCTCCCTCCCCCACACTCATAAGGCACGATTCTGGCAGGTCAGCAGTCAGTATGTACGTGTACATACCAGCCCTTCCCCTGGTTATCTAAACCTGCACTTAGTCCAGTTCAAACATATCTGGTGTTTGGGCTGATGGATCTCATGGCCTGGTGCACAGCTGTTCTCCTGCAGCTCGCCCCTTACTCTCATCCAGGTATTGCCCTCACATGTCACTTAGTTCACACTCCTCATGGCCTAGATTCAGTATCTTTGTTTACTATTCCTCTTTCGGGGAGAGGTAGAGTACCTCTTCCAGTAGCTTTCATAGCACATGAAGTTTTGGAGACTTTGTTTGGCTTAAAATGTCCTTAATCCACCCTCATGCCTAATCGATAGTTATAGAATAACTAGAGGCCCGATGCACAAAATTCATGCAAGGGGCTCGGCCCTCGCAGCCGCAACAGCTTGCCTCGGCCTTTGCAGCCGCAGTAGTTTGCCTCGGCCCTCGCAGCCCTGGCTTCATCCAGAAGGTCACCCAGAAGGACGTCCAGAAGGTTGTTCAGCTGTCCGGTCTAATTAGCATGTTATGCTTTTATTATTATAGATAGACTGGAGCTCAATTTCCTTCATAATTTTGGCAACATTGTTCTACTGCCTTTGTTGAAAGCCTTTCTGATTCCTAATCCTTTCTATATGTGACCTTCTTAAATTGCTTGTTCCATTTTATTTTAAAATCTTTATTGTTGAGAGTATTATATATGTTCCCCTTTTTCCCCCATTAACCCCTTCTAGCCGGCCCGACCCTCACCCCAGGCCTTCACCACCCTATTGTCTGTGTCCATGGATTATGCATATATGCATACAAGTTCTTTGGTTGATCACCTCCCACCCACCCACCCTCCCCTGCCTTCCCTCCGATATTGCTTGTTCCTTTTCAGAAACTTGTAGAATCTCCTTTGTGCACAATCATGGACACCTTCACGATGGTGTGTTGGTCTGGGGCAGTTTTCATTTACGGTGCTGCTGGGCACTAGGCGAGGCTTTCCATCCGGAAAGTCAAGGCCCCTATTTTTAGGAAACCTTCTTGAATTTCTTCTTTGATTACCTCCTCTTCATTCCCAGTTAAGTTTTTCTTTCTATTATTATGCTTTTAATTTCTAAGAACCTCTTCTTGTTCCATAAGTGTTCTCGTTTCATGGATGTAATCTAACAGTCGTTTCAAGTATTTTCTTGTGAGGCTGGTCAGAGTTCCCAGAGAAAACTTTTCTAGTCTCCTTCCTGGGGTGGGGGTGGGGATTAGCCTGGCTGCCAGCATCTGGGGGGGAAAGGAACTCGCGGTCTCAACATCCCGTATTGGCCCATTGTGCCTGGTGTGCCCCTCATTTCAAAGACCCTCACCAGAGAATGACCCTTCCTCCAGAGTGGAGGTGGGGATCTGGGGTCTGAAGCAGCAGTCGCCAACCAGTGGTCCGCAAACCACTGGTGGTCCATGAGGTCCGAAAGTTGGCGACCACTGTTCTAAAGACACCCTTCACCTGTTCTTCCAGAGATACCTTGGGGCACCAATTCATGAGCCCTTGGGAGTTCTGTGGGATAAACCAGGCTCCTTTTCAGCTCTCCCCACTGCCAGCTTAGAATTCAGCTTTCTAAGATCTGTTACATAAAATTGTGTCTTGTCCTTTGCTTTCTAGCTTTTGCCTTTGGCACCTCCACTCCTGTTTCCCTCTTCCTTCGAGTTTATTATGCCTTTAGAAAATTCTTTACTGCAATTTTAGTGGAGATTTTGGAGTTTACAGAGCTAAATATATATATTTAGTGTGCCACCTTTAACCACAAATTTGAGTTCTCACTGTAGGCTTTTTTGTGCATTTTTAACTTTGTCCGTATTCATGTTCTAGGAAGTCAAAATTATGTATTTACAAGTAAAATTTCCTTCATTGTTCTTTATTAAAACTAAGAAAGAAATGTCCACTTAAATCTGTACTATCATTTGAACGTTCATGAAATCCAAAGGCCTCGAAATATTGAATACAGGAAACTTGCAGGGGTCTTATTAGCTCATCTTCCACCCAGGTCAAATATGATAGGAAACAGTTGTGGTTTTTCCTTTTTGGTTAGATTCTAGATGAGCCCCACAATTCAAACTAGGTAATGGTACTAAGTATGCAAATAGTAATAATAATTATTATTATTATTATTATCATTATTATTAGCATTTATTGATCACCAAGTGCCAGGCACTATTATAAGCATGTTTCTTTAATTTCTTTAGTTCCCACAACAACCTTATGAAGTAGGTGCTATTATTATATTTACATACAGATGAGGAAATGGAGGATAAGAAACCTGTTCAAGATAATAGAGCAAGTTGATGGCACAGTCAGGACCCAAACTGTCTAGCTCTGGAGCACATTTGAAACTTGACTACAATGCCAATGGTTTGTAGATTGTGTGAATAACTAAAAGTGATGTCCTGAACTTCATTACAGATGTCCCCAAACTTTCTTGATGGACCAGTTGTCATACTTCACCAACTTAGCATTTTTTATGCATAAAATTTGACAAACTGTCAAACTAAGGGGGGATTAATTTTTTAACTGTCTCAAAATTTCATTAGCAGAGAACTGGTTGGTATTAAGATAATGACATAAAACTTGATTTTCATTGTAATTGCAGGAATGTAAATTGTAAGAATGTAAAGTGGCCACTGACCCGAAAATAGTATGAGAGAATCCAAGTGATAAAACATGTCAATATTCTTTTTTCCTTTATTAATAATTGAGGGGTACATTAAAATCATAAAAGAGTACATAAGAGCTTTAGAGGAATTTCTGTTTTCTTTACTAGGTAGTCATCTTCATTTTTATAAAACTGACATCACTGTTAAACCATTTTTACTTCAGGTTAAAATTTGACTGACCTATTCTATTGCTGACTATGTCATACCAGGTCACTGAAACCTAAAATAAGTATGTTCTAAGCATTGGGTGACTATTACCTATTTAGAGCCAAGATCCACTTAAGACACATTGACTTGTTTTCTACATCACTGAGGTGGCTGATATGTCCATCAATGATGTGCTCATATTCTCATTAGCTCTCAGCACAGGAAAGGATGCCAGCAAGATGTCCAGTAAATTCAGTGGAATCTCTTTGGTCAAGAGTTAAGGCTATTGTTCTGTATGTCAGCCCATGCAGTGCTAACGTGTTGTTTTTTTTACAATAGTGTATTTTGTGATTTGATTTGACCCACGGTTCATCTGCAACCAGGCAATTACACTTATAATAAGGGTTCTGCTGTCCAGTTTGTCTCCATCCTGAGAAATGTCAGAAAGTGAGTATTCTGCAACTAAAGGAAACATGAAAAATACAAGTGGAAACACCTGAAGAATGCTTTCTTACATTAAATCAGGGGGCAGCTGCGGCTTTAGCAATGAGGCCTCAGAGCAGGAATTCAGAGTCAGGAAGTGATGCTGCCTCTGAGTTTAGGTGGAAAGGCCACCTTAGCAAGTGTAATAAAATGTACTGACTGAGGCCCGGCTGGCGTGGCTCAGTGGTTGGGTGTCAACCTATGAACCAGGAGGTCACGGTTCGATTCCCTGTTGGGGCACGTGCCTGGGTTTCGGGTTGGATCCCCAGTGTGGGCATGCAGGAGGCAGCTGATCCATGATTCTCTCTCATCATTGATGTTTCTATCTCTCGCTCCCTCTCCCTTCCTCTCTTAAATCAATAAAGATATATGTATATATATTTTAAATGTACTGACTCAGGTTATAATACAAGGGAAATTTTGCACCTTGAGTTGGGGATGGGGAAGTGACTGCAAAATCACTGATATCCATGCGCTGTGGAAGACATGTGCACCCTGTATTTTCCCCTAGTTCCCCCTTATAAGATGGAATTGTCCTCTGTGTGTGCATTAATAGGGAGGTGGAAAGAAAGTCACGAATTAAAACCATTTCATGGTAAGTGCCTGTGCCTTTTCAGCTGTATGCTTCTCTTTGTAGAACTCTCAAGTCAGGAAAATCATTCAGGTGAAGACTATGCATTTTGATGTTAACACATTCCACTCTTACGGATAGACAACCAGTTAACAACATGAAATGAGGCGGTGATGGTTTTCGAAATGAAATAATGTTTGATGTCACCTTGAGTTTCTCTCTGAACTTTGGCCACATTGTGGAAAAGCGAGGAGGAGGGGAGCAGCTCTGTCAAGCACAGAATTACACAGGAGGGAAAAAATTAATCTAAATACTGAGGGAGAAGCCTGTGTTCTCTTGGATGATATTTAGCAGCAAGAGCAAGGAGAGGGATGTTTCTTTCTTTGTGTAATGTGCAGTAGTTACAATAAACACAAGATTTCCAAATCTCAGAGGACTCTCTTGACAGTTGCTTGATAACAGCTTTTTTCATTCCATAGTTTTGACAGTTTGTGTGTGTTACCATATCTAGTGTAAACTAAAACATCACTGTCATTCTGTTTTTCTTTTGTATGTGGCTTCTTTTTTTTTCATCTTTAAGATAATGAAAAAGATGGGCTTTTCACTTGTAGACTAGAGTAAGGCAAGTTGTGTGTGGAGATTAGCATGTGTTTATGAGTTTTGAAAGATCCGCGTTGACAGCAGAACACTGCCTTAAATGATTTTTTTCTTCATATCACTCCAGTGAAAGGAGAAGTGGGATGTGTAAGTTTTCTCTTAATCTTTTGATAAATAGCAAATCTTAGGCGTCTGTGTGGGCACCTATATTATTTATCTGTGGTAATTGAAAATGAACGAATACATTAAACATCTCTAGTGCTCCTGGCTGTGCAGCCTCTGAGAAATGGAAAGCTTGCTGCTGTCCTTGTCAGTTACCAGGGGCTTGCCCTGTCCCACCTGGGTGCTTTTCACCCAGGCCCCAAGTATCCTTCCGGTCACCTGGTGGATCGCCCCTCGCACTTGCTTCTGCCAGTTCGTAGCTAAATGAAGTCATTGGTCTATTTTAGAAACAACAGGGTTTCGCTGTCTTGGGTTATTTATTTATCTGGTCTTTGTTTTTCTGGAGTAACTCTGGAGACTAGACTGTGTCAGCACTGTTTGCATGTTTGCAAGGGAAACGACAGGCCAGGAACACAGGTCAGGGTCATAGCAGTGATTGCTCATCAGGTGCAAACTTCTGGATCCCCCAAATTCAGGAAGGGGGCCCATTCTTGAGAGACCTTCCCCGCTCTAGCCCAGATAACCTTTGATTTGTAGAGACCTCGTGGGGTTATTTTACCATCAAACCAAATTTGCTGTATCGTAGCAAAGCTCCCAACGCCGTCATCTGGCATGTTACAGACAAATTCCAATTATTTTTCTACTCTGAGCTATTGTTAAACACTACAAGCTAGCTGACAGTAAAATTATAAATACAGGTGTTGTCACACTACACTATAATCAGAATTTTAATTTGAATTTTCATTTGTAAAGCCTTCCCCCCCCCTCCCCACAGGAAAATGGGAATAGAATTAGTTTTATTGACAGTGAAAAGACATTTTGAAAGCTTCCTAAATCATCACCTGTATTTAGCAGGAGGAAAAATTGTATATGTCCATGTAAAAAGAAGAGTTTTATGATCACATATTTACTCATTATATTTGGTGGTAAATAAAACAGGGAAGACATGTTTGACAAATGATTGACGGAACTCACTAGGTTTTTGCTTCATCAGAACAATAGACAGACACAAATATATATTTTGCTTTTGTTTTGTTCTGCTATTACTAATGCCGACCTGTAGACAAAATCTTCTTCTAGCAAATTAAGTACAGCCTGTTGGAGTCTGCAGGCAATGCTAAACTTTTTATTGGGCAATTTTCTCTTCTTACCCGGATTCATCATCTGTGGCACTCCTTCCCCCCCTTAGCGTGGTGGTTGGAGTGGGTTCCCCCTTCTCAAGTCCCTTTTTTTCTCTCAAGGCATTTAGTGTCGTGTCTGCCAGATTTCAGTGATGAGCAGCGAATTGCTTTTAAAGTGGGCATTATGCCAGTTCAGCAGCACAATGGAAAACCAATCTTCCACCGTTCTACTTTTGATGCTGTTATTGTAGCATTTTAGATAACTGCTGCCACAAAAAAAAAGAAAAAAAAGATGTGCTCAATTGCTACCAGTTAGTCAAGTTAAATCCAGAGTAGCATTAAAATTACTCTGAAAACTGTTTGTCAGAGGTCGTGTGCCGTCTGTGGCTGCCGCACATAGGATAGATGTTCTGTTCTGGTGGGGTTTTTTTCCCCCTTTATTATTACTGTGACTGACCAGCTCTCTAAATAGCCCTTCAGTACCTGTTTACTTATTGTCTAAACCTCCCTGTTGAAAAAATGTGTCAAACAGAAATGTTGAAAAGTTTCTTTAAAGTGCTGGAAATAGCAGGAGAGTGAGTTGTTCAGGGTGCTAGAGTTTGTACAGTGTGAAAGCAAAAAAAAAAAAGAGTGGGGGGAGAGCAAGAACATAATTCTCTGGTTTCTATAGCAAGATTACTGTTTTCTTCTTTTTATCTTCACTGTTCAACCACTGGGTTCACTGTTCTACTTTTTTTTAATAGCACAAATGGAATTTATCCTCTCCATCTCGACTCCCTTCCCCCTCCACTGGCTTTGCTTGTGAATGAAAGGGACTCCTACTATGACTATAGGACAGATGGCAGCTGTACATGTTGTATTTGTATTTTGGAGTGAGCCGCATTTTTAAATCCAAGGCCAATAGATGGGCTATTTTGAGGTCGGCAGTAACACTATACTTCACGCCTGCTCGCTCCATTTCCTCAGAATTTTAGACTTTAAAAATTACAGAAATAACCAAAAATCTGTGCTCAAAATAATTGAGCTGTGATCTAATGGATGCATTGCAGTAATAATAAAAGCAACTCAGACTTCTGGACTCCCTTTTTTCTAAAGAATATTTATTTATCTGTGTCTCTAATGGAATTTTCTTCTTATGTTAATCATATCAATTATATAATCAGACTCCAAGCCTTATGAAGGCAAACATTTTTGTCTGTCTTGTTCATTCCTGTATCCCCAGGGCTTAGAACAGTATCTGGCACATAATAGGCACTCAGTAAATATTTGTTGAATGAGTTAATAATTCATGTTTCTCCTGTGGGTTCATGGAATTGTAATATATTTACTTATTTGTATTTTTTAAATCCAGCTAGAATGCCGAATTGTGCTCCTGAAGTATAGCAGCCATGCTAATTTATTTTTTCTATCCCTTCCTTCACCTCTACCCCATCCCAAATTGTCCTTGATACCCAGTGGGTACTTAGTAAGTTTTTGCTGAGTGAACAAGTAGAGAAGCCCAAACACAGGTTATTTGCCAATGAGGGATATGGCCATTTGGTGGTAGAAATGAGGGTACATTAGTGCCCCACCAGGCAGTATTTGTTAAGTCTACAAGTTCTCAGCCTTATGGTTTTCCAGAGTTCTTTCTCATGTATCATATTGGTTTCCTGGGCTTATATTCAAGCCCATTTCAGAGCCATATTTTCTTTCCGTTTTTAATTTAAGAGCATTCTAACTTTTGCTAAAGCTCTGATAATGATGCAGTCGGCATTCATAACCAACCCATTTCCTAGTGCCACCTAGATGACTCCATTGCAAGCTCTCCAGTGTGAGTGGCCCGGTCTTAATATGGGAAGGAGACTGCCCTGCGTGGTGGGAGGCGTACACGATAGCAGTTAAACCTCCCTTAGCACCATTTGCCTTTCCTGTGGAATTGCGATTTAGGCATTCTGTCATTCTGTTGTGTCTCCTACTACCTGCCTCCCCCGCCCCCCAACTCCCTGCTTCCATCTGCGAAATGAAGAAAATGAGGGCCCAGAGGCTGCTTAACAAGGTCAGAGGCTTCAGAGAATCCAGTGACTTAATCAAGAACTGTACCATGTAAGAAGCACACCGCTTTCCCTTTTAATCATTGAGTCGTAAATGTGACATAGCTTTAAATGGATAGCAACAATTTGCAAATCAATAAGATCCATTGTATAATTAGCTTTGGACTCGGCATTAAAAAGTATACATTGAGGATTATGATAGTAAAAATGCAGAGCATTCTTTCTTGGCAGCTAAAAATGTGCGTATTAAACTTACAGAAATGGAGGTGGTGAATTTTTCTAGCTACTAACAGATTATCTCAAAAGAATGCCTTGATAGAGGCCATTTTTTAAAGTAGCAGATAAAAATGATTTTCTTAAGTTTTACCACAAGGGTTATACATTTATTTGAGAAGAATCTGGGATGTGCAATAGAACATTCCCTAATGTGCTCATTTCATCTTTTTCTCTCCAGTATCATTTGTCCTTCATTCAAGAAGAGCCCAAAAAAAAGGAACTGAAATAAGGATTCAGATTTTTATTAGAACAAATTTAAACACATGTTTTGCCATACAGGCCCTAGCGTCAACATTTTACACAGGGGAAAAAATGAACGTGTTCTTTCTAGCATCCTGAATCAACATTGACTATAATTTGAAAGGCTTTCAGTTGCCTGGTCCAAAGATGGAAAAGCTTATAGAAGAGTGCTAAGGAGGACTTGTGCATTTTTAAAGCTAAATTGTGCAGACTAGGGAGTAGTCCCTTTGTGTCCCTCTACATAGAGTTTAGAGGAGAGTGCATGAACTTGATATATGGCCTTGCAAAAAGCCTCCTGGTCCTGTTTCCTCATGAGTATAATGCCTCTTCTGTTTAACTTATGGGATTGTTGTTAGGATGAAATATAGAATGTGTATGTTAACCCTTCTTATATCAGGAATTGGCAGGCTTTTTCTATAAAAAGCCAGAGAGTAAATATTTTCAGCTTTGAGAACTAGACCGTCTCCATTGCAGCTACTCAACTTCACCATTGTGGCCACAGACAGTACAGAAACAAATGGGCATGGCTGTATTCCAATAAAACTTTATTGACAGAAACCAGTGGCAGCCTAGATTTGGCCTTCAGGCTATAGTTTGCTAACCCATGCTATGTAATAATGCTATGTAATATTACCAACTATTTATTCACTGCTTCTAGTAAATAACCTCTCCCCTGCCCCCCCAATTTGGGAGTCAGCCAGTATGGACAGTGCTTGGCCATCCTTATAGAAGAAGCCTAAAGAGACCCTCTCTCTTTTGAGAGAAAAACCTTTAGTCAGCCTTCCCAAATTCTTGCTCAATTCTATAGGGAGAATTTAAATTCCATTCAGCTTGTATTTATCAGTGTCTTCACTTTAGCCACCTTGTCTCACAGGAGCCTCCTCTTTGTAATATTTTAAGCAATAAAACAAAATTTTAAAAAAAAGAAAGTGTTTCTTCCTTAGGACAGTTCATTTCCTTCAGGCCTTGAGTTAGCTGTGGTAGAGAAGGGGTGCCAGGCCCTAACCAGTTTGGCTCAGTGGATAGAGCATTGGCCTAAGGACTGAAGCGTCCCGGGTTT
>NW_005871068.1:3329622-3341991 GCF_000147115.1 Myotis lucifugus
TGCCTGTGTGCCTAAGCCTGCCTTAATTAAAGTAAAATAACCAGTATGCGATGTTAAAATGTCTTTGCCTTCTAATTTCTAGTTCAGTGTGTTTCTTTAAGTCGAGAAAGGGATTTAGAAGGAGTAAAACTGAAAAGAGATTTTGGTCTTACTGACACAGACAAAATATCTGAACTAGAAATGGTTTCCTGAGATGGGAGAATACTCCCTTGATCCAAGTAGTTCTGACATTTTATTTGATCAGTTGACTTTGAAATAAAATCTTGAAGAGTCCAACCCACAGATGATGGCCTAGTAGTTATTTCATATAGAAAATACTATAACGTGCCCTGACCGGTTTGGCTCAGTGGATAGCGCGTCAGACTGCGGACTAGAGGGTCCCAGGTTCGAGTCCAGTCAAGGGCATGTACCTGGGTTGCGGGCACATCCCCAGTGGGGGGTGTGCAGGAGGCAGCTGATCGATGTTTCTCTCCCATCGATGTTTCTAACTCTCTATCCCTCTCCCTTCCTCTCTGTAAAAAATCAATAAAATATATTTTTTAAAAAGAAAATACTATAACGTGCATGTTTTCAGGTTTTAGATTCTAATCAGTAGAAAACTTTTAAAATTAGTTCATTTTCTGATAAAACATTGGGTGAATAATTAATATTTAGGCTAACTTGTTTTTCATTGTTTCCATGGAGGGTGGGGACAGGATATTTTTTGGTAATTAGTATACAACCCTAAGGAATCCACATGTAGGATGGAGCAGAGTCAATAATCTATAAATACATGTTCCTCAAATGTGACTCCCGGACATGTAGATTCCCATTGCTCATGTATTAAGATGAGTGACTTTCGGTGCTACTGCAGCCCATTACAGTATATTTTGCTGATGCACTTGTATGTAGGAAGAGCATTTCCTTCCCTAGCTCTACCAAGTTTGGGTTTTTGTGCTGGTTGAGACAGTGACAGCCATGGCCAGTGGCATCTCCAAGGACCAGGCTGGGGTGGCTGCAGATCTTCTTGGCCTCTTGGGATTTTTTAACAGTTGTCCTCAGGCATCTGACCTGCACTGCCGATGGCTGTGGCCTCTTTACAACTCCCCACACCAGAGCAGGGAGAAGGAATAGGGTTTGACTGGCCACATTAACTGGTTTCCACCATTTAACACCAGTATTTTCCCGTGATTTTTAAAATAGCTGCTGGAGCCCTAACTGGTTTGGCTCAGTGGATAGAGCGTTGGCCTGTGGAATCAAGGGTCCCAGGTTCGATTCCAGTCAAGGGCATGTACCTTGGTTGCAGGCACATCCCCAGTAAGGAGTGTGCAGGAGGCAGCTGATCGATGTTTCTCTCTCATTGATGTTTCTAACTCTCTATCCCTCTCCCTTTCTCTCTGTAAAAAAAGCAATAAAATATATTAAAAA
This sequence comes from Myotis lucifugus, assembly GCF_000147115.1. Lineage (NCBI taxonomy): Eukaryota > Metazoa > Chordata > Mammalia > Chiroptera > Vespertilionidae > Myotis > Myotis lucifugus. Next base: position 3,331,030 of record NW_005871068.1, read on the forward strand.
GAAATAGTTGCTGGAGCACCAAAGGAAACAGGGTGATGGTTTCAAGGTGAAGCCTGACATGGGTGGCCTATGGGCCTAAAGCGGGGGAGAGAAAACCATGAAGGGGTGAGCCCTTTCCCCCTCGGCTCCCAGCCCCCGGGCCTGCAACAACAAATACAATTGTTTCCTAGATCTTCCCTACGTTATTGATTCAGTTCTCATTGGGGAAGCAAGTGAGAGCTTTTATCTGCATCGCAAACTGGCATGGAATGGTGCCTTGGCCATATTGATGGCTGTGGCATACACTGGTGATCGCAGTTGTTTTTTGCGAAGAAGAGCACCAAGTGACGCTGGTTGTCATTCTAACTCTGCTGCGTGGCAGCGTAAATAGTCCCCTTTCTAACCAACCTGGTGGGAAAAGTCAATATCCCATCAGCAGAGGAGGTAAACACATCAGGAGCCGTGCCCTCTCTCTTCCTGCCCTGCTCCACATCACCGCAGCTCTTTCACTGTGCTGTCCCCGCGGCACATGCGCTGTGTCAGTCACAGGAAGAGGTGCCTGCCCAGGCTCTGGCCTGCAGAGCAGCTGCCCCGGCTGGGGCCTTTGTTGCCTCTTCCCAGACTCCCGATAATTAGAACTTTCAAAGTGTCTTTCTACGGTTAAAGATGAGCCCCTTCTCTTTCTCTTCTTGCCGTTTTGTGTGTTTTTTTCCCACCGCCTTGGGACATTTCAATCCCTTCTGCTAAACTTGTTGTTGTTGTTGTTTGAAATGCAGTTGATGTGATTTAGCAAAGGTTGTGGAGAACAAATGTGAATGTGTAGCTAAGGAACAACAATCTTGAGAACGAGTTTTCATTTTCCGGGTCTTTTGTGGACACCAGTGTTGCCCTGCTGTTCAGTGGGGTTTGTCTTTCTGTGATTGCCATGCTTTCCTTCCCGATGCTTTCCTACTCCCAGCGCTGGGCACCGTGGCCCCGGCTGGCCTCTGAGGGCTGCCCAGCTCTCTGGGAGCTCTGGCTACCTGGGTTGCATGTCTCCATCCGGATTAGCAGCTGTGTGACCTTAGGCAAGTGACTTGACCTCCCAGTTTCCTCAGCCAGAAAAGGGGGATTTTTTAAAGGGGCCTCTCCAAACACCTCACAGGTTCCCAGATAGCTTTGAACAAAACTTATGTCATTTGAACTACCCTGGGCAGGGTTGGCTGCCCCAGGATCACCTTTATCCCCGAAAGATCAGAGCTGGGTGTCACAGCCCTGTTGCTTGTTGAAAAGAACCAGTGGGGAAGCTCTGAGGAGGGAAAGAGAGGTTCTTCCTTCTGCCTGGTCGTGCCCTTCTCCAAACAGGGAGGCCAGGGGTGTGTGGGGAGAAGGAGTAGAGAGCAGAGGAGGGGCGGCTGCGGATCCGAAGTTTACAGGCACACACTGTGGACAGAGAGGAAAGCAATCTTGCCAATGGACAGGTGCTCTCCAGCAGCCTGCCTGCTTCTCATCTCTGTCTGCAGAGGAGGGACTGGGAGAAGCCAACTAGGCCCAGCTGATGCGGGGAGTTGGCACTGGGAGACCCAGGCTTCCTTGGAGACAAAGTGTTTCCTGCCGCGTCCATACTTTGCATGCAATTGTATGCATATGCTCAACAGCACCGCGAAAGTGGCATCTGCAAGTGGCGTTCACCTTGCCTGCTGCACATGGGCACGCACCTGCATTCCCATCAGTGCAGGGTGGCTGTGTCCCCCCCGTGTGCTGCGTCAGCGGGGTGCTGAGCAGTGGTGTGCAGGGAAAGGCAGAATGGCTTCCACAGAGGAATCACGGGGGCTTGGCACCCCCTGCCTGGGACTGGGCCAGGGGTAGACCAGCCACAGGACCAAGAAGATATCTGAGCCATCGAGCTGCAAATACAATCTGCACCCCCTTCTCTAGTGCATGAGGATTACTGAGTGGTCTTTAAAGAAGCTCCCTCTGGCCCTAGCTGGTTTGGCTCAGTGGATAAAGCGTCGGCCTGCGGACTGAAGTGTCCTGGGTTCAATTCTGGTCAAGGGCACATGCGCGGGTTGCAGGCTCGATCCCCAGTGTGGGGGCATGCAGGAGGCAGCCGATCAATGATTCTCTCTCATCATTGGTGTTTCTATCTCTCTCTCCCTCTCCCTTCCTCTCTGAAATCAATAAAAATATTTTTTTTTAAAAAAAGCTCCCTCTGGATATAAAGTAAGCACAGGGAGAAGAGTCAGTAGATGGGTACTAGACCTATGGGGGGGGGTCACTTCAGAAGGTACACAAATGTCTAATTGCTGTGTTATACACCTGAAACTAATATAATATTGTAGGTAAACTCTAATGGAAAAATAAAAGCTCTCTCTGAGACTTGTAATCCTTTTATTTTTATTTCTTTTCAGAGAAAATGAAGAAGCAGTATATTACCAACGAAGTTCGTAAGGACTACAGAAATCTCAAGAACATAACAGAGCAGTTCTTGTCCCAAAGTGGCTACACCGAAGTGAACCTCAGCAAGCTCTTTGTGGACTGTGCTGTGAGGTCCTGAGGGCACCCCAGAAGTGGCCATGGCGGGGGTGGTTGAATGAAGAACCAAAGCCACTTCCTGGCACCTCCATCACCTCCCTGGGGTCCTAACCACTTCTCTCCTTCACTTTTCCATGTGGACTGCATCTCATGTTCACGTGCATGTGGCTCAGGAAGGGGGTCATTAAAGAAACTGAAAGAATACTTCATCTACCAAGCATCAGGGAAAATGCAAACAGCCTTCCTCTTGCAAAAAATGTACCACATACTATTGAAGAGCTAGCTGCTTTGGATTCAGATTCAGGACTGGATTTTGAGGGAAGGGGTCAGTGAGAGAAGAGAAATTAATTGAGAGTGACCCCAAGCTGTGCCCCCAGGGCTTCAGCAGAGGTGCCCCCAGAAAGAGAGCTTTAGGGAGGCTGGTAGGAGCACTAACATTTTGCCTTTTCACATGCCAATTAAACCCAGGCTCAACCCAAGCGCTTCCCAGCCGCTGGCTGCAGGAGTGGCTGTCCTTTTCAGCCTTGTCTTTTATATACTAGTCGAAGGGGGGCGATTGAGAAGCCCTGCACTCACTAAATAGATTAAACAGAGCTTACTTGTTTATTGAACTGCTCCAAAGTCCAACACACACACACACACATGCACACTGGGCAGGTGTTTTACGCTCACATTCCTGCTTTCCGTCTTAAGTAGAAAATGCAAGTAAAGGTTTATGCAGTGGGAAAGCACATTTAAAATACTTTGGTATCCCATAACATTTCATTAAAAATGTGTCGAGTTTGGGGCGAGGATCCTGGTGTGATATTCAGAGGGTTGGGTAATTGCCTCTGGTGCTATTTTTCTCATTTGTTCTTTACCAGAAGCTAAACGTACTTCGATATAGTAGTCTTTCCTTACATTATTGATAAGTTTATACTAACAAAATATATTTCCCCTGTACAACTGTGCTTTATTTTTAAAACTATTTTCCTATGTGGTTGTTTGGTGTGTTTTTTTTTTTTTAATAAATACGTTGTGCTTTATTTTTTCACTTAAGAATAAAGTTTTCTAAGGGAAACCAGTTGCAGTGAATCCTTATCAGGAACAAAACGTTGACTAGAGGGGACAGCAAGGAATAAGGGGTCCCCTTCCCAAACCTCAGCCTGGTTAGCATCAGCTCAGAGAAGCTCCACGTGATGTATGTCCTTAAGTCCTGAGTGGCGTTCGGGAGAATTTCTCTGGACTTCAGGTCCTTTAAGAGATGAAGTATGGTTTCTCATGCCCTTTGCTGACTTGGACAGTCAAAGAGAGCTAAGCTAAGAGCCCAGTGGTGTCTCTCATGGGAGAGCCAAGGTGATAGCTCCTGGGAAAAGGCTACCCCACAACAGGAAGGTCATCCAACATGGACCCTAGTGAAGGAATACTTGTTAAAGCAATGGAGATGGCACCGCCTTCTATCTCCCTTTACCTTCTCTTTACTCTCCCTCACCCTCTCCTTTCTCCACTGTCTCTTACACTCAGCTTCTAAGTAGAAGAAACACTTGGGGTTTCGGTCCCTGTCAGTTCATTCATTAATACCTTGGTACTTCCGGCTCTGCAACCTGTCAAAAGTTGGAGCACCCAAGTTGCTTCGGGAAAATAAGGGATTGGTGTGGTTTTCATCACTATTATCTAAGGTTAGAAATGGTTATCAAATGTGTGCTTCCCGAGCCCATGTCCCCACTTCACTTTCTGAAGAGAAGACATGTTTTCCTTGATTTATTGGACCTGGGGTTATGGTAAATACAGATAGTTACCTTGAACTTGGTCATCAATCTCCAGGAGACTCCAGTAACTTCGCACTGGTCTGTTTCTTGTCTCTGCATTTAGATTGGAATCACTGTGAGGGCAGGAACCGTTTCTGTAGAGAATCCAGACGTTTCTGAGAACAGTCTTTGAAAAGAGCTAATGCCGTTGTTGATGTTTCCTATTCTGATCTGCAACTCCAGATTAGTTAAGAGGCTTTCCTGGGAGGCACCTAAGTGTTCCAGAATTTTATAAAGTTGGGACTGCAACTTGGAAGTATCCCAGTGGATCTGCCTTGGAAGATTGGAACATGGCTTATGAACTTTTTTCTGAGAAAAGTTTCTGCTCCTTGGTTTGTGTCAAGCTGATAGCTCAGTGGGTAGGACTGTGCAGAAATGCTGCCCACTTCTTTGTAAGGAGGAGCCGCCCAAATGTCTGCACAGGCTCCCTGGCATGGGGTTGAACTCAAGTGCTAAAAGTGAAGGGATGCAGCCCTCGCTGGCTTGGCTCAGTGGATAGTGTTGGCCTGTGGACTGAAGGGTCCCAGGTTTGATTCCGGTCAAGGGCACATGCCTGGGTTGCAGGCTCGACCCCCATTGGGGGGTGTGCAGGAAGCAGCCGATCAATGATTCTCATCATTGATGTTTCTATCTCTCTCTCCCTCTCCCTTCCTCTCTGAAATCAATAAAAATATATTTTTTTTAAAAAGTGAAGGAATGCAACAGGCCAGGCCAGGTTCGCACTAGACAGAGGCAGGGACTGTCCATATGGGGCAGCAGCTGTTCAGTGATGCTGGGCGGGACCGAGCCCAGGGTGGCCACATCCAGTTTTCAAGAGAAGCTAAGAATCCTGATATTCCATAAAGTCTCTCGATTTCTAAACCTTGGCAACTGACTTTTAAAAAATATTTTTTTTATTGATTTCAGAGAGGAAGGGGGAGAGAGAGAGAGAAACATTGATGAGAGAGAAGCATCATTGATCAGCTGTCTCCTGCACACCCCCTACTGGGGATGGAGCCTGCAACCCGGGTGTGTGCCCTGACCAGGAATCGAACCTCAATCTCTTGGTTCCTGGGTCAATGCTCAACCACTGAGCTACACGGGTGGGACTGATTTTTTTTAAATAAAATAAAAAATGCTGTGGGCCAGACTAAACCTCTGGGCTAAATTTTATCCTGGCCCCTTGGGAAACATACTCTGAAAGAACCCCGCTCTTCTCGGAGCCCCACGCCTCTGAAAAGGGCACCTTCCCCATTGAATTTAGGAAGCAGGGTCGGCCTGCAAGAGGGTACACATTTATCTCGGACAGGGCATGCTCACCCTCAACTCTCCTTCATATAAAGGGCGACGGGAGGGCAGATGTTGAACATCCTACGAAGGGCAAGCCCCGTAAGAGTTTAATTTGTCCAGGAAACTAAAGTCCAGAGTGCAGTTGGGGAGAGAATGTTCAAAGGGGATGAAGTCCCTGCCCTTCACCACCACCCCGTTGTCCGGCCTCACTTCTTACCTCCACACCCCGGGGCTTCTCAAACATCATCTCATGCAGCTTTGGCAGGAGATGCCAATACAAGGGAACTCCCAAACCAGATTTCCGTCTTCTGTCAGGGTTTGACAAAAAACACACCAAGCCCAAACCCTCTTGTCAGAATCCCCGACCCCTCAATTCAATGCTCTTATCCTCAACTTCAAGCGGCCTTGCCTTCCCCTCTTTCTCTCCTCACCTAAATATTTCTTAATTGAACGGTTTGCTGTGGAGCTTCCTTATAGCAGTTTAATAGATTAACTCATCTGAGCCAGCCTCAAATTTCAGATTAAAATTCCTTCATCCCGAAGGCAGCATTATCAGGTTGTTGGAGGCTGTTTTCAAACCTTGGTTTTGAATAGCAGCGGCTCTGCATTAATTTAACCACTAAGCTAATAAGTAGGTTTCGTTTTGTTATGCTAAGCTTTATTGCTTTTCTTTTGATCAGAATGGTGTTGTTGAGCAAAGCAGCAGACAAGGCATTCTTTGATGAGGGAATTAGCTCTCCATTCTTCCTCTATTATTCATAGCACAGTGGAATATGTAAGTACCTGAGGGTGTCAAAGGAGCGCAGGTTCTATTGCAAAGTGCTCGCCTTGTTTCTCTCAATAGCTGACTATGAGATGATAAACCGCTTAATACACTGTGCTAATTGGATGAGAGCAAAAAGAGATGGGAATTAAGGCGAGGCAAAAGGAGAAAGTGCAACCAGCCTTCAATTCACTCTTTCACCACTTTACCAGCTCCAAAGGAGGCACAAGCTTTCTATAAGCAGACTAGAGGTTTTGTGCAGAGATAAAATGAACGTGTTAGTGGATTCAAGTAATACACTAATTATTGCACAGTATAAATACCACTACTGGTTTTATAACAGGGAGGTAAACTTCTTTTGAGAGGGTTATAGGATTGCTTGGCAGTGGTGTAGAACCTAATAAGGGCCCAGAGTAATAACCCCCTGGATTAACAAAATTGCTGCTTGTTAGAAGTATGATTCAGGCTTTCCCGAAGATTTCCGGAGAATGAATAAAAATGACTGAATGACATTTCTTAATGTATAACTGGCAATCGCTCCCTTTTCTTTAAAGGAAAAAATGTATACTTCAAACTGGACCGTTAATAAAGTCCAGGGACAACACGACTTTTTCCTTTGAAAAACGCTTTTTCCCATCAGGTAGTAGGTTTTCTTGCCCCCGCCTCCCAGGCAGGCTGCCACCGTAAGTTAAATGTGCAGTTGCTCCGGTGAACTCGTGTTCCAAAATACAATTTTAGCCCCCATTTAAGACCCCCTTCATTCAGACACTCACTTTTGTGTATACACATACACACATGTTCATGTAGAGTTTTTCCTCCAAATGCAAGTTGAACGAACCCATGTATCATTTTCTTTTCTCTAACATCAGCCCCCTTTTCCATTCTGGTAAGATCACACTCAAGACGATACAAAAAAGAGAACTCCAGATGCCTTGTCTCTTGGTATTATGAAGAAAAAACAATAATAAATGCTTGCCCTACTGGGAGGGGGGGGTTTAAGGGGGAAAAAGGGAAATTGGCCGGGCCAATACTGGTGACTTTTAGCTTAAGTCCCCCAGTCGTCACAGACCTTCTCTTCAATAGTCACTCTCCCCTAATTCATCTGCCTTCCATCTTCCTCACTATAAGCCTAAGCTGTTTACCGCAACTACGGTCCACAGTTCAGGCCATGGGTAGTTGGTGACGGAAGAACACTTAGGGGCACCTTCTGACAATGTTAGGCCAACTGCCTCCTCTCCTTTTCCTGCGGGTCCTCATCCAGATGTGGTCTGAAAATGTAGCAAATTAACTCACCCCTTCCCCTCATTCCCACAGAGGCCCAGACCAGGCTCCCAACCACCCCTCACCCCAAGATGCTGTGGAGGTGGCCCTGGGAAAGCCGGTGGTGGGGCATTCTGCCCTGGATGTGACAGGGGACAGCCATGCCCCTGTCATGGGGCTCTCCCCAATTTGCCTGGGCTCCGGCTCCGCATCCCTCCTCCATGGTGCAAGGGGGGGAGGGGGGGCCGTCAGCCGCTCCCAGCATTGTGACTGCGTTCCCAGATATTGGGGCCAAATTGGGTTGCCATTCATTAATAATGCTCACAATAAGATTAAATCATTCTGGAAAATCTCATAAAATCCCCCTAAGTACGCTCCAGTGGCTCTTTCCAATCCCCATCATTCAGCACTTGGGGAGGTTTGGAAGGAGAAGAAAATTGGTTTCTTTGCTTTTAATGCTGCTTTGAAAAGATACTCAGAGTTTGTCATGCGTGACATGTCACATGTTTAATGTGGACTTGCTGGAAGTCAGGGGGTCTTTAGCGTGTGATATTTATGGGGAATATTAAGTGCAGAATGAGGTCCCTCCAGCTGGGGAAAGTTGAAAGAATAGGAGGCCTAGAACTGGGCTTGTTTGCGGCATCAGAATGGCATAGGATTAAGAGTTTGTAAAACAAGGCGAGGGGTTCTCATTGGCCAGTAATAAACGTAATCCTTGGAGGTAATTTCACGCAATTTGCTTCTGCTCCATGGAAGGGTCAAATGAGAAAAAATGACTTAAAAAAGAGTTCATTAACAGGAAGAATGGTACTGTTTCTCGTACACCATCCAACTGGCAGCCTGGAGAGGGGAAAAGCCCTACCTAAACAAAAAGCCAAAATCGACGGAAAATTGATAGTGACCACAAAAAGAGAGAGAGAGAGAGAGAGAGAGAGAGAGAGAGAGAGAGAGAGAGAGAGACCTTTCCCTCACGTTCCTCCTGCACTCCCCCTCTCCACTCCAAACTCCTGAGCAACTCTGCCCACCCCAGGAAAGCGGCCTTCACCCCAGAGTCTGGAGGTTTGACACACTCAGATACCGGGGGTCCTCCTACAAAGTTCCCGCCGGGCCTGCTACACCCCAGAGAGAAGTGTGCGGCGGGAACTGCTGAGAGAAGGTAGTGAGAGAAGGTAGTGGGCCGCGTGCGCCCCAAGCCTCAGGCCAGGCCCCAGCTTGTGAGCGAGTCTAAGGCCGGGGCAGGGTGGCGATGACCCGCCCCAAGGCCCGGGAGCCTCGAGGGCGCGCTCCCCAGGGTTTCCAGCGGGCGGGGGCTCCGGACATCGGGGGCGGGGGTGTGGGGGGGGGCAGATGAGGACTCCCGGGCCTGAGCCTACCAGCTGCCTAGCGGGCGGCCCTCCCGGAGCCGCCGCTGACCTCGGCCCGACCCCGCACCTGCCCCTAGGCCTTGCACACTGGCGCCCCAGGCCGAGGGGACCCGCCCCCTCCTCCAGATCGCCGCTGGGAGCGCACGCCGAGCCCGATCGCTAGGGCTGGAGGCGCGCCCGCGCCTCCCACGGCGACCGAGGGCCCGGGGCCTGGCGGGGCCAGCGGGTTCCGGCTCCGCGAGGCGCGGTAGTCACACACCCGCTGCCTGCCCCCCTCCCGCCCCCCGCCTGCCCCTCTCCCCAAAGGTCTGGCGCGCTAATTACTGCAAATTGAAACTAATTAGGCTTCTCTTCCCTTTCCCATCACCCTGGGAGCGTTGGTGAGACCCGGCCCCTGCGGGCGGTCTAAGGCCCAGCGGTCACCCTGAGAGCGCAGGTAGGGCCTGGGGCGGGGGCCGGGGAGGGGGAGGCTTCCGTTCGGGCTCAGGGGAGGGGTGCGCCGAGGGGGCCACAGACCGAAAATCGGTTGGGGGTCTCCTCTCGAAACTTGAGTTGTTTAGATTTTTTTAAATGTATACATTTTTCAGTGCCTGGATAAGTGATGACATTTGTCGAGTTAAGATCTGTCACTTGGATATCTCTCGCTGCCTTTCCCGTCACCATCCCCACGGTCTAGGGCTCTTGGGGTTCTCTCTCTCTCTCTCTCTCTCTCTCTCTCTCTCTCTCTCCTCTCTCTCTCTCCCCTTCCTTCCCCCTCTCCATCCCTTCTCACTGAGCCTGTACTGTGTACCTAGGAGCCCGCCCCTTGGAAGCCAGCGCCTCGGTTTCTAGCCATTACCTGTCATCTGGGACTGAGCACTTTCCACGAAGAGCTCCCTTCGACTTGCCAGCCAAGGCTCCCGCTCACTTCCACTTTGTCTCCACCATCAACGACACCTACCTTGCACCCACCCACCCTGGAGCCTACCCCACCTCCGTGGCCCACGACCCGAGGGAGCAGAGAAGCCCCTGGAAAGCGCCACCGCGGCGTCCCCGGCCTCTGCAGGAAGCTCGGGTGCCTGTGAGGATCAGATTCAAACCAGGGACCGGTGCCAGGAAAACGGGAGTGCAGATAAATCCCGGGGATGCTGGGGCGCCCAGCCCTGGCCTCCGGGGTCCCCCTTCTCCTGTCCCCTCAGTGCCTGCACAGAGCATTCACACTTCCTTTTGTTAAACATATAATTTTTTTTTATTTTGAGCGTGACACTTCTCCACTAGATAGCAAGGAAAAGTGATAACAATTACACATTACACAAAAGTACTGTACCATTGCCTTTATCTTGAAGGTTTCGGAAGCCTCTACCGTTAATAAGTTAAATAAAGGGCTTGATTGAGTACATAAATATTTGTCTAGGAACCCTACCGTATCTACAACACAGTAAGAATCTACAGGAGGACAAACTTTTACCATACCACGCTGAGTGCAATTGCGTTATAACATTTCAAATATACAAAGCTCTGTTCTTTTTTTTAATAACAATGGTATGTACAGAATCAATAATCACAGTTGGTGACTTCAACAGTCCATATTCTAGCAGAGTATTTCCCTTTGGTTTGATAGAAAAACCTTGGTTGGTGTATGATAAAGAAGAGAACAAGAACAAGACGCCCCTTTCCATTAAGTGCACTGTTAGCTATCTTACAGATTCGCATTCGCTTCCCAGGCCCTGGCTTCATGCCGGGGGCCCACGCTGGGGAGATCAACGTAGAGCGCCAAAATGCTATTTAAAAAAGAAAAAAAAAAGCTAAGTGGGATGTCGGGAGGAAGAGAGGTTGGGCTTTTTAAAATTTTCACTTCGATACCAGGCGTCTTGGGGAGAAAACCTCCCCATCTTTTCAGTAAAGTAAGAATGGGAGAGTGTGGACGTCCGAGTTGGAGCAAGGTTGGCAGGAGTAGGGACGGGGCGCGTGGGGGGGGGGGACGGCAGAGACAGGGGAGGAGTGGACAGCCAGCCCAGGAGGTGCCACGTCCGGTAGCGCCGAGGGC
>NW_005871068.1:3342091-3342911 GCF_000147115.1 Myotis lucifugus
GCTGCGAAGCGGCTGCGCTCTCTCGGTGGCCTCTCGGGAGTGTGCTGGTCCTCTGTTTCCATTTGGTCTTGAGTGGTGCTGAGTGAGGTGACCTTCGGGGGCGCGCCCGGGGCTCGCGGGGGCGCGGCGGCCTTTAGCACACCTCCTTGCCCGTGCTGGTGCCCGGCAGGATGTTGAGCTGCGTGAGCTGCGCCGCGTGCTCCTTGGCCTTGAGCCTGAGCGCGGCTATGCTAGAGGCGCGTCTGTCTGCGGCCGCCGTGGCCGGGTCGGCCAGCGCGCCCGACGCCACCGCGCCCTCCACGGCCGGAGCGGGCTGTCTCAGGAGCGCGGCTGCGGTCGACGCGCTGGTCAGGGGGGCCATGGTGGAAAAGAGCCTGCGGGGAGAGCAAACAGCGCGGTCACGGCCTCGCCTCGGGAGCCGAGGGCGGCGCCTCCGCCCGGTGCCTCCGATCAGGGGAGCGGAGGGGCGCGGCCGCAGGGGCGCGGAGGCGCAGGCCCGGGCTGGGCCGCGCGGGCTGGGGAGTAGGTGAGGGCGCGGGCGGGAAGCTGGGCGCCGCGAGAGGGCTTTACTGGGGCCCGGAGCAGACGGAGGAAAAAAAGATCAAAGGGCCAGATATTCCTGAAGAGGCCAAAGCCTGATCGGAGAGAGGTCCCGCGGCCCAAAACCCCACTGCCCGGATTCTGTGCTTTCGCTTAAGAAGGGGGTTGTATTCCCAGACCCGCAGCTCCAATTGCCTGCAATACTATTTGCCAGGAGAGAGAACAGGAGAGACAAAGAGAAAAAGGAAGCGGGTGGGGGGGTGGGAGGGGGAATCAAAAT
>NW_005871068.1:3343011-3344745 GCF_000147115.1 Myotis lucifugus
GGGGGGGGGGATCGAACTGGCTCAAGACCTGATCTGCAAGCATAGCTACTCTCTCTAGGGCCCAGAGTCTAGGACGCTATCTGGCCGGACTTCCTTGGCCCTGGAAATTCCAGCCCGATTGATGAACTTCCGGCCACAGGGCAGCCCTCCCGTGACGGCTGAGCTGCCAGTACCGGGCAATGATCGCGCCAATGATCGCGAGGTCCGGGCGGAGGCGCCCGCCTGTTGATTGTCCATCGACGGAACGGCTATGACACGACCAGAGAAAATGCGTCCTGGCACAGTGACACTCTTTTCCCCGCCGTCTTCTCCTTGCCCCAGAGAGCCTCTGGACCCCGCCACCGTCTACGCACGCGGCGCAAGGAGGCATCCAAGCCCGAAACCCCACTCCGTTCCTCCATCTCCAGGCAGCACCGGGATTGCTCTGTGCGCTGCCGCCACCCGCTTTGCACAGCAACTCAGCAAGGTCATGAACAGCCAGCCCCCTGGCCAGGAGACACCACCACCCCTACCCACCCCGCCCCCTGCTTCTCCCCAGGGCTCTGGCTCCCGGCCCCTGTAGGCCCAACTAGGGATTTCGAGGATTAGATACGAGCCCACTAGGGCTGGAGGAGAGCCTCCCGCTTCTCAACCCCTCATACCCGGCCCAATGCACCCCTTTTCTAGCTCTCGGAACCTCACAGCCCGGTCCCCAGCTTTAACAAGTCGCTTGTTGTCAGAAAGAAAGAGAGTGGGGAGCGGGGGCGAGGAACACAGGGCTTAAATCTTTTCCCATAAAGAAATCAAGTGTGGCCTGAAGGGGGCGCAACGTGCCCCTGGTTCCACTAGGTAAACTGAGTCACTAACTACACTGCAATTCACTCGCTATTTATTTCATTGGTTTTTGAAAATTTCTCTAAGATAATTTTTGTTATGTGGCTGCACAGTTGGCTAAATCTATTATTTCTTTGTTCTCCCAAAGACAGATCGTTGAAGCTGCATCAGTTTTATTTTCACTGCACTTTCCAACTTAATACATCCCTCCATTGTTTCTTTGTCTGTGCGATTATACAGACTTTTTATTCCATCATGTGATGTTCATTTAAAGAGAGGGAGTTACAACATATCATGAACTGTTTCTTTTATTTCGTTGTCTTGTGCCCCGTGGGGTTGGGGATTGCACATACAGCCGGTCACTTGAGTGACTCGGAGGATAGAGTCTGGGAAGAGGGAAGAATTCTTTGCACCCAGAGGGCCCGTGGCCCCAGGTCTCCTGTGGAGCCCAGGGCTGCGTTCCTCTGACTGCCAGGCTTCAGGGCATGAGGAAGGATTTTTGCAAAACTTGCAGCCATACGGGCCCAGCAGCCTACACCTGTACACTTTCACACACACACACACACACACACACACACACACACACACACCATGGCCTGGGCTGTTGCCACCTTGAAAGGGTATTTTTACAGCTTTCACTGAACACTCAACATTGTCCTGGTTGTTGTTACTGCCACCGTCCTCTCTACCGCTCAGTCTCAAAAGTCATTCCCTCCCAGATCCACACTGTTTGAGGCAATATTAGAGATGCTTTTCTTTGGCTAAATCTTCTCGGTTAGGCCAGAGAGAGAAGATGTGTCTCTGCCTGTTCCGGGTCTCCTCCCTGATCCCAGGTCGTGTGTGTTTGTATGTGTGTGTTGGGGGGGGGCGGGGAAGACAGACAGACAGACAGACAGACACCCCGAGGCGGCGTGTTACCTG
>NW_005871068.1:3345399-3346892 GCF_000147115.1 Myotis lucifugus
AAATAAAGAAAAAAAACCAAAACAAAACCAACAAACTTAAAAAATAAATGTTGGATCAAGATTGTCATCCATTGAGGCAGGTGTCGAGGAAATTTAAACCATAAGTCCCACGAAAAACAAAACTGAATATGATTCTGTGCCCCAACCCTTTACCAGCTGCACCATCTTAGACCGCAGGCATGGAAACCAGACCTGCAAGTACAAGAGAGCCTCCTTAAAGTGGGGCTCCCCTCAATCCTTTCCACCGCAGCCCACTTCGACACTCTCCTGCCTCAGGTTGATCAAGGACACTTCTGGGGCGGACAGGGGGGTGTAAAGGAGCCCAAACTTAAAACCAGCAGGAAACCTGGGCCAAGCAAACCCTTTCCAATGGGTATGTCAACGAACCTAGTTCTTTCCACGTTTAAGGAAAGTTGTTGGGTGTGTTTAGAAGTGGGGAAAGCAAGGTTTAAAAGTCTGCGCAGTTGCTTGCTGTGCATCTTTAGACAGGTCACGTCAACCTCTCTTAACCTCAGTTTTCTAATCTGTAAAATGGGGTCATAAAACTACTCATAAGGCTGCCATGAGGAAGGGGTGAAAGGAGACAGGTGAAAGCTCACATCCAGAGTGGCGACGGCATATCACCTTTTTTTGCTGCACATCAGCTGTTTTCACCTACTTCAGGCTTACCCAGCAGCTGGCAAAATCCCCGCTCTCTATTGAAAAGGGAATGGGGAGGTGGTTCATTTATTCTATCCAAACATGTCCATTGAACACGTAGAGCAGTGGTTCTCAACCTTCTGGCCCTTTACAGTTCCTCATGTTGTGACCAACCATAAAATGATTTTCGTTGCTACTTCATAACTGTAATGTTGCTACTGTGATGAATCGTCATGTAAATATCTGATATGCAGGATGGTCTTAGGCGACCCCTGTGAAAGGGTCGTTCGACCGCCAAAGGGGTCGCGACCCACAAGGGGTCGCGACCCACAGGTTGAGAACCGCTGACCTAGAGTATTAGGTTGGGCTCTGGGGTTTGGAAGGGGCGGGAAGGGAAGAAATGCCCACAGTAATTCCCGAACGAGCATACATTTTGGGGTTTGTTTCCCATGAAATGGAACACGGGGCACGCAGTCTGCCACCTGCAGGGGCTGTGCCAGGGCCTGGTTCTGCCCAGGCAGACACTGACTGGTTAGGCCAGGGACGCAGCAGTACCTGGTCACCCAGAAATCAGAGTGCAGGGTACCTGTCCGCTTTCTACTTTTTTCCACATCTTCGGAGCGAACAGGTCCTTTATTTCTGGGGGGAGGGGGATGTAGTTTAAATAGTTTATTTAAATAAGGTAGTTCTAGGCTTGGGGGAGGTTTGCAGCACAAGGTGTGTTCCTAATTGTTAATAGAAAGCAGTGTTAGTAGAGACCGTTACCTGAAGTGTGGCAGCTACCACAGTCTAAAAATAACTCCCGGAGCCCGAAATTATTTTTATGTGACCTGCTCATCACACCCACAGCTGCG
>NW_005871068.1:3348200-3350906 GCF_000147115.1 Myotis lucifugus
TACTGTTTGATTGAAAACATTAAAAATGCAACAGCATTGCCAGACGTGGGATATTATATATTATATCATATTACATTCAAGAGTGACAAGGGTGGCTTCCTGAGTCTGTAAGTCTAGAGAACTGGGCACTCAGATTCTCTCTCACTGTCTCTTAAGACAGAGTTAGACAACACACACACACACACTCGGTGCTTATATCCTGTTTTGTCCTAATAGCAAATGGTAGAAACTTCGGCACTCATTTTTTAAAAATGTTTATGCCCTCTTAAAAAAATTTTTTTGGTCTCTCTCTCTCTCTCTCTCTCTCTCTCTCTCTCTCCACCTCTATGCCTTTCCCTCCATCTTTCTCCCCCTTCCTCCCTCCCTCCCTCCCCCCCATAGGTCATACTCCCCATTACCCTCTGGAGATATGTTAAGCTTATTAAGAGTTCAGTGGGATAATTTTTCGATTAAACAAAATTCTGCGCACCTCCTGACTCCAGTGCCCACTACAAACCCTGCCCATCTCAGGGGAAGTCAATTTAACTGAAACCCTACCCCGTCATTGCAGTTATTACTGCGACAATTAAGGCAAATAGGAAACCATTAAGATGCTGTAAAAAGGCTTAAGACCTGTTTACCGAAAATATGAGCGCGCCCAGAATAATTGGCTCCCCGATAGCTAATACGAAAGAGCGGGGGCTGCCCCAGCAGAGACCCGGGTTGCACTGGCAGGCCCCCAGTCCACACCCAAAACTTCAGGACCCGGAGAAAGCCGGTTCCCTGAGCGCTTCTGGCAGCCCCCTGCTTCGGGGAGCACCAGCAAATTCAAATCACACTCCTGGCTGGTGCCCAGCAGGAACCCAAAAGCTCTAACTAACCGCTGGATCCAAAAGAGGTAGAAGTGGGGTGGTGGTGAGGAGCTGCCCCCCATCTCCGGCTCTGGTTCCCCTTGGAGAAGCTAAAGGAGGGCAGACCGGGATGCCAACTGACACCACATCAATTTCTTCTTGTGAAATCCACGTGTGATAAATGCAAAAAGCCGTCCGCTCCTTAGCCTTTTGACAGCACACACTGGTATATATATTTAATAACAGTGCAGGCCTGGATGACATAGGGCAGGACCAAGTTTAGCTCAAGAGATGACCAAATCTCATACCTTTGCCCAGCATCCAATCCATTTTTCCCCCCTGTTTCGGGTTAGGAGAGCGTTTGGCAATTAATTGCCAGAGCAACTGCACTTCAGACTTGGCCTAAGCAGCAATTTCTCCCTCGCTTCAAAGGGGCGGGCAGCTTTCCGCTTCCAAAATGCACATTGAAAAGCCGCACACGTCTCCTGCGAAAGAGCTGCCCGAGCTTAAGGAGCCCCGCGGCAGGCAGGCTCCTCTCTTCCTCCCTCCCCGCTGGAGAAGTTTGCCCTCGCCCTGGCTCCTCGCCTGAGCCCGAGACCTTGGCCTTAGGGGGGGAGAGGAAGGCCCCCAGCTGGGCTGGCACCCCAGGTCAGATGAAGAAATGGGGGCCAGGGGCCCAAGTAATCTCACAGGCTTTTTTCCAAAACACACACACACACACACGCACACGCACACGCGCGCACACACAGGCACACGCACACTCGGGTGGGCTTGGAGAGGAGCGGAACCATGCGCAACACCCGGGTTGGGTTGGCCACCCATCAAACAGAAAAATCCCCCCAGCTGTTCCACCTAAGGCTGGCCAGGCCTCCAGCAAGTATTGCCCACGCGGTAAACCCGTGTACATTAAACGCATGCCAGGCTAATGTGATGGGGTAGAGAGGAGAGCGTTCTACAGGCACCCCCGTGCGCACAGAGCAAACGGTGCTCCGTTCTGACTTCCTTCAGTTCTGTCAGGAGTCCTCACACCACACAACTTGGGTGTTTTTTTTAAAGGCCTCCGCAGGCGCGGTCTCCAGCTTCACTGCGAACAGCGTAACTGATACCCACCCGGCTCCTGGGGCATCAGGCTGGGGGGTAGCTAGCGCCCACACAGCGACCAAAAATAGCCCCTGCTTTGCCTCGGGGACCGGCAGCGGCCGAGCTTCCCGCGCCTCGCCTGCAACCCGGCCGGGCCGCTGCGCCCCGGGCCGCCGCGTTCTGCGCGCAGGGAACTCGCCTCTCCAAGGTGGCAGGTTCCGGCGCCCTTTGGAGAGGGCTTTTCTTTCTCTCTAAAACTTGGACTTGGGGGAAAAAAAATTAAACTGGATAGACCCTCCTTGGGAAGGAAAGAAATCGTCCCAGCCTGAACTTAAAAGTCCGGAGTAGGGCTTGGGGAGAGGAGGTGGGGAGTTCCCGGTGAGCAGGGGTGGGTGCGTTGGGATGGCGCCTGGGTCGAGTCCAGGAGCGAAGTCCTTGCCCAGAGCTCGGGGCGGGGGCCGGGGCGGGGGGGGGGGGGGGGTTCCCGCCCGCCTCTCTTTTCCGGAACCCGCCGGCCCGCCCCGCGCGCGTACCTGGTGAAGACGTCCGGGTAGTGCGTCTTCTGAAAGGCCCGCTCCAGCTCCTCCAGCTGGTAGCTGGTGAACGTGGTGCGGTAGCGCCGCTGCTTGCGCTTTCAGCAGCCCCTCCTCGGAGTCGCTGCCCGCAGACAGGCACACGCTGTCCTCGCCGTCCTTGCCCTCGGCGTCCTCCGGGTGCAGCAGCAGCTCCTCCTTGGGTGACAGCTCCCCGCCTTCGGCGGCCACAGTGGGGGCAGCGGCGGCGGCCACCGCGCCCG
>NW_005871068.1:3351902-3509266 GCF_000147115.1 Myotis lucifugus
CCCATTTCAGGGCAGGGAGAATCTGAAAACATTCAACAACTTAAAAAAAAAAAAGATTGTCTCCCTGAAAACTTTGTGCAGGACGAATGTCTGCTGCTCTGCCCTGGGGGCCTTGGGTGGCCAGAGGGGCGCTGGCCGGAGGGGGACCCCTGGGGGAAGCCGGGCCGCACCCCAGCAGTCAGCAGCCAGCAGCCCAGTAGGGCGGGAGCTCCGTGCCCAGAAAGGCCAAGAAAAATTGTCCTGGTGAAAATAGGCTCAGAAGGGCTCGAGTGGGGGTGGAGGGGGGGGTGCGACAGGCAAGGCTGCCCCTTCCCTTCGAGGAAGTGCCTGGCACAGGTGCCACAGCAGGCTAAAAAAAGAAAAGGAAAAAGTCAGTCTTATTTTAAATGGCCCCTTCTCCGCCCCACCATCGGCTCCAGTCTTCCATGTGGCTGGACGGCTGGTTTTCGGGCTTTAAGAGAAATCAACAATGCTTTCCCTGCGACACCTCTGCAGCCAGCTCAAGGCGAAACTTGAGTGTAACACAGTTGTTATGGAATTTTTAAATTTAGAAAAAAACAAAACCTTTTAAACATCTCAACTCTATTTTTAAAAATAACATAGCAGAGAGAAAATAGCATCCAGAAGCTGCACATTTCATACATTTCAAATACAGTAAGTAGCATTTCGAGAATCCCTGGGAGATGTTTTTGCAAAGATTGGGTTTAAAGATACAAGTAACATACAATGCTTACAAAAATAAAAGCCAAGTACCACCTTTAAAGAAATCTCCCAAAGAGGAAAGGCCAAGGCTCACTCTGCCTGGACACCCCCCACTCTCAGATCTTGGGGTTCTTGTCTTCATCAAGTTGTTACAAGGGTCCACCCAGCACCTGCGGTTTCTGACCTGTGCGCCTCTTCAGAGCACCCCCAAGGCCACCAAAGGGGGCAATTAAACGACCTAAGAACCAACACCAAGAACCTAAGGGCCCCCAAAGAGAAGCTTGGCCTCTGCTTTTTCTGGAAGCAGAGAGGGAAGGAGAGACAGCCCCTGGGGAAGCTTTGAGACACCAGGCCTCAAAGTTGTTCCCTCTCTTTCCTCCGTCTCCATCTTGACCACCCCAGGGCCCTGACCCCGATCGAACATCCAAACCAGTGCCCACAGCCCTTTGCAGGTGCCTGGCGGGGCGCAGCCTTACCTTGCAAGGCCTTTTCCTGGTCGGCGCGGCTAGCCAGCGGGGCGGGCAAGCTCTGCGCGGCTCCCAGCAGCCGCATTTTGCACGGGCTCCTCCGGCCCAGGATGCTTTCGATGCAGTAGGAGGAGAGCAAAGTTGGAGATTTACTTTTGCACTCGGGCCTCTCGGAGCAGCCCTCCTCCTGGTACTGATTGCTCATGGCTGGGGCTTTTTCCTTGGGCACAGAAAGCGGGCCGCTCTCTGCCTCTCCAGGCGGGTGGGATGGATGGGTGTGTGTTGGGGGCTAGGGGTAGATGGGGGTTATAATGGATATTATTGCGATCTCTGTGTCTCTTTGCCTCCCTTAGTTGTTGGCTGCCGGCTCCTGCCCTGCCGGTGGCCAGAGCTCGCCCTCTCCTTGCTCAGGACAAGCAGTAACAAGTGTAGTGAGCCCGGAGAGCGGAGCTCTGGAGTCTCTCTCCTCCACGTGCTCAGAGGCGCCCTCTGATTGGCTCTCGCCAGAGGCCTGGCTGCGGCCCGTCTGTGGGATGAGCGCAAAGCCCGGACTGGATTACGGAAAGGCCGGCGGGGGTGGGGGCGTGGGGGGGAGGAGCAGTGGGCACTACCCTAGTCAATTTTCTTTAACTTTTTTTGTTTTTGTTTTTAATGAACAACTTTCTTAGTTCTCCATCCTCTTCTTGCAGCTTCTCCTTTAACCCTTTAGGGCTGGCCCGAAGCTCTACCTGTGGGTGCTACTTAGGCGACGTGCGCCCCTTCCACCCACCGGAGGCCCTCGCTCCCTGGAGGCGAGCCCTTGAGGCTCGCGTTCAGACCGACTTGGCACTTTTCAAAGCCATACTGCGCTGCCAGGACAGTGCCTTGACCTCAGTGGCGCTCAGTCGCCATCCTCTTCAGGTCGGACGGGCCTCCGAGGTGCCAGGGTGACGCCGCAAGCAAACATCTGCGGTTGGGGCGTTCAGTTTTCTCTTGTGTCTTCACCCAGAACCCGGCAGTTGCTCTCTTCTCGGTAGCTTCCTCGAACCTCTCTCATCTCCATCTTTAACTCTGAAAAAAGTCCCCTTGAAGACAAAGCTCTGCCAAAGGCGCGAGGCCTTACCTACAGGACGGAAAGGGACGGGAGAGTGTCAGTTGCGAGGAGGGGCGGCTGGGGACAGGTTTGGGAGTCCCCCTCCTCTCCTCGGACTCGTCCCCCCCCCCCCCCCCAAGTTCGCCTCGTTAGTTAGGCCGATGTCTTGAGGCTGGACGCTCTCACACCGCGCGCGGAGCAGAACCTGCAGGGGACCGAGCCTCCGGCACGGGAGGGACCCGGGCTCGCTTCAACCAAATCTAAGCGCCTAACATTCCTGACTTCCCTTGGCCTGGCTTCCAGAGGCGAAGGTGAGAGAGTCAGCCTGGGGGAGAGTGTGTTTCTTCCCCAAGCAGCTTCCTGCGCGTCCAGAACTGAGAACTAAGATCCAACTCGGATTGAAGTTGGGCCGAGCCCGGGCGAGGGGCTGGCACGGACGTTCTCGTGGCCTGGGTGCAGGACCCAGGGGACAGCCAGGGACCCCGATGCTGGCAGGGGGCCAGGGGGCCGAGGATTTTGGTTGGGAGAGGGGCCGGGGAGGCGGAATCCATGCCGGGTTTTCCTCTCTCAACCCCTCCAATGTGTCAAAGAGAAAAGCGTTTTACAAAGGATTATACTTGAATCACTTTCAGACGGTATTTTAAAATACAAGGATGCATAACTGGGATGTGTTTTTTTCAGCCATAAACATCTGCATAACTCTTGGATGCTGGTGGGTGGATGGCAGACAGTGCGGACTGGCTTGGCAGGAGCATTCAAGCCACTACTTGAGGGTGATGAAGCGTTGGAAACAGGCGCATTGACAGTGTAAATTCTAATGCTGATCTTACTCCTGCTGTTAAAGGCAAGCGGAAAAGGATGCCTCTCTCTGTCCCTTTCCGTCTCTGTCTCCCTCTGGCTTTTAGTTTGATTCTCACCAGTTTTTTTCCCATACTTGGATGATGGCGATGGGGGACAGAGGAGAACCTCAATATCTTCGACATTTTTCTTTTTTTTCAAAATTTATCTTTATTGTTGAAAGTATTACAGATGTCCCCATCTCCCCCCCCCACCCCCACTGACCCCCTCTACCGCGCCCACGGACATTTGCCTTTCTCTTCAGCCCGCTCTGCTGTTCCAAGGCACCTAATCTTCTGCCTTTCCTGCATTCTTCCTTTTCCATCCTCACCGATAGTTTGGTGTTTTTGTATCGTCCCGTTCAGCTTTAAACTAACCTTCTGTGCGCCGATTCCCTCTTCCTTCCCTCCCGGCCCCGGAGAGCCCACTCCGGCCCGCCGCGCGGGTCTCAGCACAGCGGAGAGGCGGAAAGACACCGCGGTGTCCCCGCAGCCTCCTGCTGCGGACCCTCGCGGGAGTCCCTGCGCTAGTTGCTGGGAGCAAGACGCCGACACTTTTCCCTCCCCGGCGGGCCCCGCGTCGGAAATCCACAAGACCCGGCTGCGGGGTGGCTGCGTGACTTCAGAGTCGGCTCCGCACACGCAAAGAGCGGGCTGGAAATAAGTCCAAAAAAGAGTCTATGAAATAAAAAAGATACACAAAATGCACAAATCATTTCTGAGAACTCAACGGGGGTTTCAACTCTCCATCCCCCTCCTCCCCCTTTTGCAGCTGTTCTCCTTTAAAAAAAAAAAAGAAGTTGGACTTTCTGCTGGGGTGTATTCTAATTTTAATCACCCATTGTAAAAGGGGAGGTTAACATAGAATTTCTGGTTCTGACTTAATGTCCCCTGGAATTAAATCTAATTCTATTAATGGAATAGAATGTGTTTCTTTGGGAAACTTGTGTGAAAACACTAGCTTTGTGATTTTATTTTGTTTATTTTGGGTACTTTCTAATCAATCTTTCAAGTGACTTCTGGGAGAGGGGCCTGGCCCAGCTAACTTTACACCCAGCAGCGCCAAAATGATCTTTATCACAATACTCAACTTCAAAATCTACAACCCATGCTGGCCATTCCCTCAAGATTAGTTTTTCTTAAATCTCAGAAAAGTTTACTAACTAACATACCCACAGGGAGACACAGATGTTGGCGTTTCCATAGTGCCTAATCAGAATACGGGATTAAGATGTGTGTTATCCTATATGTTATTTTAGAAAACAAACATTGTTGCCTCTAATATTTGGGGAGAATTGAATTCATGTGTTGAGTTAGGTAGACTTTTAAGAATCGGGCTATATAAGATTATGTATGAAATGTCAATTTCATATGTACCCTCAAAGCAAAATGACACTTCACTTTCTTTTCACCTCACTTTGTTCCCTTTCTTTTACCCACTAATCAAAAGTCATTTCATATCAGCGATGCTATTCTTCACGTTTGTACTTGGTTATTCACAACTCTTGGCTCCTCTTGTCTTCGGGGTTTGTAATTGTTGGATTTCTTCTCCTGGGCTGCCTGGAAAACAATGGTCGGCAGTTCGTCTGCTTTAAAAATCAGCCACTAAAATGAAAAGGACGATCGTGGCCAGAAGCGAGGGTCAGAAGTGTTTAAAACTGTTGCTTATGGGAAACATGAGGCTGGTCCCCAGGACTGGAAGCAGTAATTACCTGGAAGAGGTGAATGGAAGAAACCCCGTTCTTTTCTGTGGTGAGAGCTAATTCTACATGGTAGTTTCAAAATTGTATTTGCAAGAAATACTGGATACGGGGGTAGCAGTTAGATGGCATTATACAGGGAAAATGTTTGGAGGCGTTAACCTTGCACACTTCTCATTTGAGATGCCTTAATTTATTGTGCAATATACACATAGATAAATAAAGCTGTCACGGGCTTCCAGCCACACCGGAAGGCTCAGGTCCCCTTAAATTATGCTCAACCTCTTCAAAACATATATTTAAACAATAGAAATAAACTTCATTGGAGTCTGGTGACCAATTTGGAAGCCATTGGAAGGCAAGACAATAAGTCCTGATTACACGCAAGGATTCTCTGTGATGTGCTATCCCCTTTGCCAAGTCATTTGGCTGTTTTATTTATTTAATTTCCTTCCTTCTTTCTTTTTTTTTTAAGAAACAAACTTTCATTTATGGTCTTCCGCAACCTGCTAATTTAACACTGGAGCGTGTTACTGCAGTGTTAGGAGGAGAGAAAGAGGGAGAGAAAACAACAATACTGCAATGATCCAAATGATACAGTAGAATTATAGCAATTATAGTTCTACTTGTGGGAGAAAACCTTGCTGAGATCAGGCAAACAAACTGAAGCCTTGTGAGGATAACTAGCGAGGGGATTGACAGCCGGCGCTGGGAAGAACCGGAGGGCACAAGCAGAAATATTTGCCTCGCCCCCACCCCCTTAGCTCCAACCAGTCAAGGTTAACCTCCTCTAAAGCTGCTTTCAAAGTCTTAGCCGCTCCAGGGTGTGCATTTTATGCACACATCCAGGTCCGCCTTCCTGGAAATCTGGTGATGGGAGGAAATGTAACGTAATCCGCTGGCCTGGCACTTGCCCCTCGCCTTATCTGCCCCTGCTTGCCCTCCACCCCTTCCCCGTGCCCCGGCTCTCCCCGCGGCTGCCGCCGGGATCTCCCTGTGGACCGTGTTTGTTTGTTGATGTGTTTTCAAAGGAGCAGCCGGTGGAAAGGAAGGTCCGAGGGGAGTGATCACTTGGATTTCCAGGGAAGACTCCTTGGCGATGCTAATCCTTCCCTCTTCGCCGTGTCGATCGCTGAGCCGGGGGTTCCACCATCAGGGCTCGGCTAGGAGAGGTCAAGGTATGGACGTGTGCGTGTGATTATGGTGTTAGGACAGCTCCCCTGATCTGCAAACTTCGCCACTTTCGGTTCCCCTTCAGCGACCAGGAAAGGGGGTGGGGGAGCGAGAACTAAAGAGAAAACGGACCACCCCAACCGTCCTGGAGGCCAACCGAGGAATGTTCACGCCAAGCCAGGCTACGCGGTGGCAGCCTCACATCTGCCCTGGGAAGGGAAGGGGGGGTCTCCTCCTACGGGGGAGAGGCCAGTGGTTGGGCTCTCACCCTGAGTCCCTCGGCGGGAGCCCCCATCTCCTGCCGCACGCACCCCCAGGTTTCCAGCCCCAACAGGGAAACTTCTCCGCGCCCTGAAATCACCAAGACCTCGCTGCTCCTCGCCAACGCCGCACGGCGGGAGTCCGGGTGCGTCCAGGGTCCGGGCGCCCCCGGTGGCAGCTGCTTCTCCGTAGCTGCTCCCGGCGACCCCGGACGTGGCGGGGGGCACAGGTTGCAGCCGAGCTGCGAGCGCCCCAACGCCAGCGTTAGCGCGGAGGCCTCGCCGACCCCGGCTGCCCGCGTCCCCACACAGCCAAGCCCCCCTCTCGGGCTGGGCTCGGCGCCACGGCCAGAGCGCGCCCCCTAGCGGGGGCTCGGGGTGTGCCGGGCCCTCCCGCCGCAGCCTCTGGGGACTCAAGTTGGCAGATCCGAGGGATCCGGCAGGAATGAATGGGGGAAGACAACAAAAGCCTTGGAAACATTTCCAAGTGTGCAATAAAAGACCCATCTGTACCTTTCTTCTCCAGCGCGTTCGTGGGTAATGTCCCCTGATGCGCGCGCGAGGGGAGATAATTGCTGGGTGGATTCTTGCCGGCGAACCTCAGGAAACACTGGCCCGAGAAGTGGAATAATTGGGGCTGGGGCGAAGGCAAGCGTGCCGGGGCTGCCCAAGTCTGAATCCCCGGTGTCTGGCGCGTTGGTGGGGGCCTGGCTGCCCCTGCCCTCAGTCCCTAGTGAGGGGTCATCTCAAGGTCGCCACAGTGGTATTTATTTTATTTAAATCGGTCTCTGTGGCACCCACACATTCAACCTCTCTGATCCCCTCCCGCCTTCTGATTTTAGGAGTCTTCTTTTTTTTTTTTAAAGTTGATGATCCCTACCTACCGTCTCTGTGATCCCTCCACCTCTGACTTGACGCCCCCCTGTTTACATCCCCCCAGCCCCAGACTCCACCACTCTCCACTACTCCCAAACCACCGACTCCCTCCCGGTCTGGCCCGAAATGGGGAGAAACGCAAGGTTCCCTTTTGACATGTCCAACCTAGAAAAAATGAGTTGTTTTTTTTTTTCCCGAAGCTCTTAGGACTGGCGAGAAGTTACGGCTGACGCCTTTACAAGATGAAAGATTCCCATTTCAAGTCCATAACTTGTTCTTTCTTTTTTGCTCAGAGTGCCTTCATCCTGAGGCATCAAGCAGAAAAACCCCAGCCGCGCTCCTCCTGGCCTGGAGTCTGCCAGCTGACGTCCTCGGCCCTGCAGGATTTTAAAGTCATACGAAGGCCACCAAAACGTTGACTAGGTAAGGCCTAGAAGGAGAGGCCAAAAATAGGAGCGAGAGCTCTTTAAAGCCTCTTATTTGGCGATGTGTCTCGCTAATTGGGAAGTTCAACACAAGGCTTTCCCTGCCCATAAAAGGCTGGTATTTCAGTGTGTGTGTGTGTGTGTGGGGGGGGGGGAGCAGATGGAAGGGGTCCCGTGGGAAGGCAAGCGTGGGTGTCCCCGAGTTTAATTAAGAGTTGCATTGTGCTTAAGGGAGGGGGGAAGATGCCGAGGCTGGGACAGCGTTTCCGTTCCCTTCATCACAAAATAACCTGCAAGTAAAAAAAAAAAAAAAAAAAAAAAAAAAAAAGGCCCGCGTCTAAGAGCGGGCTCTGGAATAGGAGTACCATTTGGACCACGGTGTCCCTGGAATACAGAGAGCTAATTTCCTTACCGATCAGAAAACACAAATAGCTGAACCGAAGGGGGGTGGGTGCGGGAGATAGAGGAGATGGACGAGGGCAAAGAAGAAAGGCCCCGGAATGAAGGGCTGGCATTCCCCGCTCTGCCAGGCGTCTCCTCCAAAGCTGGGCAGCTCTGTCCTCCCCAGAACGCACCCTCTGCCCCTTGACTTTCCAGCCCAGTCGGGATCCGATTCGAGGACACCCGGCGTCTTGGGACGGGGTGGGGTGGGGGGCGCTCCCAGGCTGGGAGGGGAGGACAATGTGGCGGAGTACCGGGACCCTCAAGGCCTAGGGGCCTCAGAGGCAGGGCGGACCGGCATGAACTTGGCCTCCTTGTTCATGGGCAGAGCAGTCCACAGGGCACTGGCCGGCTGGGTTTTCCCATCGGAGGAGCTCGGGGAGCCTGCAGCGGCCGCTTGAACACCCCACGACGTGTCGCCTCCTGGGTCTCGGGGGCCGGAGGATAAGACCCTGTCCCTGTGACCCGGATCCCGCCAATGAGTGGGGAGGAGTGACCGCAGGTCCCCGCTGGGAGCGGGACGAGGGCGCCCACGAGGGGG
Source organism: Myotis lucifugus (assembly GCF_000147115.1). Classification (NCBI taxonomy): domain Eukaryota; kingdom Metazoa; phylum Chordata; class Mammalia; order Chiroptera; family Vespertilionidae; genus Myotis; species Myotis lucifugus. The sequence continues at coordinate 3,360,396 of NW_005871068.1, forward strand.
CGCAGGCAGGGAGGTGGCCGGCGGGGCACCGACCAGCCCAGGAAAATGCTCGCGGGAGCAGATGCAGGCGGAGAGTAGCGGCAAAAAAAGGTGGGACAGGAGAGCAGATGAATCTGCTCAGATGCAAATACACCGGCCTCGGGGAGCCTGGGCAGTTTTCCTGTGGGCCTTACAGGAGAAGATCCTGAGCAGATTATTCTGAGTGAGAAATTGTAGATTTCTCTCCATCGCCTGAAATTTTGTGTCCAGTGCCTCTAAACATCACATTATTTCCTCGCACTTTTGCCCCCACTTTGGACGTTAGGGGTCTTAGCACAGCCCCCCCCCCCCAGCAGTTTAGTACATCTTTTTTTGAAGTGGAGAATTGCATTATGGCTGTGGGAGTGAAGAAGGTATTTTATTTGGGCAAATGGCAGTTGAGTCTTCATTCTCATGGGGTGGGCGCTGATTAGTCTCCCCCTTCACCCCTTACTTATCCAGACCTCGTTCTTATCCCTCAATTCTCCCCTTCACTGCCGTTGGGGCCATTTCATTGTTTGTTACTGACCCGGTTTAGGGTTTGCAAAGGACTGAGGAGAAATTAAAACCAACGTATTTTGCTCCGAGAATCCCAAAAAGGCTAGAAGGAAAGGAGATTGAAACCCACAGTTCAAGTGAAATTTAGACCTAGGAGTGATTTTTACTTATTTCTTTTCATGGATAATAGAGAGTTGGCTCTATCTGTCACTGCACGTTTCTCCCTAATAAACAGTTCCAGGACTATAATCTAACAGGCGTAAAATTTTCAATTTCTGAGAAACGAAGTGACCACCGACGCTATCTTTTAAATAGTACAAATAGAAATCTCTGTTGTCACAGTCTTCCACACTGGAGGATCAATTCCAAGCTTTCTTCCTTCCTAATGCAGGCCTGGTGTGGGGGTAGGGTGGTGCGTACCCCACACAAAGACTTGCAAACCAAGATAGGCTGATTTGAATGCTGGGGTCCCAGGCGAAAATCTCCACAGAGGGCTTTTGACTCTCTGCCAACTGCAAAAGGGGACTGATCATCAAAGAAAATGCTGTCCTTTCTTTCCCCATTTCCTTTTATCTCCTCCCAAACTATGGCCAACTTACACCAGGCCTCACAGGATGGGGAGCAAAAAGGGAGAGGAGAGACTTGTTCAGACTTTCATTCTCTACAAGGTCCCACTTGCACAGGGTATAGGTTGAGTCGTGTTTTCCTCTCAGATGGGCCTTGTTTATGGAGGTTGCATCTTCATAGCAGGCACTTCTTCCACGCCCCCTCCCCATCTCCCAAGCATCGCATTGGGCAGGATTGGCTCCCATGGCATAGAGCTCAGAAAGATCTCACCCAGAAGCCTTTGATCAAAGTCAGGAAGGGGAACTGGTCCAGAAAACGCTGCCCGTCCATCTCCTCATGGACCAACTCTCACATGTTTCTCCTCACCCTCCTATTTTCTTCTCCAGCTTTTCGGTTAAAGTATTTTTATATTATTTATACAAAGCAAACGACATTAGAGTAACCTTTTATTGCATTATACGAAAGGGAGAGTGAAGCATCACTTTGAAAATTGTGACATTCCAATGAGAGCTATATTATGTTGCTTAAACACATTTTGAAGGCATCATTGGTATTGTCTGTGGTGGGAAGTAAAACAAAGGCTCTCACAGCATGTCGGGTTTAATACTAAACATGCTCATATTTAAGACTTTCAACGATTAAGCAGGAGAAAGGAGAAAGGGAGACGGGAAATAGTAACCGAGGGGGAGAGAATAGAGAAGACGGAAGCCACCTTAGTGAAGACAATCCTGAGAAACATAGTGGATTGCGCACCTACTATGTGCCATGGGCCTAAGTCAGTGGTTCTCAACCTTCTGGCCCTTTAAATACAGTTCCTCATGTTGTGACCCAACCATAAAATTATTTTCGTTGCTACTTCATAACAGTAATGTTGCTACTGTTATGAATCGTAATGTAAATATCTGATAGGCAGGATGGTCTTAGGCAACCCCTGTGAAAGGGTCATTCGACCGCCAAAGGGGTCGAGACACACAGGTTGAGAACCGCTGGCCTAAGTGCTTTCTACAAGGATTGATTGATTCTCCCGACAACCCTATGAAGATGGTTTTATTATAATCCCTCTTTTACAGACGAGGAAACTGAGGCACAGAAAGAGTAACCAGCTGGCCCTGGTTTAGCCGGGATTTGCCTAGGTTTTCACACTGAAAGTCCTGCGTCCCAGCAAATGCTTCAATCCCGGGCAAACGGGGATGGTTGGTCCCCCTACGCACAGGAAGCAGCCATTTGTCTCAGCTCACAGAGCTGGGGCCAGGATTTGAACCCAGGCAGTCTGATTCAAGTCAGCCGTTCCCACCTCTGCACATCCTGTCCATTTTACAGATGAATAAACTTGAGGATCACGGGGAGATCAATTGACTTGTGCACAGCCACACAGCTTGCTTGTGGCAGGAGGGAGACTACAATTTGGAACTTTTGAATCACACCCCCTTCTTACTCTTGGCTAACTTCTATAAAAAAAGAGTTTTTGTAGAAAAGAAGGTGGCTTTGGCGAAGCTCAGTGGTTGAGCATCATCCTATGAACCAGGAGGTCATGGTTTGATTCCCGGTCAGGGCACATGACCGGGTTTCGGGCTCCATCCCCAGTGGGGGGCGTGCAGGAGGCAGCTGATCAATGATTCTCTCTCATCATTGATGTTTCTATCTCTTCCTCTCCTTTCCTTTCTGAAATGAATAAAATACATCAAAAAAGAAGGTGGCTTTAAAATATCTTAAAGATAGAATTAAGGAGAAACAAGATAATATGCAAGAAGAAGATGAATATCATAGCTGGACGTGTACATACATTAGCACTACCTCGCAGCAACATATTAGAACATGGAGGAAAAGGAGGTCACCTATATTGTAAACACAATTTATAATGAAAGACAATTTTAAAATTGCAATAAGCACACAAAGAAAATAATTATATGGAACATGCAGCCATTAGGAAGGGAACATTTTAACTCCCTAAAGCATTTGCTGTATTGTTCTGATACCATAATTGTTCAATCATGATGATCATTGTTCTGGCTCATACCGTCCTCAAAACTGGCAGCCCCCTGCGGTGTTCGTGTTTCCAAACAGCTTCGCCGAGGGCCTTGGGACAAAACTTCCAGAACCAATTCCATTCTGTGCATATAGCTGGTAAGCAGCTTGTGGAGCTGGGCATTGGCCAGGAAAGACCTCTCTCTCTCTCTCTCTCTCTCTCTCTCTCAACACAGACCATTCTAAAAATGCAGCTTGACATCAATAAAAATAATCACTATTTGATGCATTTCTTATAATTATAGGGCATCAGGGCAGCTCTCAGTGAGGCTCTGCAGTTAGCAAAGTTGTGATTTGGCTGTGTCAGGCTGATGCGGGAGACAGCGAGGGCCCAGCGCCCCTCCGAATTCTGGCAGGCATCCCGAATGCCAGAAGCTTGGGCACAACTTCAGGGAAGAAAACATTTTGGAAATGATGAGAAAACTGTGAGGGGGGGACAAAAGAAAACTGTAAACAGAAAATGTGCTAAAGAGCGCAGACTTATGCAGAGCTAAAAGAGGGCAGGTGGAGTGTGTTCTCAGTTTCTTCTGTGAAGAAAACACTGGGCTGATTCCATTCTGGTTCCGCAGAGCTCACATGTGCCTCGGTGAGGGCGGTTGTGTTATTGAACAGAAGCACCTGCGGCTGTGTGAGGAGCAGGGCTAGAAGGACCAAAGGCGTCTGAGGGAAAAGGTGAACAGCTGTGTTTCTTATCAGACACAGAGGCTTAGTCATTGTTGACTCATTCCCCTGCCTTGGACATTTGTGTTATTTTTATTGTTTTGTTATACAAATAACATTATAATGAAAACCTCTGTGCCCCTAACGTATTCTTTTTGAAAAAAATGTTTATATTGATTTCAGAGAGAGGAAGGGAGAGGGAGAGATAGAAACATCAGTGATGAAAGAGAATAATCAACTGATGCCTCCTGCACACCCCCCACCAGGGAAGAAGCCCGCAACCCGGGCATGTGCCCTGACTGGGAATCCAACCGTGACCTCTCAGTTCTTAGGTCAATGCTCAACCACTGAGCCACACTGTTTTTAAAAATTTTTATTGATTAATTTTTGGAGAGAGAGAGAAAGAGAGAGAGAGAGAGAGAGAGAGAGAGAGAGAGAGAGAGAGAGAAACATCAATTTGTTCCACTTATTTATACACTAGAGGCCCAGTGTGTGAAATTTGTGCACTAGTAGGGTCCCTAGCAGCTGCCGGCCAGGGCCTTTCTCCCTTCCCCCGGCTGGCCCCACGCCCTGGTCAAACTCCCAGACAACTCCCGGTTGAGGGAACAATTTGCATACTACGATTTTATTATATAGGATTCATTACTTCTTATATGTACCCTGACTGGGGGTTGAACCTGCAACCTTGGTGTATTAGGATGATACTCTAACCAACTGAGCTACCTGGCCAGGGTCTAACATTCTTCTTTTTTTAATTTTAAGTTTTTATTGAAGTTATACATGCATATGATTTATTTTTTGTAATATATATTTTTTGTTAATCCTCACCCGAGGATATTTTTTCATTGAGTTTTAGAGAGAGTGGAAGAAAGAGAGAGAGAGAAATATCAATGTGAGAGAGAGACATCAACTGGTTGCCTCCTGCACGCACCTTGACCAGGGCCGGGGAACCTGCAACCAAGGTATGTTCCCTTGATTGGATTCGAACCTGGCACACTCTATCCACTGAGCAAACCAGCTAAGGGCTACGTCAGCGGTTCTCAACCTGTGGGTCGAGACCCCTTTGGGGGTCGAACGACCCTTTCACAGGGGTCGCCTAAGACCATCCTGCATATCAGATATTTACATTACGATTCATAACAGTAGCAACATTACAGTTATGAAGTAGCAATGAAAATAATTTTATGGTTGGGTCACAACATGAGGAACTATATTTAAAGGGCCAGAAGGTTGAGAACCACTGGGCTACGTGCCCGTGATTTAAAGAGCTCCCTGATACTATAAAGTTTGTTAAGGCAAATAAATCTTCAACATATCCTCCCTACATGACAGGTACTGCCAATCCTCTTAGCTGATTTTGGTACTGCCCTTTATAGTTCTAAATATTATACCTACTTCTGCTTTTTAAGTTTTAGGTATTTGCCTATTGACTTCCTACTCTTGAAGGTGATGATTTCTTTTTCCTTCTACCTGCCTTCCCTTCCATGCAACTTTCCCCTGTCCCCTCTAACTAATATATGTGTTACATGCCATTGACTCAGGTCCGATTATGGTGACCCCATGATGAGTAAGGTCCAAAATGTCCCATCCTCAACAGACGTGCTCAGCTCCTGTAGACTCAGGCCTATAGCTTCTTTAAGAAGCTACTTCATTCTAATACAGTCATAGTCATATAGTCATGTTGTACTTTTACTTAGATTAATGATCAGAGTTTAATTATTCTGACTTCTTTGCTATTATGAGCTGAGTCATGTAGGGAACTGTGATTAATTTCCTTTCCTGTACAGCTTTTGTTTTTTCCTGGAGATTAGAATGTCTGTTGTTTGCTTGATAAATTTTCTCTGTACCTATTACTAACTCAATGAATTTATTTTTTTTTCATTAGTATTTCCTTTAATTTTCTAAGACTGGGCTTACTGGTAAAAGTGTGAATATTTTAATGTCTCTTGAAATATTGCCCAAAATTTCTCTAACTGGTTGAAACAATTTATATCACCACTAGCAATATATGCATTATCTATTTTACCACAACTTTGTCAGCATTATGTATTATAGCTACCCCCCCACCCGCCGCTAAATTTTTGGTTCTAGTAAAATAGCTATATACTTGAATACTCCATGCTCAGTAACTTCCCCCTCATCCCAACAGTTCTCTCTCTTGGCTTTCTGAGCCGCCTGAACTAGCTACCAGGAAGATGGCAAGGATAAATGAGCAAAAAGGTGATCCCAAGGCAGTGCACACTTGGGAAGGTTTCTGAAGACATCTGTGGCAGACTGCACAGTGCGTAAGATCTTAGCTTCTGGACTCTGTGATACCTGATACCTAGCTTGGATCCCAGTTCTATTTCCTGGCTGTGGCCTTGGGCAATCTAACTACTCTCTTAAGACCTAGTTTCTGCCCTGGCTGATGTTGCTCAGTTGGTTGGAGCATCATGGATACACCAAGAGGTGGCGAGTTTGATCCCCTGTTGGGATGCGTATGGGAGGGTGTTCTCTCTCTCTCTCTCTCTCTCTCTCTCTCTCTCTCCCTCTCCCTCACTCCCTCCCTCCCTCCCCCTCCTTTTCTCTCTCTAAGATCAATTAAAAACAACATTAAAAAAAGACTGTTTCCTCACCTGAAAAGCAGGAACTGCATTTTATTACATTAGTAATATATTGTAGATGCTAAATAAAAGCTAGCTTGTTTTGTGAGATATGAGTACTGAAATGGACATTGTTTTACATGTTTTTGAATATTCATATACTTATTCTTATGGACTATCGACTGGAGACTGGAATTGTTCCATCAAAAGGTATGTACAGTTTAAACTTTATTGATATTGACAAAAATGCCCTTTAAAAAGAGCATTCCACTTTATACTTCTACAAATCACATTGATAACACTGGATATTTTCAATCTTGTAAAATACTGTTAGTTTGATGAACAAAACCTAATAGCTTATTATTGTTTTTATGTGCCTTTCATTACTAGTAAGGTCAAGTATTTATTTCTTTATGTGGCAATAGGCCAATTGTATTCTCTGAACTGTTTGTTTTCAATTGCTTCTTAATGTTGTGCACAGATTATTTTATTCACAGTTAGTGTTTTAAAAGTTCACTAGGGCTTGCCCAGCTGGCGTGGCTCAGTGGTTGAGTGTCAACCTATGAACTAGGAGGTCGCGGTTCAATTCCCGGTCAGGGCACATGCCCGGCTGTGGGCTCGATCCCCAGTGTGGGGTGTGCAGGAGGTGGTCAATCAGTGATTCTCTCTCATCATTGATGTTTCTATCTCTCTCTCCCCCTCCCTTCCTCCCTGAAATCAATAAAAATATATTTAAAAATAAAAGTTTACTAGGGTTTTATGAAGAGCTGGCATGAGGATTACTGTGAGTTCATCATTAGTCTTACTCTGATTTCCTTCAGATTCTAAGTATAATGACCGGTGTTTCTTTTCATGAGTTGTATATAGAATGGCCCTCTGTTAGTCTGTCAGGTGGTTTGTCTTGAAGGGACATGAGACAAAGACTGCTGATTGCTTCCAAATATCCATTCTCCTGGTGGTAGATTGACGAGGGCTGCAAATTCGGTCACTGCCTTCACAGAGAAGTGAAGTTTATTTCTCCTCCTCTTGAAGAAGGACTGGCCCTGTGACTGCTTTGACCAGTAGAAGGTAGTGAAGTGACACTATGCCTAAGCTTTGAGAAGGCCTGGAAGCTTCTGCTTTGTGTTTTTGGCTGCCCCACTGGAGAGAGATCACACGGAGAGGAGAGGCTGGGGAACCACAGTGAAAGGGAGAGTGGCCCAAGCATCCCAGTATCTAGTTGACTTCAATTCTGTGAGACCAGCAGAAGAACTGCCCAGCTGAGCCCACTCAACCCACAGACCCATGAGAGATAACAAAATGGTTATTGTTATTTATTTTTTGTTTGTTGTCATTTTAAGCCACTAAGTTTTAAGGCAGCAATAGATAACCAAAGCACCCCTTATGTCCTTTAGTAACCAGGCACTGGTTTTATCTGGACACACTGTAGTGCAGCTGAAAACCCATAATTCTTAGCCGCTTTTTCAGGGAAGAGTGGCCAATTTGATAACATTCTGGATAAGGATGTGCTGTGTGGTATTTCCAGGAAGTCACCTTAAAGGAGAGGGAGCAGCCTGACCAGTGTGGCTCAGTGGTTGAGTGTTGACCTATGAATGAGAAGGTCACGCTTCAATTCCCAGTCACATCACATGCTCGGCTTGTGGGCTTGATCCCCAGTGTGGGGTGTGGAGGAGGCAGCTGATCAATGATTCTCTCTCATCATTGATGTTTCTCTCTCCATCTCCCTTTCTCTCTGAAATCAATAAAAACATATATTTTTTAAAAAGAGAGGGAGCAGACCCTTTTCTCAATTCCTCAAATGTGCTGCCTGGAATAGATGTGATGGCCGGAGCTCTAGCAGCAAGATTGAACCATAAATACAAGAATCACATCCTTGGGATGGCAGAGTGGTAGGCCAGAAGGTCCCTGAGTCCCTGACAACTTTCTAGAGAGAACATACTCGAGTCCTGAACCTCCTACTTTCACACACTTTTAAATCTAACTTATGCCACGGTCTTTTTCCTATTCTATGCAGCTGAACCTAATCCTAAGTGACATAGGGCAAAACCAAATTCCATTATGAAATGTGTTATTTTGCCTTTGCAATAGGGGCCTATGTCACAATGATTTATTTACCTATTTTGGAAACCCTGCATCAAGATACAATGGTGAACGAAACCATAGTCCCCCCCCCCACACACACAGAGCTTTTAGTTAATTAAATCATCACAAAGCAAATGGAAAATTAACTGTGACCTAGGTCCTTGGCAGATAGGCTCATGGTGCTAGGAGAGTCCATAATGTGGCCTTTGCTGAATCAAAGAGGTCGGGAGGTCTGGAGTGATGCTTGAATGGAGGCCTGAAAGGTAGGCTCAAGTGAACTGAGTGATGACAGCAGGAAAGAAGAGCATTCCAGTCAGAGGCAAAAGCATGTAGAAGGGCATGGCAAGTACAATGGATAGAAAGACGATGAGGCTGGAGTGGGGACAATGAAGTGAGTATAGTGCGCATGGAGAGGGTGGCAGATGAGAAAACTAGGAGTTAGTGTTTATGAGTCTCGTCTATGTTTTAAAAGCACTGGAAAACCATTCAAGTTTTGTTTATATATATATATATATATATATATATATATATATATATATATATATATAAATTAGCTGGGACGCCATAACAGTCACAACTGCTCAGGAGGAGGCTACACATGCAGGTGGGAGGGAGGGGACTGCTGTGCGGTGAGGCAAGCCACAGATGGTGCAAGCCCGCAGAGAGCAAGGAGCAGGGCCTTCCCACAGAGAACAGGGCCTGCCAGTCAGGGAGCGCCAGCAGTCCCGCCTCTGTGCATGAGCTGCAGAGGAAACACCTTCTCTGACCGCTCACTGGCTAAGCTCCCCGTACTACTCACAGTGTTCTTGGTAACTTGCGTAATAAGAATCCAAGAAGGTGATCTAGGGTTTTTCCACCTCACTCCTAGAGGAAAAAACGAAGGTGCGCTGTTGGAGGGGCTAAGAAATATCATATCCTGCCCTAGCCAGTTTGGCTCAGTGGATAGAGCCTTGGCCTGCCAACCGCAGGGTCCGGGTTCAATTCTGGTCAAGGGCATGTACCTAGGTTGCAGGCTCCTCCCTGGCTGGGGCCCAGGTCAGGGCATGCAGGAGGCAACCAATAGAAGTGTCCCTCTCACATTGATGTTTCTCTCTGTCTTTCCCTCTCTCTTCCACGCTCTCTAAAAATCAATGGAAAAATATCCTCAGGTGAGGATAAAGAAAAAAGAAAGAAAGGTCATATCCTATGAAAGAGACATCTTAAAAATGCCTAAAGAAAGTTGTCCTTTTTTCGTGGTGAAGGGACTGGAGTCCATGTTGATGAAAACATCTTGGTGGCTGCGGCGGCCGGCAGTGGCAGCAGCAGCGGGGTGATAGGATCGGGGAGCGGGCCTAAGCCATCAGTAGGACATCCCTTGAGGGCTCCCGGATTGGAAAGGGTGCAGGTCAGGCTGAGGGACCACCTCCCTTGATGAATTTCGTGCACTGGGCCTCCAGTATATATATATATTTATATATATTTATATATTTATATATTTATATATTAATATATATATGTATTTATTGATTTCATAGAGGAAGGGAAAGGGAGAGAAGAGATAGAAACATCAATGATGAGAGAGAATCATTGATCGGCTGCCTCCTGCATGCCCCCCACTGGGGATTGAGCCTACAATTGGCATGTGCCCTGACCAGGAATGGAACCATGACCTCCTGGTTCATAGGTCGACACTCAACCACTGAGACACACCGGCCAAGCCATTCAAGGTTTTAAGCCAGTGAGTGGCAGTGGTCTAAGAGAGATGGTAGCAGAGGAGATGAAAAGAAGCCACAATATTAAAGAAATTTTTCTTATTCTCACTCTTGTGCTTGGGTCCCTGACTTGGATTTTTATTTGTCATTGAGAGGTTGAATTGAACTCCTTAATTTTTGGTGAAATCAGGCACATGTGTTAGGATATGGTTTGAAGTGCATGCAACTCAGTGATAATAGTGGTTTTAAACAAGTTGGGAGCTTATTTCTCTTTTATCTAAAAGTTGTAGCTGATATGGTGGCTCTTTGCAAGGAAGTCATCAAGGACACAGTCTCCTTGCTGCTTTTTTTATTCTTGTTGCTGTTTTGTTTCTCAGATGTTGCTTTCATCTGTATTAGCCAAGATGGCTCTAGTCAACTTTTCAGCCAATTGGAAGGGGGAAGAGGGCAGGAGAAGTCACATCTCTTCCCTTTTTGTGTGGTTTAGGGGTTGCACACATTGCTCTTTCTTATATATCAACTAGTGACCCCATGCATGGATCCGTGCACATTGAAAGGAAATTAATTAGAAGGTGGCCGGCGGGACACGCCCTGGAGCCAACCTCCCGTGGTCCCTCCCAGGCCAGCCGCACCTGGTGTGGCACTATGGCTCAAAGGGCGTCTGCAGAGTGAGTGGGGTCCCTCTGACATGTGGGGTCCCTTGGCCTGGTCTGCAGGGATCGAGCCAAAACTGGCTCTTCAACATCACCTGAGGGGTCCCGGAGTGCGAGAGGGCACTCTGCAAGGTTGCTGTCATACAGGGTGTGGAACACAAATGCAAGTGTGCAGTAAGTCAGATTTGGGGCTGATAGCGCCCCAGCAAAAACATAACCCATGGCTGAAGGTGGAATTGCGTGGCCCTTCGAGGAATCGGGCTCCCTCCTCTCTGGTTTTTGGGTGCATCACCCCAGAACCACTGCTGCCAAGTCACTGCAGCTCAGCAGCTCCTGCGCTGAGCATCTGCCCCTGGTGGTCAGTGCATGTCATAGCGACCAGTCAGATGGTCGGACACTTAGCATATTAACCTTTTATATATGTATAGATTATATATATAGACTAGAGACCCGATGCATGAAATTCATGGAAGAGTAGGCTTTCCTTCCCCCCGGCTGCTGGCACTGGCTTCCCTCCAGCACCCGGGACCTGGGCTTCCCTCCTTCGGCTGCTGGTAGGCACCCAGGGCCTGGACTGGCTTCCCTCAGGCCGCCCACAGGCACCCAGGACCCAGGCTGACATGTAAGCCTGGCTTCCCTCTGGCCCTGGCTTCATCAGGAAGGATGTTTGTAAGATGTCCGATCTAATTAGCATATTACCTTTTTATTATTATAGATGACTAGAACTTAACTTATTGTCACACCTAGCTGCAAGGGAGGCTGGACTGTAATATTTATTCTGCACAGCCATGTGCCTGGCTAAACTAGAGAGTTCTAGTAATATAGATTATTGGAGGGAAAAATATACCTCTGAGCTAAATTCAGCCATGCCCATTCACTTACATATAGCTTATGACGGCTTTTGTCCTGTGAAGGTCCTTGGTTCCACAGCAAGTAGACAGTCTGAGGGCCAAAAGGAGCCCAGTTATCCTACTGTGTTTATCCTAGTGCGTAGGCTTGATGGTGGCTGGCATGTTCCCCCAAGTCACCAGCACAAAGGATGGACTGTGGGACTGATGATGGCAGAAAGGCCCTGGAGATACTGTGAGGAAGGATGTTGCGGATAGGGATGTAGATTGCACAGTATGTGGGCAGGCTGTGCCTTGAGGGCTCCCACCCCCCGTGACCCTAGTTCCTGTGCAGGCTGTAGGAGACACCTGAGCAGGAGCTCCCTGGCAGGTTTGAGGTGGGAGGGTCCCCCAGAACCAAAGAGGCTTTGCATTTCACAGCACACAGGCAGGCTGACAGCCAGGCTTTCAGTTCCCCAACACATGGGCAGGTGGGTGCCTGAAGGATTGGCAGAGCCATGGTGTGTGGGCAGACTGGGTCCCGTGGCACCAGTGCAACGCCAGAAGGTGACTGGAAGGGCCCCCTGGTTAACGGTGCATGGGAGGGATGGAGCTGAAAGAGCATTTGATTCAAAAACTCACAAGCAGGTTCAAGCCTTAAAGGGCCCTTGGACCCCTGGTGCAGACAACTGTACAAGCCAGAAATGCTCTCCATTCAATGAAAACACAGGCAGGCTGATGGCAACATGGCCCGATGCTCCCCAGCAGGTGTGCAAACTGGGGTATGAAATCACCTGCAAAACCACAGCATGTGGCCAGGTTTCTGACGGGAATGTCCCCTGGGCACCAGCCCCAAAGGGCTCCTGCTTCTTTAAAATGCGGTGGGTGGGAAGGCACAAAGGGGCGGGCTCTACAGCAGTGGAGCCTGTATGGTGGCCCAGAGGTCTTTTCAATTGCGCAGCTGTGGGCGGTAGAGTTGCTGGAGTGGCGTGGGCTCCCCAACTCCCGGCCAGGAGGACCCACGCAGCCACGCGGGAGTCAGGTTAGTGACGGGAAGGGCTCTGGACACCAGGGCTCAGGGAAGACGGGCCCCCAAACCAGGTATCTTCCCCAGCACCCGGAGGGCTGAGGGTGGACGGTGTTTCAATTCTCAGACTGACATACCTCAAAGTGGGGCGGGGGGGCGGGGGACACAGGCAATAGGGTGGTGAAGACCTGGGGGGTTGGGTAGGGGCTGGGAGGAGGGTGGGAGAGGGGGGAAATGGGAGCTACCTGTAATGCTATCAACAATAAAACATGTTTAAAAAATAATAAGCCCTAGCTGGTTTTGCTCAGTGGTTAGAGCATAGGCCTGTGGACTGAAGTGCCCCGGTTTTATTCCAGTCAGGGCACATGCCCAGGTTGCAGGGTCTATCCCCAGAGTGGGGTGTGCAGGAGGCAGCCGATCAATGATTCTCTCTCATCATTGATGTTTCTATCTCTCCCTTCCTCTCTGAAACCAATTTAAAAAGAAAAGAAAAATCATAAATTCTTCTGTCCGCTGCCGGCAGGGGGTCCGGAAGGATCCACAAACACGTCGATTTCAGGCTAGGCATTGGGGGATGGGGTGGCCCGGAAGGACCCACGTAGATTTCAGGCTGGGGGTGGTCAGAGGGGACTCAAGTCCCGCCCTGCAGGGAACCGGAAGCGCCAGCGAGCGGAGAGCTCTCATTTCCGGGCGCCAACGGAGCTGTTCGCAGGGGGAGCGCTGGCGCACGTGCTGGGCTGCAAGATGGCGGACGGGGCCCATGAGCGCCCCGCAGCGCAGGCAGGTTGGGGGACCAGGTGACCGGCGGAGCTCTAGAGGGCGGGCTTTTTGGGGACTTGGGGACTGGAAGAGAACCTGCAACCAGTGGAGGAGAGGGAGGCTGGCCCCAAAGGTTCTCGTGGCCCAGGACAGCTAGTGCCTGGGGCCTGCCGCACCTGGGCTCCGACCCTGCCAGGGCCGTAGAAACGCCACGAGGGCCTTGCGTTTCCACAGCGCGCGGGCTGGCTGGTGGCGGGGGTCCCCTGTTCCCCGGCACACAGCGGTCAAGTTCCCACTCCTGAACCTCAGCCGCTAGCCTTGGCTGGTGACTTCAGCTCCGGTGAGTCTTTCCTTTTAGCGGCACTTTCGGTGCACGCAACCTAAAATAAGACCTTGGGCTTTGGCTGCCAACAGCCTAGACAGAGAGCACGCCCAGTGAGTTATTTTAAAAGCCTTGAGGGCTTTTGAAAAGGAGGGAATGTTTCCTTATTCACGTTGAAGTCTCCCTGTTCCCCCCTCCCCTCCCCCTCCCGCCGTTTCTCCACGCGCTGCGGATCACAGTAAACTAGGCAAAACTGGCCTTTAGCTTCCCAGAGATTGCAGTGCGTTATGAAGGAGATGGCTACACAATTAATTGGTAGTACTTGGGGTATGTATTGTGAAGAAGTAGTTTGCTACTTAAAATAAAAACCAGGGGGCCCTAACCGGTTTGGCTCAGTGGCTAGAGCTTCGGCCTGTGGACTGAAGGGTCCCAGGTTCGATTCCGGTCAAGGGCATGTACCTTGGTTGCGGGCACATCCCCAGTGGGGGGTGTGCAGGAGGCAGCTGATCGATGTTTCTCTCTCATCGATGTTTCTAACTCTCTATCCTCCCTTCTCTGTAAAAAATTAATAAAAAATATATTTTAAAAATACAAAACGGGGACCTTTCCTATTGTGGGGTCAGGGAAGACTTCTTGAAGTGAGAGACTTGAGAGAGGAGGAGGTGTTATCTACAATGTTATGTAAATAACATTGCATACCGCATAGAAATCTCTAAGACATACGCCAGGGACCGCACGTTTTTGGGCAAACTGCACGTTATTTAAATCATCATAATGCACTTTAGGTGTTGTTTTTCAATAATTATAACATTTTTTATTTACAAAAACAACTAAACAATTAAAGTTCCTAGTACTTTTTTAACGTATAGTACTGTGTAAAACATCTTACAGAGAGGAAGGGAGAGGGATAGAGAGTTAGAAACATTGATCAGCTGCCTCCTGCACATCTCCCACTGGGGATGTGTCCGAAACCCAGGCACATGCCCCTGACCGGAATCGAACCCGGGACCTTTCAGTCCACAGGCCGACGCTCTATCCACTGAGCCAAACCGGTTTCGGCAAAGTTCCTAGTACTTTTCTAACGTATGGTACTGTGTAAAACATTTTCCTCTATGAAGAGGGACCAAACAAAATTTACATAAGTATCTAGATTTGCTCCTTTTTCCATGGGCGTGAAAAACGAGAACACTCGTGAGCAGTCGGTCCTTAACAGATGGCGCGCGAAACACAAGAAAACTCCTGAGCGGTACGAAATGTGTTAAACTTGAGTACGTTTCAGAGACATCCAGAGCACTTGTAAAACATCGGTTCACACTGCACACACTACATTCAAATTTAGTGGGTCTGCAGTGAGCTGCTAATTTGCAGTTCGAACCTGTTCTCAGGTGATACTGATTCTACCACCACTTAGGGACCACACTTTCATACCAGTCATCTGGGCCACAACTTCCGACAGGTGTGCTGAGGTCCGCTCACAAAGGATTTGGAGGACCTCATTAAAGATTCCAAACAGTGGCAAGCCATTGAAAAAATTTAAGGCAGCCGAAACCGGTTTGGCTCAGTGGATAGAGCATCGGCCTGCGGACTGAAGGGTCCCAGGTTCGATTCCGGTCAAGGGCATGTACCTTCGCTGCGGGCACATCCCCAGTAGGGAGTGTGCAGGAGACAGCTGATCGATGTTTCTCTCTCATCGATGTTTCTAACTATCTCTCTCCCTTCCTCTCTGTGAAAAATCAATAAAATATATTAAAAAAATTTTTTAAGGCAATGGACAGGAAGGGTGCAAGTATGCTTGTGGGAAGACCAATTAAAAATGTAGTCCTGGCTGGTGAGGCTCAGTTAGTTGGCCATCTTCCCATACACCCAGGGGTTGCTGGTTTGATCCCTGACCAGGGCACATGACCAGGTTCTGGGCTCAATCTCTGGAACGGTGCGCACAGGGGGCTGCTGATCAGTGCTTCACTTTGCATCGATGTTTCTCTTTTTCCCTCCCCCAGCTCTAAAAATCAATAAAAGTCTTTTTTTAAAAGAGAGATGACTATAGTTTGGGATGGAAATGATGGTGGTGTGGTCCATGGTGGATAAAGTGAAGGTGGGAACATTGGAAAGGTATTTTGGAGATAAAGCAATAGAACTTGATTACTGAATGTAGAGATTAAAGGATAAGGAGGTGTCTGATATTCTCAGCTTGAAACTTTTTTTTTCTGAGATAAACCACACTGGTGGTCAGATTAGGGCAGGGGTGGGCAAACTTTTTGACTCGAGGGCCACAATGGGTTCTTAAACTGGACTGGAGGGCCGGAACAAAAGCATGGATGGAGTGTTTGTGTGAACTAATATAAATTCAAAGTAAACATCATTACATAAAAGGGTACGGTCTTTTTTTTTTTTTTCAGTTTTATTCATTTCAAACGGGCCGGATCCGGCCCTCGGGCCGTAGTTTGCTCACGGCTGGATTAGGGAGAAAGCAGTTTTGGGGATGCTGAATACAGGTGCCCTGGTTTTTATTCAATTAGAGATGCTGAGCAGGCAGCTTGACATATGGCCCTGGACCACAGAGGACATATATAATTAAGGACATATATAATTAGTGGTTTGTGGCCTGGACCTCAGAGGATATGTGTTGTGTGTACTTGGACCTTAGAGGATACACAGATACGTGGTCTGGACCAGGTTTGTGGAGCTGGACATCAGAAAGTGGACATTGTTAGTGTGCAGAGAGATTGACCCTGAAGCTATGGTACATGTGTGGAACAGAGATTGCAAACTCCAATGCCTTTAGGGGCCAGGCAGGTAATGAGAATGCAGGCCAAATGCATATTTTGTTTGAGTCAGTGACTGGGACTGTCTACTGTATTCCAGCTATATATTACCATGTGGTAATTGCATGGATTTTCAATGAAAGCCAGGAATCTGGATTTCACCACCAAATGTTTGGGTTTTAAATGTTGGCTCAATGTAAAAAATGGATCTGGGCCAAAGAAAATGCAGATGTATTATAAGTGACTTGCCTGCTACCAGTTGAAAAGGGAAGAATGTCTAGGACAGTGGTTCCCAACATGGGGAACACGCCCCACAGGGGGGCAATTTGATTTTAAGGGAGGCAATGTGATTTTAAGGGGGAGGCAATTCGAGAATGAGTTATTAACTGAATTTTTTTGCATTTCTTATAATTCTAGAGGCCTAATATACAGTATATAAATATATAGTGACATTTATGTGTTTCAGTCCTCATATGTTTTGAAACTTTATTTGCTATTTTTTCATATTACTTCATGTTACTATTTTTAAATAATATCTTAGTGATTTCTTCCTCAGTACTTCAACTGCTCTTTCATTCTTTAATTTTTCTTTTTCATGGATGCCATGTTCTTTGGAAGCTTGTTTAGACCAAACTAATGGCTTTTTAGGTTTCCTCCACATGAATAGGAGTTCACTTTTTGAATAATAAGAATTATATGTCACGGGGGGAGGGGGTATCAGGATTTTAGAGATGCTTAGGTGGGGCACGGCCAAAATAAGGTTGAGAACCACTGCTCTAGGACCAAGCTGTGAGGAATCCAGTTGAGTGAACAAATTCAAAGGTCTGATAGGGATGTGGAGTGGCCAGAAGTCAAACCAGGAGAGCATGGTGCTTGAAAGCGAACACAAGAGGATGTGCAGTCTTCAGTGCTCCGTGGTATCCCAGATTTTAATGCCTCTAGGATGGATGTAAAGAAAACACTAGGTAGAGAATGTTCTTGGACAGTGATGGCGAACCTATGACATGCGTGTAAGAGGTGACACGCGAACTCATTTTTTTGGTTGATGTTTCTTTGTTAAATAGCATTTAAATATATAAAATAAATATCAAAAATATAAATCTTTGTTTTACTATGGTTGTAAATATCCAAAAATTTCTATATGTGACACGGCACCAGAGTTAAGTTAGGGTTTTTCAAAATGCTGGCACGCCGAGCTCAAAAGGTTCGCCATCACTGTTCTAGGAAGTGCCCTTGGTGGAAAATGTTTGTGCTGTGAGCCATTATCTTTAATCTAGAAGGCAGAGCTTCGAAACTGAAGACTTGTCTGAATTCTCATGTAAAGCTTTATAGACACTGTCATGAGTCCCTTTCCTTCCTCTGTCCAAACCTTACGGACTTTGTAATTTAAAAAGGTTTACTCTAATCTTGGGTCGCAATTTGATTTGATGCAGAGAGAAAAGGAAATTCAACATTTGCGAAAGGGTTGTTGTCAGGCTGAGAAAAACAGATTTGTTTCCAAGGCCTCCTTTTGCTAGGAAAATAAGTTTGGGTTAAAACTTAAGAATGATAAGCTGAATGATGTATCAAAACAGGTCAGATTTCAATACGATTCTATAGGTTTTATTATGGTTTAATAGGAGGAGTGCTTACTATGTGTCCTTAGGCAAATCAGTGATCTTTGTCCTAGGTTACTAATATCTCTACTCACATTATATGGACATGTTGTGTGGATCCAAAAATTTTTGAAAGTACCTGAAAGTGATTTAAAAATGTTAAAGTGTTGCCGAAACCAGTTTGGCTCAGTGGATGGAGCGTCGGCCTGCGGACTGAGGGGTCCCGGGTTCGATTCCGGTCAAGGGCATGTGCCTGGGTTGCGGGCGCATCCCCAGTGGGAGATGTGCAGGAGGCGGCTGAGTGATGTTTCTCTCTCATCGATGTTTCTGGCTCTCTGTCTCTTTCCCTTCCTCTCTGTAAAAAATCAATAAAATACTAAAAAAAATGTTAAAGTGTCAATCTGAACTATCAATATGAAGTAACAGTATACTGTAGTTATATCAATGTGAAGTTGAACTTCTACTTTAGGAGTTGAGAATGACCTTCAACACAGACCTCATAAACTATGTTGACTAATGCTTGTTTACGTATGCTAATGATGAAAACAGTTTAATGGTCTATATAATTTATCAACTAAACCAGGACACTTTGGAGTGTGAAAGGGGGTACTTTTAGTTCTGTAGGACGACAGGCAAAGCCTAGGACTACCCTGGGTGCAATGGGATCCATGATTAGCTCAGGCATAGATCAAATGTCACTGGATATAAAATTGATTTGTCAGATGGTGTGGTGACATCAGATCTGTGTATGCAAATCGATCCCCCTCCCTAAAAATTCATTTACTTGGATATGCTATAAGGACATCTCTTTCACAAACAGGAATCCTGGACTAAATGAAATAAAAGAAAATAATAAACACTAAATTTACCATCTCCAGCACCCATACTTGTTTCTAAAGGGCATTTAGAAACTCATCAGAAGGTTTTGCTTTGGTTTAGTGTTAATCTTCATGAGGTAATTTGGTTAACACTTAGAGAAGACTGTGGTGGGTGAAAAGAAGATTGGATGAGTCTTTACCGAGAGGAAAGGAAAATATTAAATAATGGAATTAGTACACAAAAGATGGTAGGTTCAGCAGTGTCATATCCCAGACAAACTAAGGCACAACGCATTTATATTCTCATGCAAGTAGATGAGATACAATGGTATGCACAGAATTTGAATGTTATATGATTCATTTAGAGCCTAGCTACAGGCCGAAGTGATTTGGGGATCGTAGGTGAGATTAGAGGGATCATCGTTTACATAGGTTTTTGTTTTGTGAGTTTTTATCTTCTGAAGTTTGATGTGGGTTTTATACTTTTGTTGGAAGGTTTCCTGGGATGTGACTGAATCATGGTGGCAACTGCTGCACCATTAGAAGATCCTGCGAAGATGACATTACTCAGTAATCAGGTAAGTAGGCAAGTTGGCCTTTGTTCTCTTGCGAAATCTGAAGTGCTTTCTGCTCCACAGCAAAGCGCCTGAAAAGCAGCAGCACTCGGCATTGACAAAGAGATCTTTCTTTCTTTTCCACAATGCCCTGCGGAAAGGTAAAGAATTGGAGTGTGAATTTCTTTGGGAGTTTGAGCCAAGGAAATGCTAATGGAAGTTATGTTCCTTCCTCGAGACTATGTTTCCCCTCTCACTTTTGTAAGTTAATGTTCTCAGCTTGGAGACTCTGCTTCCTGCCTCATGGTGTTGGATTATGTTTTCTTCCTGGGGGTCTGGGTCTAGAAGCTTAGCCTCCCACTCAGTGGCCAGGGTTGAGCCAAAGCGAAGCTTCCTGGGAGGGGCCCAGGCAGTTCTAGCTCTGCACCTGCCTCAAAGGAAAATGCCCCAGCCTGGCTGGGCCAGAGGCTCCCCGTTTTGAAAATCCACATGTAGAGGTAACTGAGGACATAACAATAGGGTTAACACGCCTTTGGGTTTTGTCAAAAGAAAGTTGCCACCTAAATATTGCCTTTAGATAAACTGCTAGTTTGGTATTTATTTTCAGGACCAAAGTTCTGTGTTCTCTCGTGTGTCGGTGACCCCATTGAAGTCAATGGAACCACCATGGGCACATTCAGATAACTGATTTTTGGGGTTGGTAAAATAGTAGTGATTAGAGGCACTATCGGCATTGTATGTCAACTTAGTAACTGAATGATAAAAACAGTTAATTCTGGTTTTATTGTGACATTTTGAAATGTTGTCTACCTCAGCTTGATTGTCACAATAATGAGTCTGTTGTTATGGGTCCTGCACAGTGGTTGTCACATGGAATGGTGGAGAACCCTTTACTACTACTTGCCCCATTTGAAATAGATTTAAAGGCTCTAAGTTCATACCAGGAGGAACAATATTCAGCGGAACTCCTTTGTTTATTTTGACAAGCAGAACTTCCTGTTAACCTTCCAGTCTTATTTTGGTTTAAAGATGTTTTTCACCTCAGATACTTGTAGCAGTTTAGGGCAGGTCCTGGAACACTTGATCAAATACAGACAACAAACATCCATTAGCACAGCCACACCTGGGGTGGGGGCGGGGGTAGGGGAGGGCATCTTGGAGACACTGTTTTCCTAAGAGTGTTCAGTCCTTTGACCAGTGGACATTGAACTCAGCCATTGAATTAGGTATTTTCTAGGCTCTGCAAATGAAAGAGGGAACCCTTGGAGAATCCCGTTCAACAGAGGATTGCCAGTTAAAACGCATCTACTTCCTATAACCCAGCCCTTGCAGTACTTGGGAGCTCTGAGCAGGGTGCCACAGTTCATGGGAAACACAGAATAATGTAAAGCCTTTGGTCCTGTAGCAAAGTTGTCCTTTATTTTAAGCATAGAATGTTCAGCACCGCACTGGCAAAAATCTTGCTGGATGTTGAGATGTACAAATTCCTCCCAGATGGCTTTTATCTTTGATTTGATGAGTGGAAGGGTCAGAGTTAACCCCGGTGGTGTTCAGTTCAGTTCCTGGGGCTTCCAGTTCCTCTTGCCTTCTCTGGAAACCGTTTCCTGGTATTCTAATTCTGTCTCTTGCCAAGTTGCAAGAGCACAGAGGAAAACCCCAGAAGTAGCTTGTGGTGAAGTTGCAAGTTTTTTGGCTCCTATCCAAACACCCGTGAGCCTCATTTGTGTTCGCGTATAAGAAAAGCCAACCCGGATCTCCTACTAATGCTTTATTTAGCGCTTAAACTTTAATTGCAGGGTATAAATGATACCATTAGGAACCAATATCAATACTAATGCCACCTATATTATTATTTACTCGCCTGAAAACTAAGCTCGTTGAAATATATTTATTAACACTGTATCCTAGAACTACACATTTAAAGCTTAATTCTGTGTCTACTCATGAATTCTCAGCATATTCCAGTGTCGGAGCTTTCTAGCATGAGATCAATTCATTAGGAAATTCCAGTGATGAGGTGTGTTAGGGCATTGTTGGTTTTTTTTTCAGGTCGCAAGTACAGCCTGATTTATTCAGAAGATAAGCATCCTGTGTGGGATTCCATCCCCTTTAGCCAACAAACAGTTAAGTTCAACATTTCTGATATATAAACTTTGCTCTTTAGCATTCAAATGTACCTTATTCATTCCTTAGATTTCTCTTTCAACCATGGCTATTGTTTGTCACTAACAGCTAGCTTTTGTGAAGTTAATAAATGTGCATAATAAGGACACAAACGTATGGAGAAGTAATACTGTAATCCTTTTGTTTGGATAATCAGTCTAATGTATGCAAATTAAACCTTATTAGTACTAGGGTTTTGTGTCTGCTTATCAAAATGTGCCATTTTCATGAAAATTGGAAGTCCATTATATAAAGTTATTATTAACAATCATTTAGGAATTATATACGGTATGCAAATTAAAGTTGATTACAACTAATTAAGGGCTTTCTTTGTTATTTGACCTTGTCTGCTTTTTATGTAAATATGTTTCTTTTGGTCTGGCATATTTTTAGACTCAGAAAAGTATATTAAGACAAGTTACATTATGTATTTTTTAATGTATCTCTGTGCTGCCATTGTGCCCCTCATTTTGCAGAGGCACACATCATATGTAGAGCCATGCATCTCTCTGTTTGGGGGTGGTTTCTAGATGAATAGAATTTGAACTAGAAAACAATCAAATTTCCAAGTCTCTTCAATAAGTTTCATGGAATATGAGCACAAACCCAGTATAACTTATAAACAGTCTTCATGCCAGAATGCCCTTTCTTTCCACCACTTATCGACTTCAGTGAGTCTTGGGTTGCAGATTTCCAAATGGAGCTGTCCACGTAGGATACATCCAAACCTCTAAGAATTTTTGTGAGTTTATTTGAGCCAAACTGACGACAATGGCTGGGAAGCACACTCTCAACAGATTGAGAAAATGCTCCAGAGAATGGCAGTCTTGCACCTTATTTTATACATTACAATCAACGGATGAGGCATGGGGGGGGGGTACATGAAATCCATTGGTGATAGATTAGGGAGGCGGGAGAAAGCAGAGCATGGAAATATCAGAGATTGGATAAAGAGTAAAACAGAGAGACACTTCTTTTACATTGGTGGGTATGGATGATTAACAATTAACATTTACAGCACATAGAGATAGTATGTGGGGTGGGGGAGACAAGGTAACAATGAGGGGTTCTATGGTCTGTGATCTGGTGGGAGATTGTACCCTGAGGTGATTGTGATTAGCCGTGAAACCGAACTACCAATGGGTCCAGGCTGCCTGTTATTACTTGAGCCAATTCAGCAGAGACAGGGTTGAATTATATATGAGCATTTATTCCAATACTGCCGGCAGTATGGGAGAGCAGCAGGTCATCCACTAAAATCCAGCTGCTTATACTGGGTAGGATGAGGATTATGTGGGGAAGTAGGGATTACAAGCATGGGGAAGTAGACTATGCAGACTGGGGCAGGACTCCATTGTTTGGGCAACAAGGTTATTCATCTTTCCATGATATTAGGCAGTTCTTGAATGAGAATGGACCACATTCCAAGGTTAATTCCCAGGTCCAAGGTTGACTGCCAGGTCCTGGGGGCGTACAACACCCAGCCAGGTTAGAATGCCCTTTCTTTAATCAGAACAGGGCAATCATAGTTAATAGAGCATGATTAATATTTCTTTTATAACTGTAGCTAGTCCCCAATATTCTATTTTTGCCCCTAACACCCTGACATTCCAAAGGTATGTTATAGATGCAAAAAGACAGTAGACAGCTCAGTTAAGGTAAAGATTGACCTTTGTCACGAAAGATACAGGCCTAGGACATGACTATCTGCCATGAACTGCTTTTAGTTAGGAAGTTTTAATTTCAGACCATCCTATGTGGTTACTTTAGGTCTCTGAGTTTGTAAACCCGCCATGCAGGCCTCCCCTGAGCTTGTCAGGTTTAGTATATGGCCCGAGCTAAATAATAAGCGATCCATCACTCATTTAATAAGGTGTCCTGCAAAACCTAATTGTTAGCTCTGAAAGCATTAATCTAAAGATACCTAACTTCACCACAGAAAATGTAACAGGTCCAGTCCCAGGGCCTTTAGGAAGACCTGTGTGCTTTTTGTGAAAAGGGGAAGCATTTCTCAGCAGGCAAACAGGAAACATTTGAAGTGAGACTACTTAGCACTAACATTATATTTTTCCTTCAGTTCTACTTGTTTTCTGTGAACAAAGAAACTTGATGCAGTGGCTGAAGCAAAGGATCCTGGTTTAATTACATCATAGAAAAGACCTGGTAAGCTTTTCATTTGCCTTAAAGTATATGGGTAGGAAAAAGAATGGAGAAGATAAACCACCCAAGAAAAGAAATCAGACTATGGTGAGTGGAGAAGAACAAGCAGTATCTAGATATTTAAAAGAGGCAAACTACTTAAAATTCTATAAAAGAGAAACTAGGAACCAAATCACCATTGAATTCATCCAAATTTTGAACATATTCTTTTATTTTTCTGCTTTGAATAAGGACAGTTTAATCTTTTGAAAAATGTCTTTTGACTCTTATAAAGGGATTCAAACCAAACTTTTAGTTGACGTATAATATGTAAACAGAAAAGTGCACATATCATAAATGTACAGCTTGTTAAATTTTCACAAACTCAACACTGATTTAACCAGGATCTAGATCACGGAACAGCACATTAAGAGTACTCCAGTAGCTTCGACCTTTTTCATGAAATAGGTGACAGTATATGTGTGGGTCTGTTTCTGGCCTCTTGAGAACTGACATCTCTACAGTATCGAGTCCTTCAGTCTATGGACATGGTATATCTTTCATAAAGGGAAGCTTTATTTATTTTACTTTTAAAAAAAATATTTGTATTGATTTCAGAGAGGAAGGGCGAAGGAGAGAGATAGATAGAAACATCAATGATGAGCTGCTGCACATTCCACACTGGGGATCCAGCCCGCAACCCGGGCATGTGCCCTGACAGGGAATCGAACCGTGACCTCCTGCTTCATAGGTCAATGCTCAACCACTGAGCCATGCTGGCTGGGCCATAAAGGGAAGCTTTATAATCCAATAGTGCCCCTGGAAAATGCAGGAAAATCAAGAAGAGAGAGACCAAGTTCATTCATTTCGCTGTGATTTTGAGGGTCCCTTTACGGAGTAGATGTTCCACTTCACCATATTGTCTAGAAAGGATGCAGAGGTGCTGCTGGGCTTCAGGGAGTAGATGAATCTTTCATGTGGAGCCTCCAGTTTTCTAGCTACTGATGCTTTCATCATCATCCTCATTGCAGGCGTTCCGTGTCTTCCTCCCTCCTCAGGGCATCGACCATCATTTCTTTCCAATTTTGCTCCAGTTCCTTTGCTGAAAGTTTTTAGTATAACATAGAGTATGGTGCCTTTGGTAGCCTTCCACTATATTTATTTCTTAATTTTTAAAATATATGTTATTGATTTCAGAGAGGAAGGGAGAGGGAGAAAGCGATAGAAACATCAATGATGAGAAAGAATCACTGATAGGCTGCCTCCTGCACCCCCCCACCCCCAGGGATCAAGCCCACAATCTGGGCATGTGCCCTTGACCCTTCAGTCCTCAGGCCAATGCTCTATCCACTGAGCCAAACCAGCTAGGGCTGGTAGCCTTCCACTTTAGGTGCAGGCCTCCTAGTGAACATTTTCTTCTCTGTTCCAAAGAGAAGCAAAATTTGTCCTTCTCAGGCTCAAAATGTGCCCTGCTAAAATGCATAAACCACGATTTGGTTTTTACATTTCTAGAGACCATAATAGTTCCAGACATTTTTCTTCCCCCTCAGCAAGATGTAGAACATTTGAAGTCCTATCTCTGTGGAAGTTTTTCAAAAAGTCCTCATTGGCACCATGGCTTCGTTACGTACAAATGCACAAAATGATCTCATGATCCTGGCCTCACAGAAGTACAGGCTGTGTCTGAATTGTACCATAATAAAGATGCTGCTGTGGGTGCAGCTTTCCGCCTTCTCAGAAGATTCTTTGCTCTTGTAGGAGTTGCTGGGTGTGCCTGGAGAAGCTCCAAAAAGGTTAATAAGTGCCTGTGGAAGCAGGAGAGGGAAGATTGAAAGAGAACCCAGGAAATTCTCACAATGGTGCTCTGAAAAGGAGGTGAGTGCCAAGTCTCTAGTCTGCCTTCAGAACAATGTAGAGAAACACAAACACAGGGAGAGGTGTGGGTGACGCCCCCTGCTGTCAGGTGACTGGCTATGTAATCCACACTTCTTTTCCCAGGCGCTGACTGCCTCTCAGCCTGGGAATGGGAGATAGGGATGTAAAGCGCTCTCACCTGGTCCTGGCAAATGGGAAAAGTGGGCTGGGCTGACTACAGTGGGGCTCTCAGAGCCCCAAAGAACAGGGTCCCTGAAGTCACCATTTTGCTTTAGAAGGTTTATTATTTCACATTTCTCAAAATAACACGCTGAAATTACAGGCACCACAAACAAGATTCAAGCGATGTGAGTCTTTTAATTCAGGCAGAATTTAATGTGTAATTAAGATTAATTATACCATAATGGAATTGTAGACACATGATTATTGCATCACATTCCTTGCAGACATGCATCTTGTCTCGCAGCATTCTGGCTTCTCAGGTTGAGGAGCACGCTGAGAGGCAGAGCCACGGAACCTGACTGCATTGTTCGCGATGTGTTTATTACAAGGTCGCTTTGGAAGTTAATTTTTGCCAGCAATCATTTCAGAAGTGTCTGAAATATGCCCAAATGCGATTGCTTTTAAAAATTCCCATGTTTTGATTTGTTTTGAGAAAAAGTCAGCCTTAAAATACTTCCATTAGAAGTTTAAAGCATTTGTGTGTATCATTTATTAAGTTTAGGACACCACCGAATGTGTGAAGTGTTTGGGTTATGTGTGAAGGTGAAAATAATTTATTTCTTGGTCATAAATTCAAAATATGGGTGGTGCCCTGGCTGGTGTGGCTCAGTTGGTTGAGTGTTGGCCCCTACACCAAAAGGTCTCGGGTTTGATTCCCAGTCAGGGCACATGCTCAGATTGTGGGTTCAATCCCAGTCAGGATGCATGCAGGAGGTGACCAATCGATGTTTCTATCTCATCGATGTTTCTCTCCCTCTCCCTCTCTCTAAAATCAATAAAAACATATCCTCGAGTGAGGATTAAGGAAAAAAAGAAAGAACAAAATATGAGTGGGAGTCTGGAGATGATTTAGAATAGGCCGATTTCTGAACCAGACAGGAGATGGGCTAAACCAGTGGTCGGCAAACCGCGGCTTGCGAGCCACATGCGGCTCTTTGGCCCCTTGAGTGTGGCTCTTCCACAAAATACCACGTGCGGGCGCACACAGACAGTGCGATTGAAACTTCGTGGCCCATGCGCAGAAGTTGGTTTTCGGCCTGGGTGAGTCTATTTTGAAGAAGTGGCTTTAGAAGTGGGGGGTGTCGGTCGGGTGACGGAGACACGGCGCAGGCGGGCCGCGGGATACGCAGCGTGGGGGAGGTGCGCGCGATTCATGCATGAGTTAAGTGAGCCAGTCAGCAGTCTCATGTGCAGTGGTTAGTGCTAGTCGTGTCCGCAAATCGCGTGCGGGTGACAAAAGATAGACGAAACAAGTATACAAGACGAGTGTGGATGGGAGAGTTGGAAGGGGTCAACCTCAGCGAACGTACCTCAATCAGATTGAGGACGTTTTTAGCAAAGGCCAGCTTAGGAGTACCCTAATTAAGTTAATAACAATGTACCTACCTATATAGTTTAAGTTTAAAAAATGTGGCTCTCAAAAGAAATTTCAGTCGTTGTACTGTTGATATTTGGCTCTGTTGACTAATGAGTTTGCCGACCACTGGTAAACCTTCACAAACAGTTTTGACTCTCCTGTTATAAAAAGACCAAGAAATCCAAAGAAAGAAATTCCATTATACACTATAGTGTATTATATACAACAAATGCAACAACTTTGACCTAACAGGCTGGAGGCAGCTCACATATAACAACTTTGAGTCAATACTTCAGCTGGCCTAATTAGACCTGGAGAGTTTGCTTTGCTTCCGTTTTCTTTGCTATGATTTCAACACTAAAAGGGACTCGTTCTCAAATGTGAGTAAATTCTAGTTTCTTTTATTATGTAATTAATTATATACTTGTTATTATGAAAGTTTTCGGACCTACATATTCAGACCCTTTAAAAAATTCTCTTGGGTTCTAGGGTTGACTTAAGTTATTTTTTTATGTGCTAGCGTAACATCAGCTATAAATCCTTCTGCTTTTAGTTCTTGTGAAACTACAAAGTCAAATCAAGCAACATATATGAAACACCAGCAGACACATACCCATAACGTTTCAATTAACAGTATTAATGTAAAGGATGATGTCCTCTTACTGAACTTTTTTTAAAAAGAGCTATTCTTTTTTTTCTAATAAATTTTTCTTGATTTCAGAGAAGAAGGGAGAGGGAGAGAGAGATAGAAACATCCATGATGAGAGAGAATCATTGATCAGCTGCCTCCTGCATGCCCCCTACTGGGGATCAAGCTCGCAACCCAGGCATGTGCCCTTGACTGGAATCGAACCTGGGACCCTTCAGTCCACAGGCCGACGCTCTATCCACTGAGCCAAACCAGCTAGGGCAAGAAGCATGTATATTTTTAATTTTGACATTTTATTTATTGGTTGACATTTCATATTATAAAATTATCAAAAAATTTGTAACATATTTCCACCAACAATATATGAGAGTGCCTGTTTCCTCAAACCTTCAACATCACTAGATATAATTGGCTATACAAAAAATTAAGGTTTAAAAAATGTAGTTAATTATGTCTTATCTTTTCCTTTATGGTTCCTAGGTTAATTGTCTTCTTCATAAGATCTCCATTGCATTAAGGTAATATAAAACTATCCTAAATTTTCCTTTAGTATTATTCTTATTTGTGTTTATTATACAGCATGAGGTAAAGGTCTAGTTTTGCTTTCTTTTGGATAGTTAGCAATTCTGTCATCACCTTATATTAAATAATCTATCATTTTGGCAAAGATGTAAAATTCCCCCTTTGTGGAATTTCTGCTCATGTGGTGAGTTCTTATATATGTTTGGATCTCTTTGTGATGTCGCCATTCTGTTCCACTGACTTATTTATTTATTCCTGTACTAATACCAGATTTTATTTTAGTATTTTACAGTAATTTTTAATATTGGGTAAGATAAGCATTTACTATTTTTCCCCTTAAAAAATGGCCTGGCCATCAGTTTGCAGCCATTTATTCTTCCATATGAACTCTAGAATAACTTTCCGTATTCCCAACCCAGTCCCTTAGGATTCTGGTTGGGTTGTATTAACTGTATACACAAATGTATATAAAATGTTTGTATATATGGGTGTGCATATATACATATCAATTTGGGAGGAATTAACATTTTAATGATGAGAATATATATGTTTATATGTATAAACATTTATGTATATAAATAAATATAAATGCATATTATAGCTATAATAATAAAAGCATAATATGCTAATTAGACTGGACATCCTTCCGGATGACCTTCCAGATGAAGCTGGGGCTGTGAGGGAAGCCCGGAATCCGGGTGCCAGAGGGAAGCTGGTGCCAGCAGCTGGGGGAAGGAAGGCCTACTCTTGCATGGATTTTGTGCATCAGGCCTCTAGTGCACTTATAACACATTTATTAAAAATTGGCATAGTAATGATAAGCCACATGACATTGAAATGAAAGCAAAAGAAACTTGATCTTGGCAAATTTTTTCCTTTTTTTTTTTTTTTTTTGAGAGAGAGAAACTGATTGGTTGCCTCATGCAAGCACCCCACCAGGGATTGAACTCCCAACCTGGGCATGTTCCCTGATGGGGAATCAAACATGCAACCCTTTGGTTCATGGGATGACACTCCCACCAACTGTGCCACACCAGCCAGGGCTTGGCAAAGCTCTTGCCAAAAATACTCTCCCCTCACCAGTGATGCCTAAAACTCACAAAAAAATTAAGAGTTTTAGTTTAGAAGAGAAAATTAAAAGATTTGGGTATGATTGTAGTACGGGTTTGTCTCGAATTGTAAGGGTAAAGTGTTTTTCTGCATGTATGGGAATAAAAGTATATTGGCATATTCCTGTAATGTGTCAGTAATGTATTCCCAGGTGTGCTTGAAAACTTGTCTAGATACTATTAATCTCATTTGTCACACTATAATGTAACCTCTCTGTGTCAAGCTCAACATACAGATCCTCATTTTCTCACTTCAGGTGGGAGACTTTTAACATGGGTCAAATACCATTACAATGAACTCTGCAGGGATGCCAGATGCTTCCGGTATCATTTGGTGTGTGGATCAGAATCACCTTCCCCTTGCACACCCTATTGCTCACAGGTCAAGGGCTGGGGACACTGCAGCGTGGATGCAGGACCCTCTCAGGGAGCCAGGATTTCTTTCATCAGCTGAAGAGTTTCACAGCTGCAGTTTTTCTAAGGGCCATTGACCTTGAATAAAGCACTCAAGAGTCTTAGGAATTTAGCAAGGGCGGGTTAAGCTGGATTTCTTAGAAAGTGATATGAATGTTCTATTTGTAAGAGATAAAGATAGCCAATATGGGGGGAAGTCAAGGACTCTGAACCTGCAGTGCCTGGATCTGAATCCCGGCTGCACCATTCCTTGTCAGAGCTTGCTTGGATATGTGACTTAAACCAGTCAGTGCCTCAGTTTCCTTATCTCCAAAGTGGAGGTTAACAATGGCACTGAAATCATAGGGCTATTTTGAGATTTCTTTTTTCCCCTTAAACATGTTTATTGATTTCAGAGAGGAAGGGAGGGGAAGAGAGAGACAGAAACATCAACGATGAGAGAGAATCATTGCTTGGCTGACTCCTGCAGGCCCCCCACTGGGGGATCGAGCCCGCAACCTGGGCACATGCCCTGATCAGGAATCGAACCTAGACCTGGTTTATAGCTCGATGCTCAACTGCTGAGCCACACCAGCCAGGCCACCCTGAATATTTTTAAGTGTATCACAGTCACTGTCTCAGCGTCTTTAAAAGATAAAAACTCTTTTTATTGTGGTAAAATATAGATAACATAAAATGTACCATTTTAACCATTTTTAACTATACAGTTCAGTGTCATGTACACTCACATTGTTTTTAAAAATATTTTAAAATTACTTTTTGGGTGGCGGGGAGAGAAAGAGAAACAGAAACATTGAGCAGCTGCCTCCTGCATGTGCATAACCTGGGCCAGGAATCAAACTGGCAACCTTTTGGTGAATAGGATGACACCCAACCACCTGAGTCACAATAGCCAGGGCTGTACATCAGCGTTGTGCAACCATCCCTACCATTCATTTCCACACCATTTTCATCATCCCCAACTGAAACTTTATACCCATTAAACAATAAGTCCCCATTCCACTTCTCCCCCAGCCCCTAGCAACCACCCTTCTACATACTGTCTTTATGAATTTCATTATTGTAGATACCTCATATAGGTGGTGACATACAATATTTGTCCATTTGTGTTTGGCTTATTTCACTTAGCATAATGTCTTTAAGGTTCATCCATGTTGTAACGTGTGAGAACTTGAGTCATTTTTAAGGCTGAATAATATTCCATTGTATGTATATGCCACAAAGATTTTTTTAAAGCATAACCACAATATCATAATCGCATCCACAAAACAGTAATTTCTTAGAATCATCAAATATGCAGTCTGTGCCTAAATTTCTCCAGTTGTGCCATAAACATCTTTTTAAACAGTCTAATTGCTTGAAACAGGATTCAAATGTGATCCATTTTGATCCAGTTTGTTGATATATCTTTTATTTCTCTTAAATCGTGAATCTCTTTTTCTAAATTTCTAATTTGTTGAACTGGATTGTTTGACCTGTAGAAGTTTTCAGAGTCTAGATTTTGCCAAATGCATCCCCCACAGTGTCATTTAACATTTTACTATGTCCCCTGTATTTCTATTAAGTTGGTAAATTGGTAGTTAGATATAAAGGCTTGCTGAGATTCAGTTTTGATTCTTTGGCAAGAATTTTTCATAAGTAGGATTGTATGTAAGAGGCATGTCATATCTGGTAGTTTCTCTTTCTGTAATGTTAGCAGTTAATGGTCATAGTTTTAGGTCCATTAATTCATTAGTGGATATTCTAATTCTGTCATTCCTTCTTTATTTGCCGGAATACTTCTATGAAGAAAGATTCTTTCCTCATGCACTAGTTTCTTTTACTCTGAGGTAGACTTTGTAAAGGAAGTCAAAATAAATGCTTGTTCCTTTTGCTTTATTTTCATACAAATGAATTGGTTCCCTTGCATTCTACAAAGGTGATCAGTGAGAGTTAAAATTTTTGTGTTTTTCATTTGAGTAAATTTATGAACTCATACATTTTCCAATATTTGATGTATTGAAACCCATTCCATTGTTATTCTTACTGATTTTGAAATAATCCCCTCTTTGGTCAATGTGACACTTATTTTTTTTTTTTCAGTTGAAACCATTGAAGTGTATTGGTGGTCACAATGCTTTACACTGTATGCAGCAAACACCCTTACAAGTCTATCCGCAACCTGATCACACAAGAAAGGATTCACCACTCGCCAGAGAAGGAAGAAAAAAATTAATAGGTTTGTTTCTAGAGGTAGAGGAGAGAAACGCAAGAAAAACCTACTTGGTGAATGTCCAATGGCAAGAGTTGAACTAGAGATGCATACAACTAACAGCAACATTGTTGAAAAAGTACAGGGCAAATAGCTTTCTCCATTAATTTTCCTCTGTAGATTGATTTTTTAATATTCAAAACATTTATTATGGTTTTCATTTTATAAAAATGTATATTTTTAAGGTCATGGGAGAATGTTAAATACTTCATGCCAGACAGACCTAGTTATGAGGAACCCCTCCACTGTAGTAACTTCCTCCAGTTCATACATTCATGAGTGTGGGGTACATATGTAAATATCCACATGCACACGTCCACATGCACTGCCTCAAGGGCTGGGGAAGACTAAAAGTTATTATTCATCACATGCAGTTGGGTCTCTGGTGGACTCATCCAAATCGCTCCATAGGAGAGCTACTGGCTCAATCCCTTCTCTCTGGTCTCTACCTTTATAGAGACCAAGAACCCTAAATCATAGAGTTACATCCGACTTTTAAAAGTAAGAGGCATCACTCTGGACAGTGTAGCTCCTCGGATAAAGTGTTGGCCACACACCAAAGGGTTGGAGGTTCTAGTTCCCTTGTGTGGGAGGCAGCCAATTGATGTCTCTCACTCTCTCTCTTCCCCCTCTGTTCTCTCCCCTCACCACTCTTTCTCCCACTCTTTCTAAAAATCAATGGAAAATCCTCAGGTGAGGAGTGATAAAAATAAAAGCAAGAGGCATCTGTCTGAGGATGAGGGTAAGCAAAATGGGAAAAAGGATGAAGCTAGGAACACCCAACACTTTAGGGGAAATTGTCACTTCAAGAGGCTGAGGGACCTACGGCAGGATCTGTGGTTGAAGGATGGTTGAAAGTGGAGGTATGGTGCCACACATGGCTTAGAGTTCCTAATAACAAGGGTAATACAGGAATAGGAAGTGATAATTTGGGGGACAAGGAAAGAGCAATATGAAAAAATACACACTTGAAATTTTTACTTTTTTTTTTGCCTCTTTATAGTGTCACTAATTCTATCTCTGCATGTTCACACATATTCTCATTCAGTAAAGCTTCAGGCGACCAGAATACACATTTTTCCTCACAACCCCTCACATAAGCATTGCTGCACTAGACTGTAAACATTTTTCACTTACATTTTTTGTTTTTAAACATTTCGAAAGTATATTTTTATTAAATTTATTGGTGTGACATTGATTAATAGAATTATATTGGTTTCAAATGTGCAATTCTATAATACATAATCTGTATATTGTACTAGAGGCCCGGTGCATGAAATTCGTGCACTTGGGGGGGGGGTGTCCCTCAGCCCAACCTGCGCCCTCTCACAGTCTGGGAGCCCTCAGGGAATTTCCGACATCCTTAGCGCTACCATAGAGGTGGGAGAGGCTTCTGTCGCCACTGTTGCACTCTCCAGCCATGAGCCCAGCTTCTGGCTGAGTGGCGCTCCCCCAGTGGGAGTGCACTGACCACCAGTGGGTAGCTCCTGCATTGAGCATCTGCCCCCCCCGGTGGTCAGTGCGTATCATAGCGACCGGTCATTCTGCTGTATGGTCTATTTGTATATTAGCCTTTTGTTATATAGGATTGTGTGTTCACCACCCAAATTCAAGTCTCCTTCCATCATTATTTATCCCCCTTTACTCTCTTCTGCCTCCTGCTGTACTTCCCTCTCCCTTTGGTCATCACCATACTCTTCTGTGTCTATGAGGTTGTTTTTTTTTTCTTTGCTTAATCCCTTTACCTTTTTCACCCAGCGCTACCCCCAACCCCTCTCCCCTGACAGCTGTCAGTCTGTTCTCTGTATCAGTGAGTCTGTTTCTTTATTTTGTTAGCTTATATGTTTATTTCATATTTAAGTGAAATCATGTGGTACTTGTCTTTCATTGACTGGCTTATTTCACTTAGAGCATAATATTCTCCTGGTTCATCCATGATGTCACAAAGGGTAAGTTTTCCTTCATTTTATGGCCTAGTAGTAGACCATTGTATAAATGTACCATAGCTTTTTTTCCACCCATCTACTCAGGGGCACGAGAGTCCAGTGCATGAATTCGTGTACGGGTGGGGTCCCTCGGGGTGGCCTGTGGAGATCAGGTCCCAGCTCGTGCCCCCAGCCTCACAGCCCCGCAGCCCCGCCTGGCACCTGCCTTGGTCTTGTGCCACCTGCTCACTTGCTCCACCATCCCACCATGGTCCCCCTCTCGTTGGGGCCAGCAGCACCTCCATTGCCACCTGCTGCCAGCACCGCTGATGCCTGCCATGTTCCACGCTGCCCCCTGGTGGTCAGCACACATTATAGCGAGTGGTCAAACTCTCAGTTTCCTGGCCAAATTCCCAGTTGAACGACCACCCAAGGGGATAATTTGCATATTAGCCTTTTATTATATAGGAGGAGGACTAGAGGCCCGATGCACAAAATTGTGCAAGGGGCTCAGCCCTCACAGCTGCAGTGGCTGCCTCGGCCCTTGCAGCAGCGATGGCTGCCTCAGCCCTCGCAGCCCTGGCTTTGTTTGGAAGGTCGTCTGGCTGTCCAGCCTAATTAGCATATTATGCTTTTATTAACTTATATAATAAAGATGTAATACGCAAATGGTCATTACGTAAAGACCAACCAAGTAATGACCGGATCACGGGTCAGCAGGAGGGTGGGACAGCGAGCTACAAGTGGCTGGCGGAGAGCTACAGGAGGGCGGCAGCAAGCTACTGGTGCAAGGATTCGTGCGCAGGGCTACTAGTTATAGATAATGCTACAATGAATGTAGGGGGGTATACACTGAGTGGCCAGATTCTTATGACCACCTGACATTTGTAGGCAAATTAGCTATAATTTCCCACTGAAGTTGCTAGAGGGCCAGACCATTATAAACATCTGAATAGCACAACATACCTAAGTATTGTTGCTGATCAAGTTCATCCTATCATGTTGATGGCATATCCCAATGGAGATGGCTTCTTCCAACAAGACAATGCGCCATGCCATGGTGCTCGTATTGTGCAGGAGTAGTTTCAAGAACATGAGGGAGACTTTACCTTGCTTAGGTGGCCCCCACAATCACCAGATCTCAATCCAATTGAGTATTTGTGGGACGAAGTTAAAAGAGCCATCAGGCAGCTGGTTCCACAACCATCAAATCTCACAGAACTGGACAGTGCCATTCATCAGGCATGGTGTCAGATTCCTCGAATCACCTTTCAACATCTCGTGGAGTCAATGCCAAGAAGAATTGCCGCAGTATTGAAGGCAAAAAGTGGCCCAACGAAGTACTGATGGGGTGGTCATAATAATCTGGCCACTCAGTGTATATTCTTTCAGATCAGTGTTTCAGGTTTTTTCAGATATATTCCAATAAGGAGTTGCTGGGTCCTAAGGCAGTTCCATTTTTAATTTTTTGAGGAAACTCCATACTGTTACTTATTTTTTTATGCAATTGTAAATCAGATTGTTTTCCTAGTTTCTCTTTCTGATAGTTCATTATTGGTGTATAAAAATGCAACTGATTTTTGGATATTTATTTTGTATCCTGCTACTTTACTGAATTTATCAGTTCTGGTAGCTTTTTGGTGGAATCTTGAGCGTTCTCTATATACAGTATCATGTCATCTGCAAATAATGACGGTTTTACTTCTTCCTTTCCAATTTGGATACCTTTTATTTCTTCTTGTTTGATTGCTGTGGCTAGGACTTCTTGTACTATGTTGAATAAGTGCTGAAAGCAGACATGCCTGTCTTGTTC
The DNA here is from genome assembly GCF_000147115.1 of Myotis lucifugus. Classification (NCBI taxonomy): domain Eukaryota; kingdom Metazoa; phylum Chordata; class Mammalia; order Chiroptera; family Vespertilionidae; genus Myotis; species Myotis lucifugus. Next base: position 3,396,275 of record NW_005871068.1, read on the forward strand.
CTGATCTTAAGGGAAATTATTTATACTTTGTCCATTGAGTATGATATTGGCTGTGGGTTTGTCATATATGGCCTTTACTATGTTGAGGTATGATCCCTCTATTCCCACTTTGTTGAGAGTTTTTAATCATAGATGGGTGCTAGATTTTATCAAGTGTTTTTCTGTATCTATTGATAGGATCATGTGATTTTATCCTTCATTTTGTTTATGTGGTGTATCATGTTTACTAATGTGCACATATTGTGCCAATTTCGCATCCTCAGAATAAATCCCACTTGATCATAGTATATGATCTTTTAAATGTATTGCTGGATCCGGTTTGCTAATATTTTGTTGAGGATTTTAGCATCAGTGTTCATCAGGGATATCTGCCTATAAATTTTCTTTCTTGTAGTGTCTTTATCTGGTTTTGGAATTAGGATAATGCCAGCCATGTAAAAGAGCTCTTACATTTTTTTGGAATAGTTTGAGAAGAATAGATGTTCTTCTTTGAGTGTTTGGTAAAATTCACTTGTGAAGCCATCCGGTCCAGGACTTTTGTTTGTTGGGAGTTTTTTTTTTTTGTTTTGTTTTTTTTAATTATTGCTTCAGTTTTTTGTTGTAATCTGTCTATTCAGCTTTTATGGTTATTCCTGATTCAGTTTTGGAACCTTGTCTGTTTCTAGGAATTTATCCATATCATCCGAATTGTCCAATTTGTTGACATATAGCTGTTCGTAATATTTACTTATAATCTTTTGTATTTCTATGGAGTTGGTTGTTACTTCGCTTTCATTTCTGATTTTATTTATTTGGGACTTTTGTCTTTTTTTATGAGTCTGGATAAAGGTACATCAATCTTGTTTATCCTTTTAAAGAATCAGCTTTTGGTTTCATTGATATTTTTTTTATCTGTCATTTTTTTTCCTCTTTATTGATTAAGGTATTACATATGTGCCCTTATTCCCCATGTCTCTGTCATGTATTTCTGCTCTAATCTTTATTATTTCCTTCTACCTACTTTGAAATTTGTTTACTAGTATTGTTCTTTTTGTAGTTCCTTCAGGTGTAAGTTTAGATTGTTTATTTGAGATTTTTCTTGCTTTTTTATTATAATGATGGAAAACATAAAAATTTCCATCTTTTTTCCCATTATAGTTCACATTCAATATTATTCTGTATTAGTTTCAGGTGCACAACATAGTGGTTAGACAATCATATACTTTACAGAGTGGTCACCATAATATTTCAAGTACCCCCCCGGCCTGTACATAGCTATTACAATATTATTTTTTTCCTCCATTGCCACTCCCACCCCCCAGCAAATGCTCTCATCCCCCTGGTGTCTGTGTCCATTGGTTATGCTTATATGCATGAATACAAGTCCTTTGGTTGATCTCTCCTCCTTACCCCCACCTTCCCCTACCTTCCCTCTGAGGTTTGATGGTCTGATCGATGCTTCTCTGTGTCTATATATGTTTTTGTTCATCAGTTTATGTTGTTCGCTATATTCCACAAATGAATGAGATTATGTGATATTTATCTCTCTCCAATTGGCTTATTTTGCTTAGCATAATGCTCTCCAGATTCATCCATGCTGTTGCAAATGGTAAGAGTTCCTTCTTTTTTACAGCTGCGTAAAACCACTGTAGTATTTCATTGTGTAGATCTACCACAGTTTTTTAATCCACTTGTCTGCTGATGGGCACTTAGGCTGTTTCCAAATCTTAGCTATTGTAAATTGTGCTGCTATGAACATAGGGATGCATACGTCTTTTCTGATAGGTGTTTCTGATTTCTTGGGATATATTCCTAAAAATGGGATGACTGGGTCAAATGGGAGTTCCATTTTTAATTTTTTTAGGAAACTCCACACTGTTTTCCACAGTGGCTACACCAGTCTGCATCTCACCAGCAGTGCATGAGGGTTCCTTTTTCTTTTTTTTTTTCTCTTTATACTTTATTGATTTTTTACAGAGAGGAAGGGGGAGAGATAGAGAGTTAGAAACATTGATGAGAGAGAAACATTGATCAGCTGCCTCCTGCACATCTACTGGGGATGTGCCCGCAACCCAGGTACATGCCCTTGACCGGGATCGAACCCGGGACCCTTAAGTCCGCAGGCCGACGCTCTGTCCACTGAGCCAAACCGGTTTCGGCGAGGGTTCCTTTTTCTTCACATCCTCGCCAGCACTTGTCGTTTGTTGATTTATTGATGACTAGAGGCCCGGTGCATGAAATTCATGCATGGGGTGGGGCCCTCAGCCAAGCCTGTGTCCTTTCACAGTCTGGGAGCCCTCAAGGGATGTTCAATTACATTTTAAAAAATTCACCCTGTGCTTAATTTTCTTACTAACTTCTCCTTTTAAACTCCCCTCACACATTCTGTTTCTTTAATTTAACTACTAGTAGCCTGTCGTGCAATATTGTGTGCAGTAGGCCACCTGCTGCTTCTGTGGGAGCCAGCGGGAACCGCAGTGCGCCGCCGGGAGCTGCACGGTTTCCACGGGAACCATGCAGCTTCTGTGGGAGGTGGAAGTGAGCCACCAGCACCCACTGGAGCTGGGAGGAGCTGTGATGCTTCTGAGGGAGCTGGGAGGGACCTGCACCTATTCCACGGGAGGCAGGAGGGAGCCATGCTGCTTCCACGGGAGGCAGGCCAGCCCTCTCCTCTCTGGGCCTGGGTGCTGCTGCCTCGAAGCAGGAGCACCTCCGCCCGGAAGGCCTCGGAACATCCACCCCTCCGTCCTTGGACCCGAGGGCACCTCCCCACCATTGGCCTGCACCAGGGGCCACCACCCTCATCCTGTATCTGGGCGTGGCTCCCCACTCCATGCCACCTGCGCTTTGCACCCCCACCCCCTCAGTCACCACCCTCTCCCGTGTGCAGCCCTGTGTTTCCTTCCCTTTTCCGTTCCTGCATCTTTTTCTTGTTCCCTTTCTGTATTTCTTTTTCTCCTCTGGGCCTATCTGTATGTCCGCAGAGCAATTTACATCTGATCTTGAAAAAAGGCAGCGCCCGCAACAGAATGTATCTGAACACCAGCTACTGGAGAAACGTCACTCTGATGCCGAAAAACACCGGCGTTATCAACGGAAAATGTCTAAAGACCAATGTTTCTTTGAAGTTGAAAGAAGGCGGTGGTGACGACAGAATATGTCTAGAGAACAGTCATCAATAAGTACTACCAATACTGGTAGGAACTGCCTTCTCAGCAAAAATGGAGTACACGAGGATGCAATTCTCAAATACAGTTGTGGTGGAATGACTGTTTGATGTGAATTTTGCCTATCACTAAATTTCTCTGATGAAAAACCATCTGATGGGAAATTTACTCGATGTTGTAGCAAAGGGAAAGTCTGTCCAAATGATATACATTTTCCAGATTACCCGGCATACTTAAAAAGATGAATGACAAACAAAGATTCTGACAGTAAAAATTTCATCGGTCCATAAATAGTTGTTTTGCTTCCATGGGTGCAAATATTGCATCGCCATCACGATATGGGCCATACTGCTTTAGAATACACGGACAAGTTTCTCACTGTACTGGAACTTTACATCCTTCGGGTGGTGTTTTTCGGAAGTTTGCTCAACTCTATATTTTGGATACAGCCAGAGCTTACAAGTAAAAGATTAGCAATGCCAGAAAACCAGGGCTGCTCAGAAAGACTCATGATCAACATCAACAACCTCATGCATGAAATAAATGAATTAACAAAATCATACAAGATGCTACTTGAGCTAGAAAAGGAAGCCCAATCTAAAGCAGCAGCAAAAGGTATTGCTCCCACAGAAATAACGATGGCAATTAAATACGATCGTAACAGTGACCCAGGTAGATATAATTCTCCCCGTGTAACCGAGATTGCTGTCATATTCAGAAATGAAGATGGAGAACCTCCTTTTGAAAGGGACTTGCTCATTCATTGTAAACCAGATCCCAATAATCCAAATGCCACTAAAATGAAACAAATCAATATCCTGTTTCCTACATTAGATGCAATGACATAGCCTATTCTTTTTCCACATGGTGAAAAAGGCTGGGGAACAGGTATTGCATTAAGACTCAGAGACAACAGTGTAATGGACAATAATACTAGACAAAATGTAAGGACACGAGTCACAAAAATGCAGTGTTATGGATCTCATCTCTCTGTGTGGGACATGTTCAATCCTATTTTAAATGCAGGAAAATTAACAGTTTATCGTGGATTCATATTCAGAAATGGAGGCCAATCAGATAAATTTAATCAAAGCAAACCAGTCTAAGTTGAGAGTTGAAAAATATAGTGGTTTGATGGATTATCTCAAATCTAGATCTGAAAATGACAATGTGCTGATTGGTAAAATGATAATACTTCCGTCATCTTTTGAGGGTAGTCCCAGAAATATGCAGCAGCGATATTAGGATGCTATAACAATTTTGACGAAGTATGGAAAGCCGGATTTATTCATAACCGTGACATGCAACCCCAAATGGGCAGATATTGCAAACAATTTGCAACGCTGGCAAAAAGTTGAAAACAGTCCTGACTTGGTAGCCAGAGTTTTTAATATTAAGCTGAATGCTCTTTTAAATGATATCTGTAAATTCCATTTATTTGGCAAAGTAATAGCTAAAATTCATGTCATTGAATTTCAGAAACGCGGACTGCCTCAAGCTGACGTTCTCTAATTCCCTTTCAATGTGCACAAATTTCGTGTACCAGGCCACTAGTCTAAAAATAACAGAGGTGACCTACAGAATAAGAGACTGTCTAAGAATGACTGAGTACAGTGGGGCCTTGACTTACGAGTGTCCCGACTAACGAGTTTTTTGAGATATGAGCCGTCTCTTGGCCGATTTTTTGCTTTGAGTTGCGAGCTAAAATTCAGGTTACAAGCCAGCTTCAGATACCCCACCGCTAGTTGGCGCAGCGAACGTCACAGTGAACGCCACAACATCCATCAGCCCAGCATCAGGTGTCTCCCTCGTTCACTTTAATGATTTGACATATGAGTAATTTGAGTTACGAGCTCCGTCACAGAACGAATTAAACTCGTACGTCAAGTGTAGTTCAAACAGCAGTTTTCCAAAGGAGGGATTGCTTTGCTTCAATTTCACGATTAAAATGTAGTTCAAATGGATTATTTGTTGTCAGTAGTGATCAATATTAATGGTTTCACCTAGTTTTAGAAGCGCATAATACACCACACCTTCCTGATCCCACCAAATGCAGAACATTGTTTTCTTTCCGACCAGGAGCTGTACCTAGGGATTGGGCCTGCCCTCTGCCACCCGGAAGCAGGCCTAAGCCAGCAGGTCGTTATCTCCTGAGGGGTCCCAGACTGTGAGAGGGCACAAGTGGGGCTGAGGGACACCCCCCCCGCCAGTGCACAAATTTTTGTGCACCGGGCCTCTAGTCCTATATAATAAAAGAGAAACGTGTAAATTAACCATTCCTCCGCTACACTCACGAGCAAGTCAGAGTATGCAAATTAACCTGACAAAGATGTGGGGTTAATTTGGATATGCAGGTGTCAAGCACCCCAGGAGGCGACTGTGGCTGTGGGCTCCCAGGACCATTGCCGGCCTGGGAGGTGAGGCTGTAGCCATGCCCACGAGCTCCCAGGACCTTTGCTGGTCCTGAGTTGCGAGGCCACCCATGCCTAGCCATGCCCGTGGGCTTCCAGGACCTTGCTGGCGGAGAGTAGAACGGTAAAGGAGTGAGGGGAGAGCAGGAGGTTTGGAGGACTTGGCAGAGTAGGAGACCGCTGGACATAGAGCAGAGTGAGAGAGAAGGTGGCTTGGAGGGCACTGCTTCCTCTGTCAACCCAGCTTCCTCATCACAGCTGTGGAAACTGACAGCAGGGAGGAGGAAGTCCCACTCCCACAGAATCAGACTTTGGTCAGACAGCTCTCAGTGGCCTGACAGCCAGGACCCTCATTCACCTGCATCTCAGACTGTGACAGTAGAGAGGTGGGACTGTGTCTAAAGAACTGTCGATACAACGTAGCTCTGCACCCAAAAGATGCCAGCGTTCACGACAGAAAATGTCCGCAGAGCAATTTACATCTGATCTTGAAAAAAGGCAGCGCCCGCAACAGAATGTATCTGAACACCAGCTACTGGAGAAACGTCACTCTGATGCCGAAAAACACCGGCGTTATCAACGGAAAATGTCTAAAGACCAATGTTTCTTTGAAGTTGAAAGAAGGCGGTGGTGATGACAGAATATGTCTAGAGAACAGTCATCAATAAGTACTACCAGTACTGGTAGGAACTGCCTTCTCAGCAAAAATGGAGTACATGAGGATGCAACTCTCGAACACAGTTGTGGTGGAATGACTGTTTGATGTGAATTTTGCCTATCACTAAATTTCTCTGATGAAAAACCATCTGATGGGAAATTTACTCGATGTTGTAGCAAAGGGAAAGTCTGTCCAAATGATATACATTTTCCAGATTACCCGGCATACTTAAAAAGATGAATGACAAACGAAGATTCTGACAGTAAAAATTTCATCGGTCCATAAATAGTTGTTTTGCTTCCATGGGTGCAAATATTGCATCGCCATCACGATATGGGCCATACTGCTTTAGAATACACGGACAAGTTTATCACTGTACTGGAACTTTACATCCTTTGGGTGGTGTTTTTCGGAAGTTTGCTCAACTCTATATTTTGGATACAGCCGGAGCTTACAAGTAAAAGATTAGCAATGCCAGAAAACCAGGGCTGCTCAGAAAGACTCATGATCAACATCAACAACCTCATGCATGAAATAAATGAATTAACAAAATCATACAAGATGCTACTTGAGCTAGAAAAGGAAGCCCAATCTAAAGCAGCAGCAAAAGGTATTGCTCCCACAGAAACAACGATGGCAATTAAATACGATCGTAACAGTGACCCAGGTAGATATAATTCTCCCCGTGTAACCGAGATTGCTGTCATATTCAGAAATGAAGATGGAGAACCTCCTTTTGAAAGGGACTTGCTCATTCATTGTAAACCAGATCCCAATAATCCAAATGCCACTAAAATGAAACAAATCAATATCCTGTTTCCTACATTAGATGCAATGACATAGCCTATTCTTTTTCCACATGGTGAAAAAGGCTGGGGAACAGGTATTGCATTAAGACTCAGAGACAACAGTGTAATGGACAATAATACTAGACAAAATGTAAGGACACGAGTTACACAAATGCAGTGTTATGGATCTCATCTCTCTGTGTGGGACATGTTCAATCCTATTTTAAATGCAGGAAAATTAACAGTTTATCGTGGATTCATATTTGGAGATGGAGGCCAATCGGATAAATTTAATCAAAGCAAACCAATCTAAGTTGAGAGTTGAAAAATATAGTGGTTTGATGGATTATCTCAAATCTAGATCTGAAAATGACAATGCTGATTGGTAAAATGATAATACTTCCGTCATCTTTTGAGGGTAGTCCCAGAAATATGCAGCAGTGATATTAGGATGCTATAACAATTTTGACGAAGTATGGAAAGCCGGATTTATTCATAACCGTGACATGCAACCCCAAATGGGCAGATATTGCAAACAATTTGCAACGCTGGCAAAAAGTTGAAAACAGTCCTGACTTGGTAGCCAGAGTTTTTAATATTAAGCTGAATGCTCTTTTAAATGATATCTGTAAATTCCATTTATTTGGCAAAGTAATAGCTAAAATTCATGTCATTGAATTTCAGAAACGCGGACTGCCTCAAGCTGACGTTCTCTAATTCCCTTTCAATGTGCACAAATTTCGTGTACCAGGCCACTAGTCTAAAAATAACAGAGGTGACCTACAGAATAAGAGACTGTCTAAGAATGACTGAGTACAGTGGGGCCTTGACTTACGAGTGTCCCGACTAACGAGTTTTTTGAGATATGAGCCGTCTCTTGGCCGATTTTTTGCTTTGAGTTGCGAGCTAAAATTCAGGTTACAAGCCAGCTTCAGATACCCCACCGCTAGTTGGCGCAGCGAACGTCACAGTGAACGCCACAACATCCATCAGCCCAGCATCAGGTGTCTCGCTCGTTCACTTTAATGATTTGACATATGAGTAATTTGAGTTACAAGCTCCATCAAGGAATGAATTAAACTCAGTAAGTCAAGGCCCTACTGTAGTTCAAACAGCAGTTTTCCAAAGGAGGGATTGCTTTGCTTCAATTTCACGATTAAAATGTTCAAATGGATTATTTGTTGTCAGTAGTGATCAATATTAATGGTTTCGCCTGGTTTTGGAAGCACATAATACACCACACCTTCCTGATCCCACCAAATGCAGAACATTGTCTTCTTTCTGACGTGATTTGGCCTTGCAGTCGTTGTTGATGGTTGACATGGATCAACCCATGATTTTGTGTATTTGGGATTCTCAAAATAAATCCACTTTTCATCTCCTGTCACAATTGGATGCAAAAAAGACTTTCTTTTGTCCCATTGGAGGAACATTTTACTGATGGCTTTTCGGTTTTCCATTTGTCTTTGGAGTGGAACCCATTTTCCTTCTTTTAAATTCTTTCCCATTGCTTGTAAACGATCGGAAATTGTTTGCTGAGAAACGTTTATTCTTTCTGCAAGTTGCTTTTGAGTTTGACATGCATCTTCATCCAATAATGCTTGTAATTGTTGGTCTTCAAACTTTTTCGGGTGACCTGGAGGTTCTTTGTCTTTCACATCGAAATCATCACCTTTAAAGTGTTTAACCAGCGTTTACAAGTATCTTGAGATGGAGCATGTTTACCTTAAGCTTCCCGAAGTATACGATATCTTTTAGCAGCACTTTTCTTCTAAATAAAGTAATGAATTAAAGACTTCCTGCAAATACTCTTTTTTTGGGCACGAAATTCGACATTTTTAAGCATAAAAATATCTATGATGTTAACACCTTCTGCAAATTTGACATGAGGTTTTGAAGCTTGCTGTTAATACAACAAAACAGCATACATATCAAATTGCATATATATCAACATATGTGTAACTCCATCTGCTGAAAAAAAAGTACATTATTAACTGGTACACCTAGTATATGTCTGTTCTTGTGCGAGTACCAGGCAGTTTTGAGAACAGTGGTTTTCTTGCTTCTTGAGCTAGGCCTGTAATGCTATGCACTTCCCTCTTAGAACTGCTTTCACTGTGTCCCATAGATTTGGACTTGTGTGTTCATTTTCATTTGTCTCAAGGTAACTTGATATCTGACTTGATCTTATTGCTGACCCATTCATTATTTCGTAACATGGTATTTAGCCTCAATATATTTGTGTGTGTTTTCAGGTTTTTTTCTTGTAATTGAGTTCCAGTTTCATACCATTGCTCTGAAACTTGAGTTAATGTAAACCTTGCTCAAAATGTTATGAAAAAATGTACATGTTTTTACAAGGCAGGTTATGGCAGGACACGGGCTTCTTCCCCTTTGGGTGGCCTCAGGAGACGGAGCTTGAGTCTCACATATTTGTGTCTCTATCTCCTCACACCACCCTTCCCACCCCATCCCCCAAGAACCAGCAGTGCTCTGTGCACTAGTGAGTGCACTCATACCCCCATTCCCTGGGGAAACAGCTAGTTGACCTTTGCCATTTTCTTCACACCTCTGGAGGAGGGAACTAGGATCAGCCGGGCCCTCTCCCTTGTAATTGTTTGCCCCCATGAGCCAGGCCAAAGGGATGCTGCTCTGTGCAGGCAGAGTCCAAGAAGGTGTCTTCGTTTCATATTATTGCTATTCACACCATCAGTGGAATTCTTCACCAAAGTGATGACTTCTTGATGGGAAGCTGACAGATCTGGATGATTCTGTCTGTTTTTCGTTAGAAGATTTTGCTTTATGGCTTCCTTCAGGTTTTTTTTTAATTTTTTTATTGCTTAAAGTATTACAAAGGGTATTACATATGTGTCCTTTTTTCCCCCGCCCTTGACAATCCCCTCGCCTCCCCTACCCCCCAGTGTCTTATGTCCATTGGTTATGCTTATATGCATGCATACAAGTCCTTCAGTTGATTTCTTTCCCCCCTCCCTCCTGCCCCCCAACCCTCCCCGGCCTTCCCGCTGCAGTGTGAAAATCTGTTTGAGGCAGTTCTGCCTCTGTATTATTGTTCAAAGGTTTATAATGGCCTCTATTATCCATGAATGTGTGAGATCATGTGGTATTTTTCCTTCATTGACTGGCTTATTTCACTTAGCATAATGCTCTCCAGTTCCATCCATGCCGTTGCAAATGGTAAGAGTTCCTTCTTTTTTACAGCAGCATAGTATTCCATCGTGTAGATGTACCACAGTTTTCTAATCCATTCATCTACTGATGGGCACTTAGGCTGTTTCCAGATCTTAGCTATGGTGAATTGTGCTGCTATGAACATCTGGGTGCATATATCCTTTCTGATTGGTGTTTCTGGTTTCTTGGGATATATTCCTAGAAGTGGGATCAATGGGTCAAATGGGAGTTCCATTTTTAGTTTTTTGAGGAAACTCCATACTGTCTTCCATAGTGGCTGCACCAGTCTGCATTCCCACCAGCAGTGCAGGAGTGTTCCTTTTTCTCCACATCCTCTCCAGCACTTGTCGTTTGTTGATTTGTTGATGATAGCCAGTCTGACAGGTGTAAGATGGTACCTCATTGTTGTTTTGATTTGCATCTCTCGGATGATTAGTGACTTGGAGCATGTTTTCATATGTCTCATGGCTTTCTGAATGTCCTCTTTTGAAATTAGTCTATTTAGGTCCTTTGCCCATTTTTTGATTGGATTGTTTATCTTCTTTTTGTTAAGTTGTATGAGTTCCCTATAAATTTTGGAGATTAGGCCCTTATCAGATATGACACTGGCAAATATGTTTTCCCACGCAGTGGGTTTTCTTGTTGTTTTGTTGATGGTTTCTTTTGCTGTGCAGAAGCTTTTTATTTTGATGTAGTCCCATTTGTTCAATTTCTGTTTAGTTTCAAGTGCCCTAGGAGCTCTATCAGTGAAGAAATTGCTTCGGCATATGTCTGAGATTTTGTTGCCTTTGGATTCTTCTAGAATTTTTATGGTTTGGCGGTGATATAGGCAGACGTGTCCCAGGTCTTGTCCCGGAGCAAATGGAGTAAGCAGCTGAAACTAATAACACCCACCCCAAAATGACGAAATCACTCAGCTGGTGAGACAGTTTGCAGCCGGGAAGGGCAGAGCTCCCCTGGAAAGGTAAAAAACAACAACCAGGGATCTGGGCAGGAAAGTTTGCCAGACCTCTGAGCCCAGAGGGTCGGAGGGAGACCGCGTGGCAGACAGCCGCGTCTCTTGGGACAGACACAGCCCCTGACTGGGGAAAGGAGTTCCGCGGGATTCCCTGCGCCGGGGTATTTGAGATTTGGATTCTGTGATTACGGAGGACTGAGCCTAAAGAGGGCAGCCAGATCATGCAGTGCTGGTAAGTGAGGAGCGTTTCCACGGCCGGCCGGCGTTTGTTTGTTTCTTTGTTTTCACTGAACCCTGCTCATAGGACAGTTCAGATACAGACACTCACCTTTGCTGAAGAGAGGGAGAAGGTGCGGACCAGTGGAATCTGGGGAGAGGGTGAGGAGAGAGGGGGGGCCGGGAGAGGTGACAACGAATTGAGTGCTGAGACACCTCTGGGTCCATCAGGTTTTTGAAACACAGCCACATAGCCTGCTGCTTCTCTGGAGTCAGGCTGTTCCAATGCTGTTCCTTAGGTCAGAAACATACTTTTCATTAAGAAGTATTAAGCCAAGTAGGGAATGGTACATAGACCACTGGTTCCTACAGTCTTCCAGGATGATGATGCTCAGCACCGTTGATAGCATCTGCTGGATCATCTCTGCATGTTGCTGCATAATATGCAGATAACCGTCACTCTCCTGGTGCAGGGGCATTGTCGTCTTTTTGTTGCTATGCAACAGCTGCTTGAAGAGGTTATGTCATGATGTGGTCCAGCAGCCTGTGCATACCATGGTGTCAAGTACAGTTAGTCCTTCAGATATGGAAGAGAGACTGTACATGATGATATGAGGTTCCAGGCTTGCAATAAAGTTGTGGTCCTGTGTCAGGCCTTCCAGTAGTGAACAGTAAGACTCACTGAGCTTAGGTTAATCCAGGAGAACACTTTAGGCAATAGAGAGGAGCAGCTTGATGAAGGTCTGGAGAGCGCTGTCTAGGGCATTGTCTCCATAGAGATAGAAGATCCCAAAGTTGACATTGTTCCCACTGAGTAGCCTTCAGCATGGAGAAGCAGATGGGGATGCCCTTGAGCTCCAGTGTATAGACCTGATCTTTTGAGACCTCTCCTAGTGTCAGCATGCGATTGCCATACATTGTTATCATCTTGCTCGTTTCTCTGAAGAGTAAGATGCCACTGGGAAAGAGACATCAAATGGGAGTTGCTGGGATTTATTATGACCGAATTCAGCCATCAGCTTGAGCACAGGTGTGGTACAGGCTGGATCACGGTGCCATAGCTCAAATGCCTACCGGAGAATTGGCAAATAGGATGAGTATATCCACTAAAACAGCATCATGAAGCTGGTCTTGGCATTGAAACTGAAAGCTATGCTTCTCAGGACTCTGACCAGGCAAACTAGAGTTCGCTTTGCCTCTTGTTCATTGAAACTATTTGTCCTAAACATCTGGGCCACCTCCTCAAATGCTGGTGTGAGTGGCAGCATCAGTTATTCATACTGATCTTCATCCTTTCCTTAATCCACCATGAGGAGATGCCCAAAGGCTGTGCAGCAGGTGGTCTGACACTGCATATCTGTCAGGTTGTACTGATTGTTAATACCCAAAAATGAAAAGTGCTTGCTCGTGTGCTTGTTCACTAAGCTTCACTAGTTTCCTTACAGTACTGTATCCAATGGAGAGGTCATTGAGAAGCTGTAGCATCTTACAGGTGATTGGTTCACAACGGCTCTAGTACTTTAGGTTGGTGAACTTTTTTTTATGATGCTGCTTAGGCCCATGGTCTCATCGTTCAAACCAGAACTTCCAAGAGTTGGCAGTACAGCTTAGAGAATTTTTTTTATCTGGTTTCCCAACGTAAATCTTACGAAACTGTTCAAAAATCTCAGCATGGCCAGTTCTAGCTTCTCCTTTCCCGCCTGAGCCAAATGAGAATCTGTTAGGTTCATCAGCTGGAGCACCCAATAGATGCTCATGCATAGCGTCTTGCTCCGTCAGTGGTGTCAAAAGAGACCCAGCCACCAATCACTGCACCAGTGATGTAAACCAGCAATGTCAGTCTTTCCTCCTGCACTGCAATACCCATTGGGCTTGTGCTGGCACTCTGCAGCAGCTCCTGATAGGACTGGGACTACTGGTCAAACAACTGCACAAGGAGCGCATGTGTCTTCTTGTATTCACAACGCCCGATTGTAGACAGTTGGTTTAACTTCCGCTGGACCAGATCTGTATTTTCTAGAGGCTCTTCCAGTGCATCTCTCAGTATGATGTGCACAGATTCAACAGAGCCTTTGGTGACTTCAGGAGTATAAGTTTCTAGCATGTGGGGCTCTGTGGTTTTCACGTATGGCACAGAGGCTGCTGGCCGCTGCCGTAGGTTCAAGAGATAGTGTACACTATTTGGGGCAAATTCCCAGTGCTGTAGGCTGGTCACTGTGAAGTTAGCTATCACTCGGATGACCTCAGGGTAGTTTTACACCTTTACTAATTCTCCTAGTTGATAGTTACTCTTCAGTTGGGCCAGTCATCTGCAAAAATGGTTATTGTATGGGTCTGATAAACTCTGGATTTTTCCAGTGATCGTTTGACACCATCAATAAGATGAGAGAGAAACTTAGTCCTCTTTGCATTGTTAAACAGGGATCTTCAAACTTAGGTGATCTTACTAAGCAGGATAACGTCAGAGGTGAAAATGAAGGAGGAATGGAATGATACAAGTTAAGAAAACAGCTGCAGAGTTGAAGAATCTCAGAATTCTGATCCTCCAGATGGTGGGAATATGTACTGTGCACAGGTCATCTGAGGACTCATCAGTAGATGCGCCGATGAAATCAGTGCAGGCAGTTATGAGTGAGTTTGAGCAGTTGCATGAGCAAACTATGCTGACTTTCATCATTCAAGTTTAGATTCTTTCCTGAAGCCTGTTTTTAGTAAATTGCAGGAAAGTGTGAAGATATCAAATAACGATGAATCTCAGAAAGAAGAGGCTATTTTTCTGTGGTTGGTTAAATGATGGGTGGTGTCTGCTTGATTAATTTCATCAGCTAGCTGAGATAAAATTGTGACGCCAATGATGCAGTATTCAACATTATCCTGTAAAAACCTTGTGACGTCTGTGATTACATTTCTGAAGACAGTCCTTCTGACAGGCAAACTAACCCAGTTTTTTTATTCTGACATATAACTGAAGTAGTGCCCTGGTGCACGGATTTGTGCAAATTAAAAGGAAGTTAATTAGAAGGTGGACGGAGGGGCAGGAATGGGCGAGATGGGCCAGACACGCCCTGGAGCCAACCTCTGGTGGTTCCCCCTGGCCAGCTGCACCTGGGGTGGTGCCGCGGCTCCAAGGGTATCTGCAGAGTGAGTGGGGTCCCTTGGCCTGGCCTGTGGAGATCGGGTCAAAACCGGCAGTCTGACATCCCTGAGGGGTCTGGGAGTGCGAGAGGGCACTCTGCAACGATGCTGTTGCTGGCAGCTCCTGTGTTGAGCGTCTGCCCCCTAATGGTCAGTGCGCATCATACCTTCTAGCCGGTTGGCTGGTCGCTTAGCCTTTTATATATATAGACTAGTGTTGTAAATGCTTCCCTCCACGTCCTGTGTGGTTCAGGGTTCAGGATCTGGAAGAGGAGCCGCACACAAATGAAAGAGAAGAGACAGATAATTTGGAAATATTGGGGTGCCGGGGTCCAGGCCCAACGGTCCAGGGGTTCCCAAAGGTGTGGACGGAGTCGGCGAAGAATGTTTTACACTGAGACAGTGTTCAGAACTCTCTAGCTCTCTTTAGTGTCCGTGGATCTTCCTGTGCCTGGCTGAGGCCACAGAGAGAGATCCCGAGGCAAACTGAGCCTTTATTTTATAGTCAGAGGTAAACAAGGTAGTGGTTACCATAGCTGAACTTGTTTAAATAGTAAGAATAAACTTTGGTCACTGAGCCATTTCAAATGAGCAGTTTCAATTCTATTTACTTGGCCCGAAGCATAAGAGGAATCAGAAATTATGTTAACAGGCTCTTGGAAATCTAGCAATGCAGCCTTAATAGCTTCTAATTCAATTCCTTGCACAGCAGTATGACTGGTCAGTATGACTCGGTCAGAATTCATTGTATGATAGGCGGCTTTCCCATTAGATATTCCGTCAGTAAAAACGGTTAATGCTCCAGGGGTAGGTTCCTGCCAAGTACTTTTTGGTATAATAATACCATACTATAAAAATTGTAGTAATTTGTTTTTTAATAAGTGAGAACTAAGTTCCCCTGAGTATCCACTTAGTCCAATTTGCCAATTCATATCAGTCTGAAATAACATTTCTAATTGCTTCCCAGTGAGGGGAAGATAGATGCATTTTAGTTCTTCTCCTCTAAGCTGCCTGCAACGCTTTCTAAGCTGAGATATCAATTGAGCCATCAGTTCTACATAAGTAACAACAGTTTTAGAGGACTGATGGCCTAGGTGGACCCATTCAATAATAGCGGGAGAGTCTTTATTTTGGAAGATGACTCCAATGGGACTATTTGCAGTGTGGTTAATCTGTCCCAATAAAGGCAATTCAGGCTGTACCCGTGCTACTTGGGCTGAGGATATCGCCTGCTCAATTCTTAGCAACTCCTTTCTGGCGTCATCTGTTAGTGTTCTGGGTGAGGAAAGGTTAGAGTCACCCCTAAGTGTATTATATAAATTTGTCATTTCTCCCGTAGAGATTTTTCAGGTAAGGTCTTAACCAGTTAATGTCCCCTAATAATTTCTGAAAGTCGTTTAAAGTTTTAAGGCAATCTTTTCGTAGTTCCACCTTTTGCTGCCTAATGCATTGGTTTTCGATTATGGTTCCCAGATATTTAAAAGGTGTCTCTTTCTGTACCTTTTCTGGAGCAATTTTTAAGCCCCATTTAGGGAGCTTCTTTTCTAATTGGAAAAACATTTCCAAAGTCTGCTCTTCCCGTGGACTTGCTAATCTAGCAATGCAAGTCATCCATGTATTGAATAATGTAACATCGGGAATATCTGTCCCTTAAAGGCTGAACAGCTTGAGCCACATATTTTTGGCACAAGGTGGGGCTATTGGCCATTCCTTGACTCAAAACCTTCCACTGATATCTTCTCATGGTTTCTATATTATTAATAGATGGCACTGAAAAGGCAAATGTTTGTTTATCTTGAGGTGCCAAGGGAATGGTGAAAAAACAATCTTGTAGATCTACTACTATAAGAGACTAATCTAGGGGGATTTGCAAAGGCGCAGGGAGTCCAGGCTGTAAAGCTCCCATGTTATGCATAGTAGCGTTAACCGCTCTAAGATCATGTAACAATCTCCATTTTCCTGCCACCTTCTTAGGTATAATAAATATAGGCGTATTCCAAGGGCTATTGGAAGGCTCTGTGTGACCAGCTCCTATTTGTTCCTATATCAATTCATGCATATGACCTAATTTCTCCTTTGTTAATGGCCACTGATCCACCCATATAGGTTTATCGTCTTTCCATTGTATAGGATCAGCATGGGGGCAAGGAGATTGACCAGTGACCATTCCTAAAAAGGTTGATATCCTAATCCTCGTCTTACTGGATTTCCTTGGCTTGGATGGGTTTTATGCCTTGACCAGTCTGATATCCCATGTGAGTTATAAACTGTTGTCCTCTGCCAATAATAATACAAGCTTGTAAACCTTCTAAGACATCCCGGCCCCATAAATTGACTGTAATTCCAGAGACAACGTAGGGCTGAAACCATCCTGTCTGTCCTTCCTCATCTTGCCACCTTAAGACTGCAGCACTACGTTGTGTGTTATCAGGAACTCCTACCCCCCTAATTGAGTCCATAGCTTCTACCACGGACCAACATGGAGGCCAGAATTCTTTGCTGGTAACGCTGATATCTGCCCCAGTGTCTACTAAGCCCTTAAACATTTTTCCTTCTAGTCTCTAATTAGTCATAGGACGAGTTTTGCTAATTTCCTGTATCCAATAGATGTCTGAGCTTCCAAACCCTTGTGCCCCTCTTTTCCTGTTTATAGCCTTGCCTTGCTGAACATAAGGTAAAAGTCATATCTGAGCAATTATTTGTCCTGGAGTAATTTGCATAATATGATTACATTCTAATATAACTTTAATCTCTCCCTCATAGTCTGAATCTATGACCCCAGGCAAAACAGTTAATCCTTTCAGAGTGTTTCCACTCCTCCCTAAAATTAATCCTAAAGTTCCCGGTGGCACAGGTCCCCAAGTTCCTGTAGGAATAGCTTGCCGAATCATATCAGGGGTCAAAGTGACCGCTATAGTACTGTTAAGATCTAGGCCTGCGCTCCCTGGAGTGGCCCAGATCAGAGAGTCCACTGTGGGCTCAACAGGGCAGATTTCCCCTTTTAATGACGGGGCTGGGGGTAGCCCCTCTGGCTGTTTCCCTGCGGTTGGACATACCCTGTGTCTTGATCTAACTAACGGCTGCCCATATTTATGGAATCTCGATTTAGAATGGCTATAAAAACAACCAAGTGCCACTTTTAAATGCCCATTGCAACAGTTTTTCTTATTAAAAGCTGGAAATGGCAGGATATTTATATATATACCCCTACTGTGACAGCCTGGCAGAGCATTACAAAGGAGAAAACCCAGCATCTGGTGATGTC
Source organism: Myotis lucifugus (assembly GCF_000147115.1). Classification (NCBI taxonomy): domain Eukaryota; kingdom Metazoa; phylum Chordata; class Mammalia; order Chiroptera; family Vespertilionidae; genus Myotis; species Myotis lucifugus. The sequence continues at coordinate 3,414,041 of NW_005871068.1, forward strand.
CATAAGTAGAAGACTTCAGGCTGTCATTACCAGGAAAGGGTTTCATCCAAGTATTAGATATGAACATTTGATTTTCAGTTTTTCATTTGTTCAATTACTTCTGAAAACCTGAAATTAAGCGATTTTGTAATAAAATCTTTAGTTCATCACATTTCTATACAATCTTTTTGTTCAACCCACTGAATTAGGGTTCGTTTACACTAGCCGTGCTGCCGTTGTGGTGTGGTGCAGTACTGCAATGCAGTGCAGCTAGGGTTAATGCAGGGTACACAGGTTTCCATCATGTTTGCGTTGATGCTAATGTGCAGTGGTTCATGTTAACACAAATGCCCTGTAGCACGCATTTTTACAGGCGCAAGGGGGAGAAGCAAACGCAGCGCAAAATGCATTTGTTTTGCCACTAACACATGCGGTTAGTGATCACGGTAGCGTTACTGATGCCGCATCCGTATCAGCAAAAAAATGCAGCCGCAGCATGGCTAGTGTGACATGTCCTCTGTGTGTCTTTTTCCCTGCTGCGCGTGTCCACAGTGGGGGAAAAAAAAACTGCAGTGGATACAAGCCCTAAAAGCTGAAAGTCTTTGTTGTTTTATTAACAAGTCATTGTGATGTACAGAATGTGGGAACAGGAAAAAATTGTGTTTGAGTAGAGCTCTTAATCTTACCTCAGAAAGGCTCTGATACTGTGCTCTCCAGGGGCGTGTCTCCCTACATCACCACGATAACGTGTCTACGCATTCCCAGGGTGATGTCGGGAGACGCGTCTGCGGGCATTACAAGGAGCCTCTGGAAGATTGAGAGGTGTTCCTTCTACTGAATGGGCGGATATAAATCCGCCCACCTCAGAAGAAGGAGCTGCGGCTGTGTTTCCCGACGTTGCCATGTTAACACTGTTGCTGGTGAAGGTGCGGAGGGGAGAGCAAGAGAACCCTCCACTCTTTCGGCTCCGCGGGCCGGATAGAACAGTCGAATGGGCCGGATCCGGCCCGTGGGCCATAGTTTGCCCACGGCTGAGCTAGAGAATACCAACCATAAGGAACTAAGAATGCTTCAGAAATATTACTCATAATTTCTTCTGTAAAAGGAGCCGTTGGACCGTTCTGAACTATACTTTCACATGAGGCCTTTATCATTTTAAAGTCAATTTTTTTATGGTGTCTTATCTGATTCGGGAGCTGTGGGTCAGCTATCTGTATGATAGGAAAAGCAAGCCTTTCTTCCACCAGTATGTCCTTCAATCCTTCTCTGTTGGCTTTTTTGCACAAGTGATTCTATTAACTGTGAATTAAACATTTCAGGATTAGGACATGGAGGTGGAGGGGGCCATGAAGGCCATTCCTCCAATTTTTCTTCCCCCTCCCCTCTCGGAGGAGTGGAGGGAACCAGGTGAGGAGGCTCCTCCTCAGCCTTTCTAAAAGGCTCTAGCAAACGCAATATTGTGTTCCCCATGGAAAAACAGTTTCTTGAGGTAAGTTTTTTCTTGCTGCTGAGCTTTTTTTTTTTTTCAAGTTCTGAGTAACTCTTTGCCAAGCTCTCAAGATCTAATGTACCTTCTTCAAGAAACCAAGGGTTATGTTCTATAACATCAAGCAAAAATTATAAGAGATTACCTTCTGAAGCTTTAAATTCTTAAGCATGCAAATTAAAAATCTATAATAAAGTTTCTTTTTAAGCCAAATTCTGCCCCATAAGCCTGGTTAGAAAGACGTTCCCTACTTACAGATCGCGACTTCTGCAGCTGATCGTGGGCTTTGCGTGTGGTGAAATATCTCCCACCTTTACGGTGAATTCTTCCCCACCTTTATGGTGAAACTTCGTTTTTTCGCTCTAGGCAAAGCCTTCACTTCCAGATTTCCCGTCGGGCACCAGATGTTGTAAATGCTTCCCTGCACGTCCTGCGTGGTTCAGGGTTTAGGATCTGGAAGAGGAGCCACACACAAATGAAAGAGAAGAGACAAGAGATAATTTGGAATTATTGGGGTGCCAGGGTCCAGGCCCAACGGTTCAGGGGTTCCCAAAGGTGTGGACGGAGTCGGCGAAGAATGTTTTACACGGAGACAGTGTTCAGAACTCTCTAGCTCTCTTTAGTCTCCGTGGATCTTCCTGTGCCTGGCTGAGGCCACAGAGAGGGATCCTGAGGCAAACTGAGCCTTTATTTTATAGTCAGAGGTAAACAAGGTAGTGGTTACCATAGTTACACAGTTCTTGTGAGTTTCACTTGTTTTGGCCACTTCCTGCACTTCCCTCAGCCCATTAGCTTCCCAAATAAGATCTGGGGAGCGTTATGAGGTCAAGCCTAATTATGCTAAGAGGACTGTGCCCTCTAAGCTGGGACTTGTTTGTGACTTTGCCAACAGGTCAGTCCGAGGCTTAATCCTATATCGGCTCCCCACAGACTAGAGGTGGGGACCCTCTGCCTGGGCTGTGGGGATCAGGCCGAAACTGGCCTGGTGCACAGATTCGTGCACCAGTGGGGTCCCTCAGCCTGGCCTGGGGGGATTGGGCTGAAACTGGCTCTCTGACATTCTGAGGGGTCCCAGATTGCGAGAGGGCACAAGCCAGGCTGAGGGACCCCACCGGTGCATGCATTTGTGCATTGGGCCTCTGACATCCCATGATGGGTCTGGGGTGTGGGTGAAGCAGATTCGGGGCCCACAGTGCCCCAGCAGCAACCTAACCCATGGCCGATTCTGTGAGGAATCGGGCTCCCTCCTCTACTGGTCAGAGCGTCTGCTCCCTGGTGGTCATTGCACGTCATAGCTACTGGGCAAATGGTCAAACAGTCGGGTAGTTGCTTAGGCTTTTATATATATAGACTACAGGCCCGGTGCATGAAAATTCCTGCATGAATAGGCCTTCCTTCCCCTGGCTGCCGGCACCGGCTTCCCTCTGGCATCTGGGACCTGGGCTTTCCTCCTCCGGCTGCTGGCAGGCACCCGGTACCCGGGCTGCTTCCCTCCTCCAGCTGCCAGCAGGCACCCATGACCCAGGCTGGCTTCCCTCCGGCCCTGGCTTCATCAGGGAGGACATCCGGAATGATGTCCAGAGGATGTCTGGTCTAATTAGCATTTTACCCTTTTATTATTACAGACTAGAGGCCCGTTGCACGAAGAGATTTGTGCAATAGGCCTTTTCTTCCCCTGGCTGCCAGCACCGGTTTTCCTACGGCACCCGGGACCCAGGCTCACTCCAGCCGGGGCCTTCAGTCTTCGCTCTGCTGCTTTGTGCCTATGTATGCAAATTAACCGCCATCTTTGTTGGGTTAATTTGCATACTCTCCTGATTGGCTGGTGAGCGTTGCAGAGGGATGGTCAATGTACATGTTTGTCTGTTCGGTAAGATAATTGCTTGTGTCACTAAAGTAACCAACTTTGGCCCTAACCGGTTTGGCTCAGTGGATAGAGCGTCGGCCTGTGGACTAAAAGGTCCCAGGTTCGATTCCAGTCAAGGGCATGTACCTGGGATGCGGGCGCATCCCCGGTAGGAGGTGTGCAGGAGGCAGCTGATCGATGTTTCTCTCTCATCGATGTTTCTAACTCTCTATCTCTCTCCCTTCCTCTCTGTAAGAAACCAATAAAATACATTGAAAAAAAATTTTTTAAAGTAGCCAACTTTGGCCGAGAGGGAAGGTAGTTAGTTGAGCACATAGTTTCAAAATCTATTTGTTGTTCCACTGGTGGAGGATTGTTTCTGCGTGATACAAACTTTGTGAGGCTTATAGCTGCCAATAACTGGGAATATGATCAACTCCCTCTTTTGAGGAGTAGCTCACACTTGTTCAGGAAATCAGGGCTGTTGGTGAATTCAGCCAAGCCTTTCTCTACCTGGAGTGGAGTGGTTGTATCTGTGGTTTCATGCGGCTGCTTGCACAGATTCTCTAGCTGCACCAGGCTCTGTACATGATCCACCATTTTGCTCTACAAGATTCTTCAAGTTGGTGCCCTGGTTGCTTTGACACAATGCCAGGATTATTATAGTTTCTTTGCTTCCTGACATAAAAAGATGATGCAGGCTTTTCTTATATATCGCCTGACCTTGCTATTTCTCCAAAAAGTCCTTGTTCCTTTTAGTGGGAAATGGTATTTAGAGATCACAATCTGGGTCCTTGGGGGGGGGGTGCTCATTATGATTGGGCAAATCTTTCTTATTTAATAGTATTCTTCTTACCAATGATAAAGATAATACATAGTCATTTGGAAGCTACAAAAATAACAGAGACCATCTCTTTATATTTTGATCTACCTCACATAGGTGGAATCATATGGTTACTTGTCTTTTAAAAATATATTTTATTATTGACTAGAGGCCCGATGCACAAAATTTGTGCAAGGGGCTCTGCCCTCACAGCCCCTCACAGCCTCAGCTGGCCCTCGCAGCCCCAGCTTCATCAGAAGGTTGTCTGGACGGTCGTTCTGCTGTTCTGTCTAATGAGCATATTAGCTTTTTATTATATAGGATTTCAGAGAGGAAGGGGGAGGAAGAAAGAGATAGAAACATCAAATATGAGAATCATCAATCGGCTGCCTCCTGTACTCCCCACACTGGGGATCGAGCCTGCAACCCAGGCATGTGCCCTGACCGAGAATCAAACTGACCTCCTAGTTCATAGGTTGAAACTCAACCACTGAGCCACACTGTCCATGCTGGTTATTTGTCTTTTTATAACTGGCTTATTTAACTGAACAGTGTCTCAGGGTTCATTCTTATTGCAGGATGTGTCAGAGTCTCCTTCCTTTTTAAGGCTGAATAATATTTCATTGTATGTACAGACCACATTTTGTTTGTTCATTCATCTCTTAATGGACACTTGGGTTTCTTCCTCCTTTGGACTTTGTGAATAATGAATGCTGCTATGGACATGAGGGTGCAGATTTCTGAGATAATGGTCTCAGTACTTGTGTATTTTTACAGTTTACTTTAGTATTTTGCTTTGGTTATTTAGCATTAACAAAATCTTACATAGATAAATACTTTCAATAGTTTGTAATATCTTGCCATAGAATCTTATGACTCATCTGAATGTCAGCTCATCTAGAGTCATGTAAGAGGAATTTTGAGACACTTAGTTCCAAAGTTAATTATTAGCAATACCTGAGAAGCTGTTCTTTTTAACCACTAAGTGTACAACTTGGACAGTTAGTGAGTTTCTAGCCAGTTATAATCTATCTGATGGCACAATTTCTGATATTGTTCAAAGGAGTCTTTGACCTTTCAATGTCCTTTTGTTCTAAGATGTTCTCAAACTTTCAAAACAATGAAGTAGTTTTGTTCTTGTTGAAGAGTCTATATTTTGTTTCAGTTGACATTTATTTTCAGTTTTTTAACTTGGTAATAGTGTAACTGTATTGCTAACCTAATTTGCTGGACTTATTAAATATCCATTTAATAAATATTGGACTTTGGGTGGTAAACACACAATACAATATACAGATCACATATAGAATAGTACACTTGAAAGCTATATAAATTTTATTAACCAATGTCATGCCTATAAATTCAATAAAAATTAAAAAACAAACAAGAACAACCTGGCCAGTGTGGCTCAAAGGTTGAGCATCAAACCAGGAGGTCAGGGTTTGATTCCCAGTCAGGGCACATGCCGGGGTTGCAGGCTTGATCCCCAGTAGGGGGCGTGCAGAAGGCAGTCAATCAATGATTCTCTCATCATTGATGTTTCTCTCTCTCTCTCTCTCTCTCTCTCTCTCTCTCTCTCTCTCTCTCCATTCCTCTCTCTGAAATCATTAAAATCTATACTAATAATAGCCTAGGGCTGTCACGACTGGCTGGATGATCGAAGAGCAGGGGGGTCCACAGTGGGGCCAGGGCTGCAGCAGACGTCTCTCGGCACGCCTGTGCCGGGGTCTGGTTCAAGTCCCTGATTGTGAGAGGGTGAGTGAGAATGACATAGGCTAAGGGACCAGCAGGGGGCTAGTGGGGGTGGAGTCAATCTTGGATGAGCAGGGAGGTGAGGCTGAGTAGAGGGCAGAGCCCTGGCCAGGAGGCCTGTGGTCTGGGTAAGGCAGCCATAGGAGGGATTAGTCCTGGGGATGACATAGGACTTTGGTGTTGTAGAAAGAATAACTTAAGCCATCGAAGATCAAACTGTACACCCCAAATGCTTTTTCTTGGATGGTCCAGGTGGTAGTGGAAAAACATCTATTTATATAAAAACCCTGGGTGTTCGCCCGTTATGTCTGAGGCTCGACCAACCTGAAGGAAGTCAGTCCTACAGGTGTCACCTTAGCAACTGCTGTGCCCTCCCCGAGCTGTTTCCAGTAATGGCGAGGTTTAAGGCAGGAACCGGCCCTTGGAGTGTGGATGCACTGAGTCCTGGGTCGCCTAACCAAGGGCTGCGCCCTCCCTGAGCTGTTTCCCACAAGGGCGAGGTTTAAGGCAGGAACCGGCCCTTGGAGTGTGGATGCACTGAGTCCTGGGTCATCTTGCCAAGGACTGCGCCCTCCCTGAGCTGTTTCCCGTGAGGCCTTAGAGGAGAACCCGCCCTTGGAGCACCAGGAGTGCCCAGCAGCAGTCACTCCTGGGTTGCTGAGGCGGAGGCCACGGCGTGGTAGAACTCTGGGTCTGGCCCAACAGGGGGCATGGCCAGCCTTCAAACCAGACCCTGACAGGAGGGAGGAGGGAGCCCCATTCCTCACAGAATCAACAGGTGGCCAGCTTGCTGTCAGGGACCTGCCAGCTAGGAATCCTATTCACCTGCATATCTGTATAAAGTTTTAATACATTATATTAGAGGTTGTGGTGGTACTGTTTTACCCACAACGTCTACAGGAATTGCTGCAAATTTACTTCCAGGTGGAAGGACCTTTCATTCCCAATATAAATTACCAATTCCATTAAATGAAACTTCAATTTCTAGACTCGATATAAACAAGTTGCTAAAACTATTAAAAAGGCCCAACTTCTCATTATTGATGAATGCACCATGGCATCCAGTCATGCCATAAACACCATAGACAGATTACTAAGAGAAATTATGAGTCTGATTGTTGTATTTAGTGGGAAAGTTCTTCTTGGAGGGGATTTTCAACAATGTCTCAGTATTGTACCGCATGCTATGCGATCGGCCATAGTACAAACAAGTTTAAAGTACTGTAATGTTTGGGGATGTTCCAGAAAGTTGTCTCTTACAACAAATATGAGATCAAAGGATTCTGCTTATAGTGCATGGTTAGTAAAACTTGGAGATGGCAAACTTGATAGCAGTTTTCATTTAGGAATGGATATTATTGAAATCCCCTGTGAAATGATTTGTAATGGATCTACTATTGAAGCTACCTTTGGAAATAGTATATCTATAGATAATATTAAAAATATATCTAAACATGCAATTCTTCGTCCAGAAAATGAGCACATTCAAAAATTAAATGAAGAAATTTTTGATATATTCGATGGAGATTTTCACACATGTTTGAGTGATGATTCCATTGATTCAACAGATGATGCTGAAAAGGAAAATTTTGCCATCGAATTTCTTAATAGTATTACTCCTTCGGGAATGCTGTGTCATAAATTAATATTGAAAATGGGTGCAATCATCATGCTACTGAGAAATCTTAATAGTAAATGGGGTCTTTGTAATGGTACCAGATTTATTAACAAAAGATTGCGACCTAACATTATCAAAGCTGAAGTATTAAACAGGATCTGTAGAGGGAGAGGTTGTTCTGATGCTAAGAATTGATTTGTCCCCATCTGACACTGGGCTCCCATTTAAATTAATTCGACGACAGTTTCCCGTGATGCTAGCATTTGCGATGACTATTAATAAATCACAAGGACAAACTCTAGACAGAGTAGGCATATTCCTACCTGAACCCATTTTCGCACATGGTCAGTTAGTTATATGTTGCTTTCTCTCAAGTTCAAAGAGCATGTGATGTTAAAGTTCTAAATACTTCATCACAAGGGAAGTTAGTCAAGCACTCTGAAAGTGTTTTCACTCTGAATGTGATGTGCAGGGAGATATTAGAATAAGTTTAATCACTTTATCAGTCATTGTTTGCATCACTGTTGTTTTTATATTATGTTTTTGTTTTTATATCATGTTTTTGTTGTTTTCATATCATATTTTTGTTGTTTTTATGTCATGTATCTGTTATATTCTTTTCCTGTTTATTAATAAATTTATAAATTATTTTCATATACATTTTACTAATTTCCTTTCATCTCTCACACTTCTATTATAGAGAAAGGGCAAATAGCAATATTAAAATATTTCCTCTAATTAATTCCCTTTTAATGTGCAGGAATTTTGTGCACTGGGCCACTTAGTAAAAAATAAAACAATAACCAAAAACCCCACAATGCTTATGGGATATTCATGCCAGGTCCACAATTCACAAATAATGAAGACAATAGATATGATTCTCAGCCTCATGGAACTCACAATTTAGTCGAGTTGATGAATAATAAATAAGTAAACAATTAGGTAAATAATTGCAAAAAATGGGGCTTTATGATGGAAAAGAACAGTACTGTAAGAGAGAATAAGGGTGACTGCTTTAGATTAGTGGGCAGGGAAGGTGACTTTTACGATGAACCCAGATGGCAAGAAGGAATTCGCCATTTGGAAGAAGTTAAATTATTCTAGACAATTGCAGACAGTGGGAATAGCATGGATAGTGGTTCTAAGGCACGGAAGAGCTTGGTGTGTTTGATAAACTGAAAGATCCATGTGGCTGAACCATGTTCAGTGTATTTGTTTTCTATTGCTGCAGCAACTAAGTACCACAGAGTTATTACAGTTCTGGACATCAGAAGTCTGACATGAGTCTTAGGGGGATAAAATTTAGGTGTCAGCAGGGCTGAATTCCTTCTGTAGGTTCTAAAGGAGAATCAGTCTCCTTGCCTTTCCTAGCTTCTAGACTAGAGGCTCCCTTTCCTTTTCTCGTGGCTGCTTCCTCCATCTTTGAAGTGTGTTTCTCAAACCTCTGGTTCTGTCATCATATCACCACTGACTCTGATCTTCCTGCCTCCCTCTTAGAGGGGCCCTTGTGATTACATTGGGTCCACCTGAGTAATCCAGGTTCATCTCATCTCAAGATCCTTAACTTAATCACATCTGCAATGTCTCTTCTGCCATGCAGAAGAGATTCCCAAAAAATTTGAGGGGCCATTATTCTGCCTGCCACATTCAGAGAGTGGAGAAATGAGAAAGCTATATAAGTAAATGTATTATATGCTTTTTCAGGGATATTTTAGTGGAGTTTTTATCCATTAATGTTTATTGTATGCTTTTGTAACAAAAAGACCCCACAACACTGACTTACACAATATAGAAGTTTATTTCTCTTTCACATAATGTTCCAGTGGAAAGGCAGTCAAGGTCTGAAAGGGTAGCTCTGTGCCACAAGGTCATTCATAGCTCCAGGCACGTTCTGTCTTGTTGCTCTGCCAGCATCAACATGGCTTTCTAGCCATGGTTTGAGGTGGTTATGAGTCCACAACCATCAGCCAGTGGGAATGTGGTACCATAGGGCAACACACCCATTCTTTTTATAGGCATGGCCCAGAAGAGGCACATAACATTTTCACTGACACCCCATTTGCCAGAACTTGGTCATACCTGGCTGCAAGGGAGGCCGGGAAATGTAGTCTTCAGCTAGGAGGTAATGTATCCAGCCAAAAATCAGGTGTTCCATTATTAAAGGAAGGAGGGTGAAATGGAAATCTGTCTCTGAATCAGATTCCTTCATAAAAATGCCGATTTCTTGTTTTATTTGGGAAAAATTGGTACTTGCTCCTTGTCGTGAGACAGTTATTGGCCTTCAATATAAAGAAGGAAATTATGATACTTGCTGCCCATGTAATTATAAAACACCTCTGTAAAGTCTGTAATTTAAAGTCTGCTCTGTAATAAAATTGACAGTTTGTATGGCATTATTCAACTCTATTTTGAAAGATGCTGACATCTTGTTAATGGTTAGAACTTACATAAATAGAATAAGAACTATTGTCATTGAAAACGTTATGGCACCGGCATTGATCAAAGCCCACATTTGCCCAGTTTATTCAGTAAAGAGCTCACTACTTTATTACTAACATTTTGGTAATAAACTAAGACATCAACCTACTTAAAGAGACTTATATTCCTATTGAATAAGTGATAAGTGGTTTATATACTAAAAGTCTTCTTAATAGTTACCTGGAAGAACATATATAAAAATAGGCAAAGAGGAGAAAGACACAAATCTATATTCTTAGGCAGGTGAATTGTAGATTTCACATAACAGCCTTTGAACAGATTCATCAGATATGTAATTTCTTGGATTCTATTCCAGTTATTTCAGATAATGGTACAAATTATATGTTTGGAGCAGTGGACTTATATACCATTCATTCAGTAAATATCTGTTGAGTGCCTACTATGTATCAGGTGCTATTCTAGGTGCTTATAGCACATCAATGAATAAAAGAGACAAATGCCGCTTCCCATCATGGAACTTCCATCTATGTTGTAATATCAGTAGATCAGGTTTTACTAAGCACTTTTTATAAAAATGTGAACTTTAAAAACTGAAATATGCCAGATGTATGGGAAAGTGCAGAAATCATAACCAGAAAGCTTAATGGATTTTCATAAAGTTAACAAACCAGTGAACCAGAACCCATGATACTGTTTGTGCTGCCTCACTCTCTGTTTCCAGGGAGTAACCACTATTCTGGGACTTCTAACAACAACTATGAGATGTGTCTGCTTTTAAACGTTATGTAAATGGAATCATACAGTACATGATCTTCTGTGGCTGGATCCTTTTACTCAACATTATGTTCATGAGATCCATCAGGTGGTTTATGTAATTATAGTTCATTTCTCCTGATTGAATCATGCCCCATTGTGTGAGCATACCACAGTACTCTTATCCCTGCTCTCCTATTTTTGGCAGCTATGAATAGTGCTGTATAAACATAATTGTACATGCTTTTCAGTGGGCATTTGTATGCATTTCAGTTGGGTATATAAATAGACATGGAATTGCTGCCTCATAGACAGTTGTTATGTTCGACTGCAGTAGATATTGACAAAGAGTTTTCCAAAATGTTTGAACCAATTTACTCTCCCCCCTCCCCCACCAGAAATGTAGGAGACTTTTGTCAACACTTGGTATTGTCTTTTTCATTTTAGCTATTCTGTGGATGTGTAGCAATATGGAATTACAGTTTTAATTTACATTCCCCTGATGACTAGGTGGGACTCCGTCCGCTATATTTATTATACACCCATTTGGATATCCTCTTTTGTGAAGTGTCTGTTGAACTCTTTGGCCATTTTTGTATCAAATTGTCTACTTCTTTTAGTAAGCTTTTCTCTATGTGCATTGTGGCATCTTGCTTTGAAATATCCTATGTGTATTTATATAAGCAGATTTAAATTTTGTTTGCATAATTTAAAAAATAACATTAAATATTTTAATTTATGCTGAAAGAACCAAGAGCCTTATTTTTATGCTCACGGTGTGCATGTGTTGTTTCAATATGATGTTATAACTTGCCAACGACCGCAGAACTACTTTTTAAAAATTTCACTGTTTCAACTCTGCTGATGACTTGTGCACTGTTTTGACATGATAAAAGCTTACTGTATATAACAAAGTCAGCCACCATTTTATTGTCTTTAAATGACATCGTGAGAGCATTTGGGGTACATTATTTTCAGTACTGCAATTGCTAGAGAAAGATTCATTTGATTCCAATATGCTATTCTGTGTTGTTTCATCTCCAGCCTAATCAATCTCATCAGCACCATCACTGATTTTTAAAATGCCCTGTTTTTAATCTGTAATCCATTTCTGGCTTTAAAGACAATAATTCAAACCCCTGGAAAAAGTTGTAAATAATAACAGTTTAAGTTGAGACTCTTGGTTATGTACCAGGCATTGGTCTATTCGTTAAGTGCTTTAACTCATTTAACCCAAAAGATGCAGGTCCTTTTTATCAGCTTCATTGTACAGATGATGAAATTGAGGCTCAAGAGAGAGAACTTGGCAAAGTCACCAAGTTGGTAAGTGGGAAACTCAGGATTTGAACCCTGATGCCTAGATCTGTTTCTTCAGCACCTTTGGCCGTCTGTCAGCTCAATGTGGCAGATTTCCCACACCAGCATTCTCATTTCCCCTTAGTGATAGCACTGTTAGTAATGGAAACCCTACGACGAGCACATGCTTGACTTGTCTAGACCCTCCAGTGGGAACGTGGGACCACAGGGCAACACACCCATTGTTTTTATAGGCAGATTGACCAGGATTTTTCATGCATCCCATCTTTTGAAGCCCTTTTATTAAGAAGTCAGACACAAAGCGGGGGCAGCTTTCTCCTTACCTGGGTCAGAGCCTGGCCCTCTTGTACAGAGCATTTCAGGCCAGGCCATCTCTTTTTTTTTTCTTGTCTCGTTTGGATTTGAGGCAGAGAGAGGCCCTTTTTGGACCTTGAGCCACAACAGTTCCCTCCATCCTGGGTACAAGAGCCCCGTATCAGTATTTTGAGCATAAACCCAGCTAATAAACTGCACTACAACTTTCTATTCCCTCTTTTTTTAAAAAAAAAATATATTTTATTGATTTTTTACAGAGAGGAAGGAAGAGAGATAGAGAGCCAGAAACATTGATGAGAGAGAAACATCGATCAGCTGCCTCCCGCACACTCCCCACTGGGGATGTGCCCGCAACCAAGCTACATGCCCCTGACCGGAATCGAACCCAGGACCTTCCAGTCTACAGGCCGACGCTCTATCCACTGAGCCAAACCGCTTTCGGCTCTATTCCCTCTTGATCTCAATGGGATAGCAACAATGTTTGGCCTATACAAATGATATAGGGGGGTTATTAAATATGATTTAATTCAGAAAGTAGAGCCCCTGGGTGGCTCTTATTTTTGTTTTCGGAAACATGGTCACTTCGCTAATGCCCTGCATATTAAAATAGAAATGGGTATGGAATTCTGTCTTGGACCTCATCCAAAGGATTCTAAGTATCAAGGCATGCTAATGACCAGGTAGGTATAAAGTAGTTTTGCCTGTAAGGTGGTGCTATGGTCTGGACCCCCACACATAATGTTAGAGTAAAGCTTTGCTTATTTGTATATTTTCACGACTGCAATTTTTTTTGAAAAAATGGACACTTCTTCCTGCTATGATCAAGTGCCAAAAATTTGGAAAAAATCTATGTCCTCAAAATGAGAAAGTAAAAGGAAAACTCAGTAGGAAAAAAAAAAGCTGTTTTGCTCCTTTTAACTTCAGTAAGTTGTGGAACATTTTGACTTTTTTTTTTCAGTGTGGCACAGATGGCCCTGTTCAGAACACCACAAGTATGAGTTTGTCAAAGTTGTCTTTAGTGGAAGTTATTAAACGGAGACCTTGAGAGTCAGGCTCACCTGGAATTTGCTCCCTAACCTGCAGACTCACCTGGAATTTGCTCCCTAACCAGCATTTTTATGAGCTGATTAGTTCCTTAAGATTCACTCGGTGAGGCCACATTTTAAAAAAACATTTGTGCTGATTTCAGAGAGAAAGGGAAAGGGGGAGAGAGAGAGAAATATCAATGATGAGAGTCATTAATTGGCTGCCTCCTGCACGCCCCCTACTGGGGATTGAATCTGCAACTTGGGCATGTGCCCTGACTGAGAATCAAACCGTGACCTCCTGGTTCATAGGTCAATACTCAACCACTGAACCACGCAGGCTGGGCTCTTGGGTGTTTTTCACCCCTTATCCTGTGAGTCCTAGTTTTACAGAGTTTAGTTTTCTTGAATGGTGAGAATGAGCTCAAGAATGTGACAGTAGAATAGTGGCGTTTACCTCCCCCACCGAAGATCTTTTTCTTCTCATCTGGTCTGATTCTATGATCTTTTTTGCTAATGGGCTTTAGTGGGGGGAAGATTTTGTGATTTATTCAGCAATCGATTCAGAAGTTTCCAATAGGCATTATGGTGAAAGAGAAGAACTATTTCCTTAAGATACACAGTCAAAATTATTTGATTCCTGAGTAATTTACAATATGACCTCCCTTGCTATGCAGCTTGCTTTTATTCACAAGTCTATTAATTTACCAAAAAAGAGGTGAAAATTTAAGAGGATACTTACATGTTTGGCAGGTCTATTTTCTTTTTGATATCAGACAATAAATTACTGTGACATAAATGCCTCTCGGCCTCACTAGTGGATACAGATGGAATTGTATTAACAATGGGAGTCCAGATTTCCTAGCTCACATAGGACTTCCAGACTCCGTAAAGCCCCGTCCTCCCCAAAAGCATTTCTGTTAGTTATTGGGAGGCCCGCAGGTGCTTGCAGATCAACATGGAGTATAAGTCATATCGTTTCTCTCACACTCGAAGTTGCCCTTGTTGATGGCTTTTGCTCCTGACTGCTTGGTGGTACTTCGGGTTGTTATGTGTTACCTCTTGTGGGAACGCCACGGGGACTATTTTGATGCTCACAGAGGCACTCATCCTTGGGAGGCGTGAGCGTGCTTTATGGAGTACAGAGACCCCCAAGTCATGCCTCACAGAATCTTGAATTAAAATGGTCCTTCCAGTTTTCCTTGCACTTTTTCTCTTGATTGAAAGTCAGGCTCTGTCCCCTAGGGCCAGTTGGAGAACTAATACCAGGACGTTCTCCATTTCCGCTCCCACCTCTTATTCCTACCTCCGGCCCTGGGGCACGAAACTTTCCCTCCTTTATTCAAAAAGTGCATCAACATGCACATAAATAAACTCCTTTGTAGGAGGCTGTGCTGGTTGGTCTCTTAAGACACATGATCTCAGATAGATCAGGGCCCATGCTCTTGGGTAAGCAGCCTATATCAGAGCCTTTCCAGATCCCCATGTCAAAATGTTTGTACCTTGGGATGAGCCCCGAGAACTTCCAGTGTGACCCCAATGAGCAGCCTGGTTGGTTGCCTTGCCTGCCGCTGTCATTCTCTTCCACATTATCTTTCTTTTGTTTCCTCTTCCTCTTTCTTTGGAAGAAGCATGACTTTGGTGAAATGTGTTAGTGTTCAACCTGTTTTATGCTTTGCTTCAGTGAAAGTGAGCATTCCACCCTGTCCTTTGATCAGTGCATTTAAGAATTAAGCAGGTCCCATGGATAATATTCACAACTTGTGGCTATCACAACTTAGGTAATGCTGCCTTCCTCTTATGGCCCATGGTGCAGGGCAGGATGGACCGCAGTAATTCTCCGATCTGGCTGGCTGTATGTTAGAATCTGGAGAGTTTGAAAAAGAAACAACTACCAGTGTCTGGGCCCTCCCTCCTCCAGAGCTTCTCATTGAATTGATCAGGGGTCCAATAAGGACTGGTGTCAACAAGTCTTGGTGCTGAAGACAGAGCATCGGAGGGAGCCTTGAGCTTTGACCCCAGGCACCACTTAATCTGTCAGAAATTACCACACATGCCCTTGGTTTAGCATTGCCTCTTGATGTATTTTAGGAAAAAAAAAGAATCTGGGAACAACAAAATAGCTGGGCTCGAATGAAGTTGCTGGCATTCAGTTTAGCACACTTAACATAGACCATTTCATGAACCTGAAAGTTTTGTAAACTTCATTCTCATTATTTTATCTATTTAGTTTTCTTTTTTTCCCTGCGTAGGGGAATATTCTCTAACAGCTCACAAGAATTGAATGAAGATGAGTTTGGGGACATCCATATGCACGGGAATATGGCATTCCCCGCCCGCTTGAATTTGTATAAGTTTATAAGAATGCACCTTCACAACCCAGCCTATGTGACTCAGTGGTTGAGCATTGACCTATGAACCAGGAGGTCATGGTTCAGTTTCCGGTCAGGGCACATGCCCGGGTTGCAGGCTCGATCCCCAGTGTGGAGCGTGCAGGAGGCAGCCAATCAATGATTCTCTCTCATCATTGATGTTTCTCTCCCTCTCACCTCCTCTCTGAAATCAATAAAAAATGTTTTTTAACAATTAAAAAAAAAGAATGCACTTGCACAAATGTCAGAAATAGGTCCCCATCCAGTGTAAATCAGTCATTTTTTACAGTTGAATGCTATGGGGGTTTCCATGCAAAAAAAAAAATGAGCAGTGATTTGAATAGGGAAAGGCGAGGACACGGTGGGTAAAAATGCCCCCATGGTCCTGAGGGTATTAACTGTTTTCCTGGATTGTGAACTCGACATGCATGTACAGTGGGGGCTTGGAGTGTTCAGCATTGGAGCAGCTCTGCAGGTCGTCTTGATATGTACATGCACGTGTTGACACGACAAGAGAAAGCATCACAGCATTAACTCAGATTGTGAGATAATTATGACTTATTCAGAGCACTGCAGGCCGATTACAATAATGATTACATTTCTGTAACAGTTTCCTCCCATCCTCCTTCCTGTCCCCGGGAAGCCTAAAGAACTTTACTCATTTATTTTCACAACGTGCCCATAGTTTAGTTGCAGTCGTTTCTTTAAACCACAAAGGCATGAACCAAAGGGGGGTAAAAGAGCAACTCAAGTTTATGAAATGAGATGAAATGAAAATGGACCTAAAAATCATTTGCCTTTACCTGCTTGTATTTTATTAGGTCACAAGACAGCCTAAAACAGTGGTCGGCAAACTCATTAGTCAACAGAGCCAAATATCAACAGTACAACGATTGAAATTTCTTTTGAGAGCCAAATTTTTTTAACTTAAACTATATAGGTAGGTACATTGTTATTAACTTAATTAGGGTACTCCTAAGGCTTAGGAAGAGCCACACTCAAGGGGCCAAAGAGCCGCGTGTGGTTCGCGAGTCGCAGTTTGCCGACCACGGGCCTAAAATATTCACTAGTGTGGGTTCCTTTAAGCTGGCCTTTATAGTTAGAGCAACAGAGAAAGGCTGAAAGAATGATGTGGGACCAATCATAGAGGAGAGATTATATGTCGTAAAACTTCTCTTTAAAGGTACTCTTTTGTTGCCCTAACTGGTTTGGCTCAGTGGATAGAGTGTCGCCCTGCGGACTGAAGGGTCCCAGGTTCGATTCTGGTCAAGGGCATGTACCTTGGTTGCAGGCACATCCCCAGTAGGGGGTGTGCAGGAGGCAGCTGATTGATGTTTTCTCTGTACCCCTCTCCCTTCCTCTCTTTAAAAAATCAATAAAATATATTTTTAAAAAGGTACTCTTTTGTCAACCAAAGGACTTGTATGCATACATATGGGCATGACCGATGGACACAGACAATAGGAGGTGGGGGCATGTGCTGGGGGGTAAGAGCGGCCGGGAGGGTCAATGGGGGAAGGAGGAGATGTGTAATACTTTGAACAATAAATAATTTAAATTTTTAAAAAATGTACTCTTTTGGGCCCTGGTCGGTTTGGCTCAGTGGATAGAGCATCAGCCTGCGGATCAAAGGGTCCCGGGTTTGATTCTGGTCAAGGGCATGTACCTTGGTTGCAGGCTCCTCCCCAGCCCAGGCTCTGGTTGGTGCTCGTGCAGGAGGCAACCAATTGATGTGTTTCTCTCAAATCGATATTTCTCTCTGTCTTTCCCTCTCTCTTCCATTCTCTCTAAAATCAGTGAAAAAATATCCTCGGATGAGGATAAACAAAATAAGGTACTCTTTTGGTAAGAAGAAGTAGCATCGGAGAGCATATTAGCACCTTAGAAACTGCAACCAAATAGGGGGATATAGCAACTTCGAAAAATGGTTTAGCAGCATCACTAAAGCTGAACAAATCCCTACCCCATGATCCAGAAATTCCACTTCTAGATATATACCCAAGAGAAATGAGTGCACATGTCCATCAAAAGACATCCATTATAAGAATGTTTATAGCGACCTTCTCCTAATAGCCCCAAATTGGAAACAACCTCAATGCCCATCGATAGGAGAATAGGTAAATAATTTATAATATGTACATACAATGAAATACTCCAAACAAGAAAACAAGTGTACAAAAAAAAGCCCTACTGATTGTCACAGGTACTACAGAAGAGGTCCGTCACAAAAGTATACATACTTTGGGGGTTAATGGGATGAGGACACATATGTAATACCTTCACCAATAAAGAAATTCAAGGTAAAAAAAAAAGTATACATACTGTTTAAATCGTTAATGTAAAGTTCAAGGACAGGCAAAAACAGGCAAAAATAATTGATGATGATAGAAACCAGAATAAGTGGTTATCCTTGAAGGTGGGTTTTAAAATATTCTAAATATTCTAAATCTTGGGGTGGTGGTGGTGACTTGGGTATGTACATATATATGTCAAAATGTATTGAGCTGCAAACTTGAAATTAGAGTACATTCTACACTGTATGTATGTTACACCTCAAATAAAGCAAACCAGACAGACAAAACCACAAAAAGAAATTTCAGATAGGGAGAGGCATTGATGGCAAAACAGCAGCATAAAAAATGTCAAGAGTTATATAACATGACTAGAAATTGTTTTCAGGTGTTGATAAATCACTAGCCTTCAAAATGATCATCTGGTAGCAAAATAAATCCATGTTCTTTCTTATCTCTCTACCAGATAAGTTGCTCATTTGATTTTGTACTTACTGCAAAAATATTTGTGCCCAGCAGGCATGGCTAAGTGGTTGAGCATTGACCTATGAACCAGGAGGTCACAGTTTGATGCCCGGTCAGGGCACATGTCCAGATTAAGGCTCGATCCCCAGTGTGGGGCGTGCAGGAGGCAGCTGATCAATGATTCTCTCTCATCATTGATGTTTCTATCTCTCCTTCCTCTTTCCTCTCTGAAATCAATAAAAATATTAAAAAATATTTGTGGCAGACTATTCTTATTTTAAAACCATAGTGCATTTTTATTAGGAAACAAACCTTAATATTTCAAGGACATCCCAAATGAGTTACTGGTTGGGTTGTAGAAACTCCCACTCATGCCACCACAGCAAGAATCAAGAATTCTGAATGTTAAAGCAATTACCTCTTTGGATACATAAAAACAATATATTTAAGGATGTCACAAAGTACAAAAAAAAGGAACATTCAGCAGAGCAAAAAAACAAGCAGCTGGCTGATGGGCCTAACAAGAAGGCAGAGAAACTCCTCCTGGAGTTCACAGTCCCGGGAAACAGCGCTGCCTCAGACAAAAACAAGTCCAGACATGAGTTTTGATAGATTTTTAAAAATTATTGTTTAAAGTATTACATATAGTATTACATATGTCTCCTTTTCCCCCCATTGACCCCTTCCCAGCTACCCCCACCCCCCAGCACGTGCCCTCACCCTCCTGGTGTCTGTGTCCATTGGTTATACTTATGTGCATGCATACAAGTCCTGTGGTTGATCTCTAACCCCACCCCCCATCCCCTGCCTTCCCTCTGAAGTTTGAAGGTCTGTTCAATGCTTCTCTGTCTCTGGTTCTATTTTTTGTTCATCAGTTTATGTTGTTCATTATATTCCACAAATGAGTGAGATCATGTGATATTTATCTTTCTCTGACTGGCTTATTTCCCTTAGCATAATGCTCTCCAGGTCCATCCATGCTGTTGCAAATGGTAAGAGTTCTTTCTTTTCACAGCAGCATAATATTCCATTGTGTAGATGTACCATAGTTTTTAATCCACTCGTCTGCTGATGGGCACTTAGGCTGTTTCCAAATCTTAGCTATGGTGAATTGTGCTGCTATGAACGTAGGGGTGCATATATCCCTTCTGATGGGTGTTTCTATTTTCTTGGGATATATTCCTAGAAGTGGGATTACTGGATCAAATGGAAGTTCCATTTTTAGTTTTTTAGGAAACTCCATACTGTTCTCCACAGTGGCTGCACCAGTCTGCATTCCCACCAGCAGTGCATGAGGGTTCTTGATAGATTCTTAATTGGAACTAGTCAAAGGCAAACTCAAAGACAACCAAGGTTCAGGTTTCCTATGACTGTAGTAGGAACTTGCAACAAAGGGAACCTTTGGTTACATCTCATGTGTAGGCTGAGCAACAAGTGAGCAGTGAGACTTAGTGAGTCTGACCCTGGGCTGACATTTCTTCACCTGACCTCTGAGCTCCTCTGGCAGGATGGCCTGGAATTGTTCCCGTACCAGCATTTCCACAGTTTGCTCCTCATGAATATCAGGTCTCGGCCACTGCCTGGCAAGCTCCAGGAGATGTCTGAGAATATCCGTGGCCCCAGCTGCAGCCTCGTAGCAGAACTTTCTGAACATCTGCCTAAGGCCGCAGGGTTGAGAGGATTCCTTCCTGGCCCGGTCTCAGGTCTCAGCATCTTTGACACAGGCTTCTTCAGGGCTCTCTGCTGGGTGCCCACGGGCTCTCATGGAACCTGGGCCTGGGGAGCTATTAGGGTGTCTTCTGGCTCCTTAGCCATCATCTCATTTGGTGGTGATCAGTCTGGACGTCTCTATTTCTTTGTGTCTCTGGGTCTCCTTCAGTCTCCATTCTAGGACTCTGGAAAAGGGTGACTCAGACTCATGCGCATTTGCCACTTCAGAGGGTGGGGGAACGGAACGGGCAGCTCACCCCCAGAGCAGACACCCTATAACCAACTCCAAGAAAAGCTGTGGCAGACTGTTCTGACTACCTAAAAGCCAGTCCCACCGTAGCTGGTTTGGCTCAGTGGATAGAGAGTTGGCCCATGGACTAAAGGGTCCGGGTTTGATTCTAGTCAAGGGCACATACCTCAGTTGCAGGCTCAATCCCCAGTTGGGGCGTGTGCAAGGAGGCAATCAATCCATGTGTCTCTCTCACATCAATGTTTCTCTCTGTCTCTCACCCTACCTTACATTCTCTCTAAAAATCAATGGAAAAATATCCTCCGGTGAGGATTGACAACAACAACAACAAAATAGTAATAATAACAAAGCTATTCCCAACCTTGTATTCCTTATAGATGTTGGAAAACCCAGGCACTCATTTTCCCAGCCTGTTTCTCCAGTCTTGCACATAGATCCTATCTTTTGATGGGAGGACAATGACTTTGGGGACATGTTTTACAATCACCACAGCATCCACAGCTGATATAAATTATTATGCATTTGCAGCTTCCAATCACTTTAAGAGAAATGAGAAGTCCAGCACAACTCACTTGGATTCCACCATGCCTCCATTTTCATGTTGGGCCTGCATATAGTCTTAGAAGCCAGTAAGCTAAGAAGAAGGTGGGGAAGGGCTGTGGAGGAGGCAACACAACTGTGTCTGCCAGAGATTTCTCTCCTTTTGTTGGCCTGAACAATAATGGACCAAATATGAAGCTCTTTGTAAAAAGAGATAACGATAGAATTTTGAAAAAAGAAAACCACATTTCTCTGGAGAATTAATGTGCTCTTGAAATTAAATTGTCTTAGAATTTGCCTAATTTAAGGGATAGATAAAATATAAATAACTTAGATCTCTGGGGTAGTTGGATCATGCCCATTGGGCTGTTTAAACAAAGAAAGGGCCCCATACCCCTCCTTTTATTTTCTTGGGGTAAGACAAGTCAGAGTGGGCTTTGTGGTTCTTTTTTTTTTTTTATTGATTTCAAAGAGGGAGAGAGAGAGATAGAAACATCAATGATGAGAGAGAATCATGGATCGGCTGCCTCCTGCACATGCCTTACTGGGGATTGAGCCTGCAACCAGGGCGTGTGCCCTGACCTGGAATCGAACTGTGACCTCCTGGTTCATAGGTCAACGCTCAATCACTGAGCCACACTGGCCGGGCGGCTTTGTGGTTCTTATCATTTCATGCAGGAAAAAGGCTTTGAACACCAAATATGCTCATAAACAGAAAGAGAAAGAAGCATTAGTTGGAACATCTGACAAGATAGAAGGATTTAGAGTGAAAGGAAAGGTTTTTCTGAAATTAGAAAAGAAAACTGAAGTCCACCACTTAAGTTTAGAATAAAAAGAAAAATCCATCCTAACCGGTTTGGCTCAGTGGATAGAGCGTCGGTCTGCGGACTGAAAGGTCCCAGGTTCGATTCCGGTCAAGGGCATGTACCTGGGTTGCGGGCACATCCCCAGGAGGTGGTGTGCAGGAGGCAGCTGATTGATGGTTCTCTCTCATCGATGTTTATAACTCTCTATTCCTCTCTGTAAAAAATCAACAAAATATATTTTTTAAAAGAAAAATCCATAATTAGGTGTTTATATTTAACTCAAAGTTATACAGTACAGGGTCTCTGCCTATACTTAGTAATGATACAAGGTTTAAATATTTGTCATGTACTTTTTTCAGATTTCTTTTGTTTTTCCAATATCTATATACAAAAAAAATTTGAAAAATTGTGCTGTGAACACACGCATCATCTAGATCCTACAATGAATGTTTCAGTATATTTGTTTTATTACATATCCATCCATCAATTGCCCCATGAGCACTTCAAACATTTAAAGAAATTTTTATGGAAAAAGCAATTTGGGCAGAATCAGCTTCTATTTCTTCTTCTCTCAGTTATTCATGTCTTATATACTGAACCACTACCATGGAAGTTGTGATAATAATGAACATTTATTGAACACTTCCTAGATACCAGGTATATAATTCTTTGCAACAATCCCAGTAAGCAGCTAATATTATTGTCTCCGTTTTACAGATGATGAAGCTGAGATAGGGTGTTAAATACCTGCCCAAGGTTGTATAGCTAGTAAGTGGCCGAGCTGGTACTTAAACCCTTACACTTAGACCTGAGAGCCTGGTCCCTGAGTCACAGAGAGGAGTAACCAGGACTGCAGATCTAGTGCCCAGGAGGAAAGTGCCAATTAAAGGTTTCCATAGCTGGTAAGAGATGGCAAGGACCATACATGCCTTGGGCAATACACACTACTCTTTTCATCCACTTGTATACAAGAGGGAACTGCAAGAGCATCTCTCTTTTAAAATATATTTTTATTGATTTCAGAGAGGAAGGGAGAGGGAAGGAGAGAGAAACATCAATGATAAGAGGAAATCATTGATCGGCTGCCTCCTGCACACCCCACAGTGGGGATCGAGCCCACAACCTGGGCATGTGCCCTTGACCAGAATCGAACCTGTGACCCTTCAGTCCTCAGGCCGACGCTCTATACACTGAGCCAAACCGGCTAGGGCAGGAAGCACTTTCTAATAGTGGATTGTTAAACTTTCTGGGTTTGTTTTGCTGAGCCACCCCTGTATCTGACCACTGCATAGCTGGTTCATAAGTATATTACCACCAAATCCCAGGAAAGAAAATGACCTGGTCTTAGTTCTTTTTTTTTATTTATTTTTTTACCTGTTTTGTAGTTTAATTTTAAAAAGCCCTTTCTATTGAAGTATGATGTGCATGCAGAATAGTGAACTTATAAAAAACTGAACACACCTGTGTGTGCCAGGAGCAGAGCAAATAATAGCTTTGCAAATGGTGATGCCCAACCATTTATATATGGACTTCAGCAGGGCACGTCTACTCCTTTGGTATCCTTACATTTTCTTTCTTTTTTAAAAATATATTTTTTATTGATTTCAGAGAGGAAGGGAGAGGGAGAGAGAGATAGAAACATCAATGATGAGAGAGAATCATTGATCAGCTGCGTCCTGCACACCCCACACTGGGGATTGAGTCTTCAACCCGGGCATGTGCCCTGACCGGTAATGAAACTGTGACCTCCTGGTTCATAGGTCGACGCTCAACCACTGAGCCACGCTGGCTGGGCTGCTATCCTTACATTTTAAGTGGAGACCAAAGCAAATGCTTTATCTCTTTCTGAACATTAGTTACATAACCACTGAGTCTGTTTATTTAATGGATAAACCCTATAGCTATAATATTTATGGACTACCACTGCTTCAGATGAGAAGTATGCATTAGTACAAACAGATGTAAAAACTGGAACTCTCTAGATAGAATTAGACTAATTTTTATTCAGTTTGCATTTTTTCTTTGTCCTCATTTTTTCCTGTTCTTGACATTCTGTATATTATGTAAAACTGTTTTTACCCTTTTACTTTCTATATTTTGAAGAACGTTAATAAAAAAAAAGATGTGAAAACCAAATTGCTATTCAAATTCAATTGTTTCCAATTATACCAGGAACTAAACAGAACTCAGCAATTCACAGCAGCTCAACATTCAGTCTTGTATAAAAGAAATGTATTTCTTGTATAGGGAAATAAAAAGAGGGGAAACTTGGAGACTGAGAAATATGACTACAGGTTAATATTATGAAGAACAAATGGACATAAGAAAACTCTGAAAATTTGATGGCAAGACCAACCATATTCTGCTCCATTACTATGTCATCAAACCACCTGTATTATTAGAGGCTTCAGTCATTTCTTTCTCTTTCTTTTTCTTTCTTTCTTTCGTTCTTTCTTTTTTTAAAAATATATATTTTATTGCCAAAACCGGTTTGGCTTAGTGGATAGAGCGTCGGCCTGCGGACTGAAAGGTCCCAGGTTTGATTCCGGTCAAGGGCATGTACCTGGGTTGCGGGCACATCCCCAGTAGGAGATGTGCAGGAGGCAGCTGATCGATGTTTCTCTCTCATCAATGTTTCTAACTCTCTATCTCTCTCCCTTCCTCTCTGTAAAAAATCAAAATATATAAAAAATATATTAAAAAAATATATATTTTATTGATTATTTACAGAGAGGAAGGAGAGGGATAGAGAGCTAGAAACATCTATCAGCTGCCTCCTGCACACTCCCTTACTGGGGATGTGCCTGCAACCAAGGTACATGCCTTTGACTGGAATCGAACCTGGGACCCTTGAGTCCGTAGGCCGACGTTCTATCCACTGAGCCAAACCGTTTAGGGCTCTTTCTTTCTTTCTTCCTCCTCCTTCTCCTCCTCCTCCTCACCCAAGGATATTTTTCCATTGATTTTTAGGGAGAGTAGAAGAGAGAGGAAAAGACAGAAAGAAACATCGATGTGAGAGAAACACGATTGGTTGCCTCCTACACACGCCCTGACCAGAGCCTGAGCCGTGGAGGAGCCTGCAACCAAGGTACATGCCCTTGACCGGAATCGAACCCGGGACCTTTGATCTGCAGACTCTATCCACGGAGCCAAACCCACTAGGGCATGATGCAGGCACCTCTTTTTGGTTGTCTGCTTGTTAGGAATAGATTTGGACAGGTGTCCCATACCTTTAGGAATTCTTGTGGTTTGTAACTTACAAAATAACCTGTTGTTGCACTGGATTTGGAAGACATATTAATCAGCTTTTGCTGTGTAACAAACAATCCAGATATTTTAGTAGCTAACAAAAATATTCCTTTATCTGTTGTCCATGGGTCGGCTGGTTGGCTTGGCTGGGCTCAGCTAGGCTTGGACCCAGCTTTTGGGCTTGATTCAATTTGCTCCATGTCCATGGAATCCAGGTTAAGGAACATCAATGATATAAGACATGCTTTTTGCATGGTGAATGCTGGAAGCACAAAAGTTGCTGGTGAAAGCTTGCCATACATGTTAAAACTTCTGCTTATAACAGACACACTATCACTTCTATCCATATTCTCTTGGTCAAAACAAGTCACAAGAGTAGGCATAAAATCAGTTGGGTGGAGATGTTTACTTTGCAAACTCTACTTCTGCTGCAAGATAAATGGCAAAGGCTGTGGGTTTATAATCCTACTAGAGGCCTGATGCACGGAATTCATGCAAGGGGCTCAGCCCTCGCAGCCCCAGCTGCCTTGGCCAGCCCTCGAAGCCCCGGCTTCGTCTGGAAGGTCATCTGGAAGGTCGTCTGGACGGTCATTCTGCTGTTCGGTCTAATTAGCATATTAGCTCTTTATTATATAGGATTACGGAGAGGGACTGAAGAGTTGGGGCTAGTGAAATGGGATTTGTACCTTTTTCCCCATAGCTTAATCTGAAGTATGAGTTAAAGGACTTTATAGGAGTTTTGATTTTAAAGGCATATTTAGGAACACCGAGATTTAGAACAGCTTGAACTTACGATGAATAGCTCAAAGTAATTCAGATAGTGGACCACATGAGCTAGTCCAGGTACATGGACTTACTAGTTTAGTACTATTGCTCACCATCATGCTAGGTCTGCATGGAGATATTAAACAGGCCAGTGGAAAAAATGTAGAGGGACAGATTTGGGACTACAACATGAAGTCATGTCAGAGTTTCCAGCTTGAGGAGCCAGACTGGAAATAAAACTCAAGTGGGGAACATACACCTGAATTACCAACTGGGGTCCAGCTGAGGAGGAGACATATCAAGGAAGGACCGAAAACATCTGGAGACCGGGGTCTTGTGTATGTTTTTGTTTTGTTTCTTTTGTTTCATGTTTTGTCATGTATTTTGTTCCGTTCTGTCAGTACCTCCACAACAGCTTGCACAACATGGTTGAGGGTGAGCCATATAGTCAGCCAGCCTGAGAGGAGACTCCATCCACAAATGGGACAACAACATTCGAGGCCCAATTACAATAGGAGAACCCAAATAACTCAAACAAGGGGCATTCCTGGAGCACCCAGCTCAAAAGATTTAAGAGACTGCACCACTGGGTCCCACAAAACACCTACTACATAAGACCACCCCACAAAGTCTGGGAGGCATAGAAGTTTGATCTAATACATAGAAACAAATACAAAGGGACAGCAAAAAACGGGGAGACAAAGAAACAATAAATAAGAATCTATGGGAAATGAAAAATGACATAGTTGAAATAAGGAACACCATGGAAGGATTCAACAATAGACTACAGCGGTTCTCAACCTTTGGGTGGCGACCCCTTTGGCGGTCGAACGACCCTTTCACAGGGGTCGCCTAAGACCATCCTGCATATCAGATATTTACATTACGATTCATAACAGTAGCAACATTACAGTTATGAAGTAGCAACGAAAATAATTTTATGGTTGGGTCACAACATGAGGAACTGTACTTAAAGGGCCAGAAGGTTGAGAACCACTGGACTAGAAGAAGCTGAGGACTGGCACAGCAGCAGGGACTAGCCTGTATCAGGGTCAGCTGGGGCACTGACCAGAATAAGGAGGGCAGGCAGGCCTTTGTGTGTCTTAAATCAGTGGTGCCAAATATCACATGATCTCACTCGTATGTGGAAGCTAATGAACAAAATAAACCGATGAGCAAAATAGATCCAGAGACATAGAAGCATGGAACAGACTGGAATCTCAGAGGGAAGGGGTGGGTATGGGGAAGAGATTAACCGGGGGAACTTAGATGCATATATACATAGCCCGTGGACACAGACAATGGTGTGGTGAAGGACTGGGAGGGGCGGGTGTGGTGTGGAGGGGGTCAATGGGAAAGAAAAAAAGGTCACATCTGTAATACTTTCAACAATAAAGATAAATTTAAAAAGATGTACAAGGATCCCTAGCTGGTTTGGCTCAGTGGATAGAGTGTTGGCTCTCAGACTGAAGGGTCCCGGGTTTGATTCCGGTCAAGGGCAGGTACCTTGATTGTAGGCTCCCCGCCCTGGTCAGGGGCATGTGGGAGGCAACCAATCGATGTGTCTCTCATGGGTGTTTCTGTTTCTCCCTCTCCCTTCCACTCTCTCTAAAAAGCAATGGAAAAATATCCTCGGGTGAGAATTTAAAAAAAAGAAATGTAGAAGGTGAGGGCACAGCAGTTTCGTCTTAGCTGAGATTTGGGATTTCTGTCCTGAGGAGGAGTGTGAGCATCCATCTTCCCACACTACCAGCGCACCATCATCAAGAGCCCTGCATTAGAGGGAACGTGTCTACCATTGAAGAAGATGACATGATGATGAGTCTGAGGGGCTTCCTCAGTCATCCTTCTGTGGGCAATACACGTGCCTACCTGTATCTCACAGCGCACACTAGCACTTGGCTAGGAGAAGAGCTCAGCTGGGATTGGTTGAGATTTGGCTCTCTCCTCTGTGCCTTCCTAAAGAAAGATACATGCTCCCCTCCTTTTTTTTTTTTTTTTTTGGCAGGGAAAGGTCTATCATTTCTCTTTTCCACTGAGTTGAATTTTCCAACATGAACTTGAGCTCTTTCAATATTGTGAGCAAACGTCTTCTATTCTGAGCAAACTGTACATTTTGAATGTGGGCAGGAGACATCAGTGACTGTGAGTGAC
Organism: Myotis lucifugus; assembly: GCF_000147115.1. Classification (NCBI taxonomy): domain Eukaryota; kingdom Metazoa; phylum Chordata; class Mammalia; order Chiroptera; family Vespertilionidae; genus Myotis; species Myotis lucifugus. The sequence goes on from NW_005871068.1 coordinate 3,441,996, forward strand.
CAGCAATCTCCTTCTGCAATGAGATTGAAAAGCAAGATCAAGCTGTGGACTTGAATGAGACGTGGAAATCTCCCTCTGATTCCTATTTGGAAAATATTCAGTTTGCCTAATTAGTGCATTTAAAGAAAGGTATTCCTGCCAGGTTTTCAAAAATAGAATAACCGACCTAATTTCTATTTGGACCAGAATCAGAATCCAATCCCTGTGTGTAGAAAAATAAGCTTAGAAGAGACCTACAGCAGCTCTCCATTCATAATTCTTTCTCTTTAAAATTAAATGTATTGGGGTGACATTGGTTAATAAAATTATCTAGATGTCAAGTGTGTAATTTTATGATACAGCATCTGTATATTACATTGTGTGCCCACCTCCCAAAACTAGTCTCCTTCCATCACCATATGTTTGACCTCCTTTACCCTTTACCACCCCCCACCCACCACACTTCTATTTTTAAACAGGGCGGTGTCCAAGGCACTGCGCACCAAGACTCTGGGGTCATCCAGATGTTCTACTGGGTGAGGTGCTGCACAGCTTGCCCTGCAAAGCAGGTTTAACTGCACTCTCAGAAAGCTCAGCAGTGTGCCCGGTCAGTGTGGCGCAGTGGTTGAGCATCAACCTCTGAACCAGGAGGTTATGGTTCAATTCCAGTCAGGGCACATGCCCAGGTTATGAGTTCAATCCCCAGTGTGAGGCATGCAGGAGGCAGCGGATCAATGATTCTCTCTCATCATTGATCTCTCTCTCTCTCTCTCTCTCTCTCTCTCTCTCTCTCCCTTCTTCTCTGAAATCAATTAAAACATATTTTTAAAAAATGAAGAAACCCAGCAGTGCTTTGTGTAATGATATTATGTGGATGAAGAAATAGGTCCTTTGGGGAGGCAGTGAGCTTTAGAGGGAGGTACAGATGAACAACCCTCATCACACATATTGCATCACTGCCCGCTTTGATCTGTTAACACCCAGTTTGAAGTTGGGTATCAAATCTTCTACTGTGGACCTCCTTTTAATTAGGGTTTTAGTCTTATTTGGAATCAGGGCCTCCTGTAAGACTAATAAAAGCAGTAGATAATCCCCAGAGGTCTGGGCCTGTTAAGAAAATCAAAGACTGATTCTAGGAACAGGGCACTTGTAAGTGAAGTGATCAGAGTAAAGGTCTGGGAAATGAAAAACAAGCTGTCTAAGGACAGAGGGAGAACCGGCATTAGTGGAAAGAGATGCCCAGAAGAGAGCATCTTTTCTATCATCTAAATCTATTTTTTTTTAAATCTGACTGACATTGATCTTCTCTCTCTTATAAAGACAAAGGGCACAGCACAGTCATACGAGGAAAACATGAGTTGAGAAAATAATGGCTAGCTGAGCAGAGAGGGAACGTCTGATGAACCATGGTATTACTATTGGCCTGCAAAGCCAAAATACTTACTATTTGGCCCTTCCCAGAAAAACTTTGCCAAGCCCTGGCCCAGGCAGTGAGGAGATAAGAACATAGTGTCTGTATGTGAGTGTTACGTATGCTGCCCAACAATTTGTGTGGCATCCAAAGCATTATGATAGAAGATGGAGAAGGCTGACATTGAAAGACCACTTTAATCCATAATTCACTTTTATTAATAGCCTCTATCTGATGGACCAACGCCCTCAGCTTTGCCGGTGTCACTTTGAAGTGTCTGTCTTTATGTCTAGGATAATGTCTCTGATGGAATGGAGACATCCATCCCACTGTTGAACCTGTCACACCGCATTTATTTTCTCCTTGCGTCTATTTTTGGCCCCCTTCTTATTTCTTTTCTATAACCCCCCTCCTTTACTCAGTCTTTATCTTTCTCCTTTAGATACTCACCCGAGTTTGACAGTATGATGACTTAATACTTACCTGCCAAATTAACTGACTTATTTTACCAACTTGATGGATATACAATACTTTGACACTTGCTATCAGTATTTTACTGATTTTTTGTATGTCTATGATGAATAAATAATGGTGCAAGCATTCAAATATTGACAATTGGCCTGTTTTGGTGAAAGTATGCATCACAGTATATATTGTCTCTCTCACTGTCTTTAAACATATATATTTGTATTGATTTGAGAGAGAGAGAGAGAGAGAAACATCAATGATGAGAGAGAAATCACTGATCGGCTGCCTCCTGCATGCCCCACACCGGGCATGTACCCTGACTGGGAACCGAACCATGACCTCCTGGTTCATAGGTCGATGCTCAACCACCGAGTCATGCCAGCTGGGCTCTCTCACTGTATGAATTTAATTTAGTGAAGATTAATAGGTTAATATTAAAATTATTAATCTCCTCTTCCTTTTTACTTTCTACACTCCCTTTTCATTTCTCCAAGTTGGGATGTTTACAACAAAAGAGGAAAGGGAATTTAATCAAATGCGCAAAGTGAATAGCAGAGTGATTCAGTTATTTGAAAATAGAACATGTTCCTGTAGTTTTCAAGCATTTAGTTTTGAAATGACCCCAAGTTTATTGTGCCACTAAGTGTTATTGGCAAACATCTATTGGTGCTGCTAATTTATTCCATTGGAGGGTGGGTTATATTCCCCAATAGAAATACACTATCATCATTAAAACACACAAGACTTTCCCCTCCTTCCATTCCTCCCTCTTTTCTTCTATCCCTTCCTGGATTCTTTCATTCCTTTCTTCCCTTTTGCCACCACTTCTCACTCTTTTCCCCACCCCCATTGACATGATTCCAATGTGTCTAACGTCTGAATTCAAATGTGTATCAGAATATGTGGGTTATATAAGAATGACCTTATAGAATATATAAAGTTACATTGTGGGTATTTTAAAATTTATATTATTTTAAAATTTACATTGTTTTTTAAAATTTACATTAATGGATTTTCCAAAGAACTCATTGTTTTTTAATATATTTTTATTGATTTTTTTGCAGAGAAGAAGGGAGAGGGATAGAGAGTTAGAAACATCAATGAGAGAGAAACATTGATCAGCTGCCTCCTGCACACCCCCTACTGGAGATGTTCCCACAACCAAGGTACATGCCCTTGACCGGAATCGAACCCGGGACCCCTCAGTCTGCAGGCTGACACTCTATCCACTGAGCCAAACTGGTTAGGACAAAGAACTCATTGTTTTTTAGTATTTTTTTCACTTACGACCATGTCCTCAGTATTCATACATGTTATTGTGTGTCCATCTACTTTGCTGCTTCTAACTGCTGCCTGATATACTACAGTGTGCACCCTTCACATTCCACTTGTCCATCATTCCCCAGTGATGGACACTTAGGTTGCTTCAACTTCCTTTACCACACTAACACTCCTCATAAATGTCCCCTTTTGGGCCATGTGTGAATTTTTCTGGGATATATTTCCAGGAATGGGATTACTGGATCATACGGTACATGGATACTTTGATTAAATTCTGCCAGACTGCTCTCCATAATGGTTACATCAATGTGCTTGTGTGTGTGCACATTCTCAGAGCCTGAGGGTAATACACTGAGTGTCAGTCATTGTCCTTGAAAATCCATGAATTCAGATTGGGGACCATTGCTTGGGGTGACAGAAAAGGTGGAATCATATTAATTTTTCTTTTTTTATATATGTATATTTTATTGATTTTAGAGAGGAAGGGAGAGGGATAGAGAGATAGAAACATCAGAGAGAGAACCATTGATCGGCTGCCTCCTGCACGCCCCCTACTGGGGATCGAGCCCGGAGCCCAGGCATGTGCCCTTGACCGGAATCAAACCTGGAACCCTTCAGTCCACAGGCCAACGCTCTCTCCACTGAGCAAACCGGCTAGGGCCACATTAATTTTTCTTGAAGGATTCTTACTAACAATCAAAATAACAATCTTAGCACTTATTATGTGCCAGGGACTATGACAGGTGCTTTACATTCTTTGTCTTTCTTTGCCTTAGTTAACTTTTACAATAACACTGTGAAGTAGATGTTGGTATTATCACTTCTGTTTCAAGGATGTAAAATCTAGGCTTAGAGAGTGTTAGTGATTGCTTGAGCAGATAAGTTCCAGATGGGACTCAATCTAACTCCAAAGCCTGTTCTCTCTCTCTTTTTTAATATGTAATTTATTGTTGATAGTATTACAGATGTCTCGTATTTTCCCTCCTTTACCCCCACCCCCTGCCAAAGCCTGTTCTCTTAATCACAGTGCTATAATGCTGCAACATCATCCCTTTATTAGAAAGACTTTTTGAGATTCTTGATATTTGTCCCCACTCTCTGTGTGCTGTAGGTTTTATTTTTTAAAAATATACTTTTATTGATTTCAGAGAGGAAAGGATAGGGACAGAGATATAGAAACATCAATGATCAGAGAGCATCATGAACCCGCAACCCCGGCATGTACCCTGACTGGGAATCGAACCATGACCTCCTGGTTCATAGGTCAACGCTCAACCATTGAGCCACGCTGGCTGTGCTGTGCTGTAAGTTTTAGAACATCAGGCTAATGTTGGAGGTGGGGTGGGAAAGAGAGAAGCTATGGGATATATCATTGCAGCCTTGGGCATCAGTGTTCAATACACCATAAGAGAACACATTTGCATTCTGGTTGATAGCTCGGTTACTTTAATTTTGATGAGAGTGAATCAGTCTCTCAAGTGGTAAAATCATGTATTTTGAGATACAAAAACTGAGGCCAAGACCCCATGACTGACAATGAATAATAGAAGCTTTCTTCATTGACGTAGATTAATTATGTTGTTGTAGGAACCAATGTTCTCCATTTCATCTATAAACCCTACATACTGATGCCCACAGCATACTGAATATCCTACTTGTAGTTAGTAGGCTACTCTCCACTGAACACTTCTGCCCCTACCAAATGAACTCTGCGCTTAATAGAGACAGTTGTGTTTGTTCCCAATCTGTTTATGGCACTTGGAGTTAGTAGTGTAAATTCTATAGTTTAATCAAATATTAAATGAATGGATGAAATGTAAGTGTAATCTTATTTCTCTGAACATTAGGTTGAATATGTTCATAAGACTCAATAAATATGAGTTGCTAAAAACAGCTGTCGACAAATTAGATGTGGGGCTACAACTGTAAAAAATGGGGAAAATCATTAAATTTCTTTGTTTTAAAAATATTTTATTTACTTCAGAGAGGAAGGGAGAGGGAGAGAGAGGGATAGAAACATCAAGGATGAGAGAGAATCACTGATTGGCTGCCTCCTGCATGCCCCACACTGGGGATTGAGCCTGCAACCCCGGGCATATGGCCTGACCAGGAATCGAACCGTGACCTCCTGGCTCCTAGGTTGATGCTCAACAATTGAGTCATGCCAGCCAGACCAATCATTAAATTTCTTGAAGGATTCTCCACTCAGATTGCCTCATAAGTGTCTTGGAGATCTCAGTCCACCCTGAAGAAGCGAAATCTGAAAATCATAGATGATCTGTTATAGGTGTGGTGTATGTAAAAAAGACTATATACAACTCCAATGAGCTGACCCATCCTCAAAGGCCCTAACCTTTCATCAAAATATTAACAAATAAATATACATCTGTTTTCAGTTAAACCTAATGGTTAATGTATGATTGTACCATTTTATACCTCAAAGCTTTACCTGATTCATTTGGTTAACCAGCCAACCGTATATCCATATTGCATTGGGCACATTTTTCTCCTGAGAATCCCTGCATGGAGGCCTCCCATTTTCTTCTCTTACCATATGCTAGCTGCCTCAGTGCCAGGGGAAATAGGCTGACCGGCGTGGCTCAGTGGTTGAGCGTCGACCTATGAACCAGGAGGTCATGGTTCCATTCCCAGTCAGGGCACAAGCCTGGGTTGTGGGTTCGATCCCCAGTGTGGGGTGTGCAGGAGGCAGCTGATCAATGATTCTCTCTCATCATTGATGTTTCTGTGTCTTTCTACCTCTCCCTTCCTCTCTGAAATCAATAAAAAGATATTATTTTTAAAAAGATAAAAAATACCAGGGGAAATAGTCTCTAATTATTAAACATGTACACACGCTCAAATAATTTTTTAAAATATATTTTATTGTTTTTTTACAGAGAGGAAGGGAGAGGGATAGAGAATTAGAAACATCGATGAGAGAGAAACACCGATCAGCTGCCTCCTGCACACCCCCTACTAGGGATGTGCCCGCAACCAAGGTACATGCCCTTGACTGGATTCGAACCCGGGACCCTTCAGTCCAAAGGCCGACGCTCTATCCACTGAGCCAAACCAGTCAGGGCAAGCTCAAATAATTTTTACTAAAGTTTAAAGGAATCTAAATACCCAGGTACCATGTGGTGCCATTAATCTGCTTTTGAATGTTTTTCTTTTCTTTTTTAAAATATATTTATTGATTTCAGAGTGAAAGGGAGAGGGAAAGAGAGATAGAAACATCAATGATGAGAATAATTGATTGGCTGCCTCCTGCACGCCCCTGCTATGGGGATCAAGCCCGCACACAACCCTTGACTGGAATAAAACCCGGGACCCTTCAGTCCACAGTCACTCTATCCACTGAGCCAAACCAGCTAGAGCTGAATGTTTTTCTTTTGCATCGAGGAGCACCTTTAGCACTCTCACACACTGAAGGCCTGAGCTTTCGCAAGTCTTTTTGTTGCCTGTTGCTTGTTGCTTCTGCCCACTGCAGGTCTCATTGGAACTTATCAAAATTCTGCTCTCTGCCCCTCACATCATAGGAGCAATGGCAGAAAGGGTTCCTCTCACTCCCTAATGGCTCTCCCTCTGAGATTGGAGTTCTTCACAGTTTTGAGGGTCACATACTTTTTTGAAAATCAAATGACAACTCTGGACTGTCTCCCCCACAGATGCAATGCACATGAAATTTTACACATACGTTATTGGGCAGAGTTTTGGACTTAAAGTCCACCCATGGATCCAGGTTCATTACCTCAGCTCTACCTGATGGATTATTCTTAGTTCTGCCATTAACTAGTTAAGGTCATCTTAGGCAAATCTATTAACTTCCTTGGGCCTCAGTTTCCTTATCTATAAAATAAGAGGTTTATCATACATTAGTCCCAACTATCTCTTTCAGTGATACCATATAATTCTATTCAGGCTCCTCAGTCTTTTTTATGAAAATGAACTTGGCATTAACATCAGAAAGACCTGAAATTACTGTTTCCTTGCAGAACATAAAAATACCGTAACAACTAATAGTGGATAGTGTCTAGGGATGTTATCCTTTCTTTTGATTCCACAAACATGTATTCAGGGTTTGCTATGTGCCCAGCCCTGTGCAAAACACTGGTAAGTTTTGTAGATAAATAAGGCATCTCTGCTTCCCAGAGTGGGGGAGGTTTCAATGCACTGACACATACACTTTGTGTTTTAGAGAGAGCGGAAAAAACCAACAAACACTTATGTGAATTTCCTGGGCCTGAATATAATCTGCTTAAATGGTCTCTAGTCAGGCCTTTCCTGGCAGCTATGCTCCTAATTCAGCCCCCTCCTGCAGGAGAAACGCTAGCATATGAAGCAGGCTTCTTTGCCAGTCTGCTATGCCTTGCTTGCCACAGACCAGCTTTGCATTCTTAAAGGGGCCAGGCCTTTCTTCCCCCAAACAGTACAGTTCGCAAGCAGTCAGGCTCCTCATACCCACATTGCTTTCCTGACTCCCAAGCAGGGGGGAAAAAGTCTGCAGGGTTGAACTGGTTTATGGGGGACACAATAGAGTATTGAGAAGTTCTCATTTTTATTTACTTATTTGATAATCTGCTACTTATTTTATTTTTCCTCCTTTGTTCAGTCTTTGTTTTTCTCCCTTTGATATTCACCCGATTCTGACAGCGTGATTACTTAATACTTACCTGCCAAATTAACTGACTTATTTTACCAACTGGGTGGATATACAATACCTTGACACTTGCTATTTGAGTATTTTACTGAATTTTTAAAAAATGTCCCCAGTGATATCTTATCCAAAGGCGAAGCCCTGGGGTTCCTTTTATTAAAAAAAAAAAAAGCCATTTGTTGCTTTTGTATTTTTAAACCACGTTTGGTTATAATACATGTTCTACTATAAGACAGAGCCACCCAGTTTTCTCCTTCCAGTTACAAAGGGTAAAAGATACACATATGCGCATATATTCCAATTTAATTTTGTGGAAATTGTTCTGCTATTCCCCCAACAAGAATATGGCTTTGTTCACAGAGATTTAAGCCCTGGATTGGGCCAATTAAGCTATTTTTGTTTGACTTTTTTTTTTGTATACAGTCAGCAATGGATAAATAAAAATATTTCCCAAGAGCCAAACTACTTTTTTATGAGTAGAAGTGGAATTAATGGCATTTTTCTTTTCTTATCTTTCTGGAAATTAATATACTACCCACCTCCAACACACACATTCCTCTAGATCAGTAGGAAGGGGTGAAAGGTAGAAAAGGGTACAATAAGAGCTTTCATATATTTTCCCATTTTCTCAAACAAATACTCAACTAAACATTGAGTCTTGACATAATTTTTTTTATATCTTAGGCCTCTAGGGGAGTGGCATGCTTTATTCTACACTATGATACAGTTAGACATTTCGCTTAACATTTGCAGCCTTCTCTGAGAAGGCAGGATTTTGGTTTCAGGTCCAGAAGAGATCAAGTTATTTAAATTTCCCTGGGACTGAATGAAATATGCTTAAATAGTCTGTCCCGTATGGAGCCTTCCTTGCCATGTACGACACCTTACAGCCTCTTGTGTTTGGGTTTCTAGAAACAAGGAAGGAGAGAAAAGCAAGAATATAGGCTGAATTGAGTCTGGGAGGCTGGTTGTATGCCCTCAGGGACAAGGATGCTTTCTCTTCAGTCCAGTGAAAACTAACTCTCAAGAGGGAATGAAGATAATGCTTGAGGAACACTTGGTAATGGGAGCCATCTTGTTAAGCGTTATGCCTATACATTCGATATGATTAGCATGGTTTAAAGCACAAGGTATTTCATAAAGAGGTATAGTTTACGTTCCACTTGATCTTTATGATTCCCAGCATCTATAGGATTTGTCCTTACTAATTTCAATTTCCTAGAAATAATTTCAGTCCCTACAACCTCTACTAACAGTGGTTCTTAAAGTGTATATATACAAAATTTAAAAAATCTCCATAATAATATTAAGAAGCTATTTGCTTTTATTATTATTTTTTAAATCCTCACCAGAGGATATTTTTTCCATTGATTTTTAGGGACAGTGGAAGAGAGAGGAAAAGATAGAGAGAAATATTAATGTGAGAGAAACACATCGATTGGTTGCCTCCTGCACAAGCCCCGACCAGGTTCTGGGCTAGGGAGGGGCCTGCAACTGAGGTATGTGCCCTTGACCAGAATCAAACCTGGGACCCTTTGGTCCACAGGCTGATGCTCTATCCACTGAGCCAAACCGGATAGGGCTATTTTCTTTTTAAATTCTCACTTTTATTGAGTATAGAGTGGAGGTTCCTAGAGGCTAGATAACATGTGATGTCACAACAGACTGAATGCAGAAGCAGATCTATGAAACAGTTGCTTCCTATTAAATCAGACATGAAAGAGACTTACAGAAATATAAAACAAGGCCACTCATCTCACTGTTTTTTGTTGTGGAAAATAGAATTATTTTTTTACAAAACATTTATATGAACATGTAATGGGTCTATTGTTATTTTAAAATAAATAAACATTGTAAAAGTTCTCTTTTCATTTCTAATACGGTAAACTAGAGGCCCGATGCACGAAATCTGTGCAAGGGGCTCGGCCCTCGCAGCCCCTTGCAGCCTCGGTCGGCCCCCGCAGCCCTGGCTTCCTCTGGAAGGTCGTCCAGATGGTCGTTCTGCTGTCCGGTCTAATTAGCATATTAGCTGTTTATTATATAGGATATCAATAGATATAACCCATGTAAAACAAAGGCTCTTTGGGGATCTCAGTAATTTTTAAGAGTGTAAGAGGTCTTGAAATAAAAAAGTTTGAGAACTGCTGCTCTATTAATATTACACATGGTCCAGTGCAGAAAAGCCTGTAAGGAAAACCCTGTACACCAAGCATGTCAAACTCAAAGGCTAACACGGGCCAAATAAACAAGTTTAAGTTTATGTGGGCCGGAAAAAAAACAAAAGCTTCAATTTTCATAGAAACGTAGGTTTATTACAATAGAGGCATGCTGAATACAAAGGGCTGAAATAAATGAGTCATCGTTAACATAAAGTAATAGAACATTTTAATAAAAACTAATATTTTTTCTTGAACATTAACTTACCAGACACTGAATAACTGCACAAATTAATGAGCATAATGCAAATAAAGCTATTTTTCTTGTTCTCTGAAAGCATAGTGTTTCCTGTTGCGCACACCAAACAGGTCAGTCCAAGACTGATGGCGTGGCAATCGGCTGCTAAAATATTCATTGCTGGTATTAGTGGAGAGAAATGGTTCGCCTGTGTGTAAGGCGCATAAGGGAAATGAAAGCAACACGATTCTAGTAATCAGTCATTAGCGAACGTTGTAGTTCGTTATTAATAATTATGTATAACAGGATATTGTAAAAATTAAGTTACGAAATTTTTATTAAAACGTTTCTTATATACCGTTATATTGGCTGGGCCGCAAAATATTCATTGTGGGCCGCATGCGGGCCACGAGTTTGACAGGCTTGCTGTAAAAAGTTCAGAAAATTAATTACTATGGAGACTGAGGACTTCTTTCATAAGGTAGCAATAATACATCTGCTAAGTGAAATGTCAGTCAGACAAACCTAAGAACCATATGATTTCACTCATGTGTGGCAAACAGAAACTCGAAGACACAGACAACAGTATGGTGGTTACCAGAGGGAAGGGGGTAGGGGTTATAAAGGGTAAAGGGAGCCAAATATCTGGTGATGGAAGATGATTTGACTTTGGGTGGTGGGCACACAATGCAATACACAGATAAAAAATGTCCATGCTATTACAATTGTGTGCCTTACAAAGACTCATTGGTGAGACATTATGCAATCTCTGTCATATGAATCTGCTCGAATTTAGCAACCCGGGGCTAATTGTCATTGCTCTTTGTAATTTGATCATTGTTATATAGGTGAGTGTTTCTCCACTTGCCGCTGAAATGGAATATTTAACCATTGTTACACAGGTGAAGTTAGTGGCATTCACCATTTGCTCTGTTTCTCCCATACTTTATTGGTTCCAGAAGATAAACAGTGTTTGGTGAATTGTGTAGCGCAATTATCTATGATCATCTGAAATTCATAACTACCGGGTGTTGGTTAATTAAGCTAAAAAGGTGGGTAGCTTCAGAAAAATAACTGTTAATGGAGTTGATGAAACTGTAAAAATTTGACATTTGTGCTGGCTCTCCATAATTCGTTATAATTATGTTTCCTTTACCCCAATCTTATATATTTGTGTTCTTCCTGTTCTTCAGAGAGGACTGTGTCTATGTTATGAACAATTTAAATGGGAACATGGAGCATTTAGAGGGAGGTTTTATAGAAGAAAGACTTCAATTGGGACTGTTTAGCCTGAAGAACGAGCCTCTGCAGAAATCTCTAAGCAGAGAGAACTTTATTTTGCAGTGGATGGAAACCAGCTGTCTTTCAACTAACGGAGACTAGAATAAGAGGATACGGACTTAGAGTGCAATCAGGGGGATTTAGTTAAGATACACTGCGCATGTTTCCTCGCAGCAAAGGCTGATAGACATTAGAGCAGGTTCCTGAAGGCAGCTGTGGACTTTCTTGGGAGCTGTAGGAATTTGAAACCGTTTTCATGTGGATCAGCTGTAGGCAGAAGTGAGGCAACTGCTTCCTAACCCATTGAGATTTTGACATCTTAAAATTTTCCCTGGAACATCTGGATATGGGTGGGCAGAGAGGACTTTGCAAAGTTATATCAGAATATTATACTGAAGAAGGAGAAAAGAAAGGGAAGAGACCATAACTGCACAGAATTCAGCAAGAGGGGTGGTCTGCCTGTGTAGTGGCTTCTTTCTCCCAACAGTTCATGTTTGACTTGGTACTCAGAATGATCTTTTTAAAAAATATGGCACCAGCCACTGGCGTGCCTCAGTGGTTGAGTGTTGACCTGGGAACCAAAAGGTCCCGGTTCAATTCCTGGTCAGGGCACATGTCCAGGTTGTGGACTTGATCCCCAGTAGGGGGCGTGCTGGAGGCAACCAATAGATGATGTTTCTATCTATCTCTAAAACTGACACTAAATATATTTTTATTTTTTATAGACTAGAGGCCCAGTGCACGAATTCATGCACAGGTGGGGTCCCTTGGCCTGGACGGTGATTGAGGCTTATAAAGGGGCTGGCCGGCCAGGGTGAGGGACCCCAGAAGGTTGGCCAGCTGGGGGGGGGAAGGGACTGTAGGAGGTTGGCTGGCTGGACCCCTGATTGGGGCCAGTGGGGGGCCATGGGAGGTTGGCTGTGGGAGCACACTGACCACCAGGGGGTAGCTCCTGCATTGAGCATCTGCCCCCTGGTGGTCAGTTCGCATCATAGTGACTGGTTGACCAGTCATTCTGGTCATTCGATTATAATGGTTGCTTAGGCTTTTATATATATAGATTTTAGAGAGGAAGGGAGAGGGAGTGATAGAAACATCAGTAATGAGAGAGAATCATTGATTAGCTGCCTCCTGCAAGCTCCACACTAGGGATCGAGTCCACAACCCAGGCATGTGCTCTGACTGGGAATTGAACCGTGACCTCCTGTTTTATAGGTCAACACTCAACCACTGAGCCACGCCAGTTGGGCCCATTTCATCGTTTTTAAGTGTACAGTTCAGTGGCCTTAAGTACATTCACATTGTGGTACAACCATTACCACTATTCATCTCCAGAACTTGTCACCATCCCAAACTGCAACCTGGTCCCTATGAAACATGGACTCCCCAATCCCTCCTCCTCGCAGGTCCCTGGCTTCCCTCCAGCCGCCGGCAGGCACCTGGGACCCTGGCTGGCTTTTCTCTCCGTTCCAGCTTCATCCGGAATGACATCCGGAAGGATGTCCGGTCTAATTAGCATATTACCCTTTTGTTATTATATATGACTTTGAAGAATAATCTTTTAAAAGAGGACTGGGGACTGGCAATATTTTTTGGCAAATTTTTTAAAACTTTATTTATTTATTTATTTATTTATTTTACTTCTGTCAAATGAGAGCTTGGTGAACTAGTAGTAAACTCTAACCCTTGTGTCGATAAGGTCACATGCTAATTACTTCACAATCTACCACACTCCTTTAAAGCTTAAATAATGGGATGGTAATAATAATGACAATTACTTCCCGGTTGCCTCCCTCAGTTCTAAGTGCATTTTCTGTATTTATTCATATTATTTTTATAACAAAGCCACGAGGTCAGTTGTTTTATCAGCCCCATTTTCATCAGAGAAAACTGAGGTACAAAGAGGTTAAGTCACTTCCTGGAGTCACACAGCTAGTAAATGGCAGCGCTGGGATTTGAACTGCAGTCTGTCTATTTCCACTACCTGCAAGGAAATCATTTGGTTGACCTTTACATTTTTCCTTTCACACGGAGGAAAAGCAGCAGGTGTGTGAATTTGCTGCTATTAACTACTATTATGTGCATAAATTATACAAATATGTTCACATTAGAGCTTGGATCCAGAAAGGCAAAAACAGAAGCATGTACTTTCCTCTCTAGGTGATCTTCAAAGAGGCTGTTTCAGGAAAACACTTTTGTTTTTGTCCTCCTCACCCCACCCCTAGTCAACTGGAATTTTGTCTAACGTTAGTAATGCATGTACTGACCCCAAACTTTTTATTACTGCCATCTTTTGGTCATATGTAATTGCTCATTCTAAAAGAGTGATGGTGTGTGTGCGTGTGTATGTAAAAATCCTATTGCTATTGTAAAAAAAATAACAACAGAGGAATTGGAATAGACAAATTTAATTAATATAGTCCCTCTCCTGAAATCCCATTTTCTGAATTGTTTCTGAGGAGTCTTCAACTCCTATGCTGACATCATCTGTGTTAGTTCATATTTATTTACTTATTTTGTGTGTGTGTGTTAGTTCATATTTATTAGCAACTCACACTGCAGTTTCCTATGCCCTTGCTTTTGGGGAAATTTTAGTGTTTCAGGACAGCTGGCCCCCTTTGCCCATGCCCCGACACACTTTTTCATGATTCACAAAGAAAACTGGTGTGTGACCAGAATTGGCAGCGACAGGTGGAAGGCTCAAAGGTCACCCTTTGTACAGGTTCCCATGACAAGTGTACACTCTCCACTTTTGTTATGTTAACCTCTTACTTGCCCATAGACAGCCAGGGGTGGTGATGGGCATGAGCTAACTTAGAAGGCTGCTGCACAGCCAGTTGAAATCCATGGATGGGCTGCCTATAATTTTCTGGTCTGGGCGGAAACCTGAAATAGACTTCAGAGGATTCCAGAAATTCGGAAATAAACCGAAGTATGGGGGATCATTTCTCAGGGTACAGCTGCAAGCAGCAGTCAGACAGGTTTGTGTGGTCTTCCTAAAAGATTAAAATAATATCTGGATTTTTTGGTCCTTGGATTATGTGGGGTATGCCACTATGTATTTTTTTTGTGTGTGTGTGTGTGTGTGTGTGTGTGTGTGTGTGTGTGTGTGGAAAGGATGAAATTTATTAACTAGCAAAGCATTAAGCCTAGCTGATGGTCAAATCCTGGCCTTAAGATAGCATTTGGGTCACGAATATGATTTTCCCCCTTAAATTCAATTCCATATTGAATTTATTCTTTGATGGAGGAGTTTGAAATAAATGGCCTTTATTAAAGCAGACCAATTCCGAGTACGACCCAATATAGGTACTTTTGAATGACCAATTTTCTTAAATTACTGAGGAATTTCACTACTGATGAGGACTATTATCTCCAAATTTTAAAAAATCTTATAAAGTTTGATCTGTCTTCATCTCACAGATGAGGAAAGGGAGGTTCAGAGAGATTCAATAACTTGCCTGTCACAAAACAGTTTCCCCCCATTGCATGGTGCTACCTGTTTTTCTGTCCACATTACGCAATTTTTGTTGTATTCCATGGATGGAAGGGTCTGGCTCCAAAGTTTAAGATAGAAAATACATTTCAGAAAACAATATGTAAAATACATGTGTTCTCTAATACTATCTTTATTACACTGTGCATTGAAAACTCTGAAGGGACAGAGGCTCAGAAGGTACAGTGGCTACTTCTGAGCAGTGGCATTGGGGGTAATTGTTTTTAGGCAAGAGTTTCTTTTGTTTTCTAATATATTTTTATTGATTTCAGAGAGAGGAAGGGAGAAAGATAGAAACATTAATGATGAGAGAGAATTACTGATCGGCTGCCTCCTGCACGCCCCCTACTGGGGATGGAGCCTGCAACCTGGACATGTGCTCTTGACTGGAATCAAACCTGGGACCCTTCAGTTTGCAGGTCAATGCTCTATCCACTGAGCCAAACCAGCTAGGGCGGCAAGAGTCTTCTTTTAACCTCATTCAGGTTGCTTTTTTGCATTCAGGTCCCATTTCTTGGTTGGCTGTCAGCCAGGGTCAATTTCAGCTTCTAGGCCGCTGCCTACATTCCTTCCCGTTGCCCTCCTTCCTCCACCTTTAAACCAGTGATGTGGGATTGAGGCCTTCTCATTCTTCAAATCTCTCTGAAGAGATAGTAGCTGACCAAGGTAGAAAAACTAGGTAGTTCTTTTTTTTTTTTAAAGGAAAATATTTTATTATTTTTTTATGTTCTTAGCTTTTTCACATTTATCATGATGTCATTAAGCTTTTACTTTCATATTTACTTTAAATGTTACTGTTATTTTTTTTTTTTGCTGCAAAAAGCCTTATTGTTTCCATTTGGTCCAATGCATGGGAGAGGGCTTCAGGGTGGTTAAAGGAATGGCTAGTAGTTTCGGGGAGAGGCTCAGGCAAGAGCCAGACCCCAGGGGAATGCAGAGTCCCCTCAAAGGCTTCCTAGTTGTGCAGGAGGGTGAGCCTTTGGAAGACGAGATTACTGCCCAGCCCAGCCTGGGGGCCGGCAGCCTGCGGAGGTGAGTCAGGTGTGGCCCAGCTTCTTGATGAGTTTCACCTGCTCATCCCGGAAGTGATTCTCCCGGAAGTCCCGCAGCTGAGGGACTGCAGCTCCAAGAGGGCCTGGCTCCGGTTCCTCTCCAAGGCCAGGGCGGCTTCCATGGCGGCCTGAGTTTCACCCACTCACTGTGGGGAGGCTTCAGCACGACCTGGAGAGAATGCGGCCACCTCGCTGGTTTTGCATCTTTAAGAGATGCTCAGCGCCTCGTGCTTCTTTTCCACCAACTCCTGGAAGCAGCAGCCCCCGCCCTCCAGAGCCACATTGTCGGATGGAAACAGGAGCCCAGAGAAAGGTGGGTGTGGGGGGCCTGCAGATTTAGGTTGGTCAGGCGGGTGACTGCAGCCTCCACCTCGGTGGAATAATTCTGATGGATTTGGGAGCTCATGGCTGTTCAGCAATAAGGAGTTAAGGTAGAAAAAACAACTGTTGTGTTGGCTGGTCTTGGAGGTGGTTCTGAAGGTGGTGACTAGATGAGACACTGGAGAGAGGTCGGAGGCTGGAAGAAGGGGTGTCCCTGGGTCTGTTCCGTCCCAACACTGTAGAAGCAGAGACAGATCCGGGACGTTGAGGGCACTGCTCATTGTTTACTATTTATACCAGTGGTTCTCATTCCAGGATGAGGCCCAGAAATCAGGATTTTAAAAAGATTCCCAGGTGATTCTAATGTGCAGCCAAGGTTGAGAACCACTGATTTATACTATTACAGATGTCCCCCATTCAGCCCCAGACGCCCCCAGGCCTTTGCTGCACTATTGTCTGTGCCCACAGGCTATGCATATATGCTTAACAGATCAACCCAAACTAGACAGTTCTACCCATACAGCGGCAACAGAACACAGAAGAATGAACATGTACTTTGGCTCCAAACGCCCCTGGCTGTATTTTCATCTGTGACTTTCTAGCCTTATGGCTTCCTAGTACCCTGATCCTTTGAAGCTTGGAGGCTGCCTGAGTTTCTTGGCTCCTGGTGCCCTTCTTCCCACTCTAATCAGGGGTGATTAAAAAATTTTTTTTTTATTTCAGAGAGAAAGGGAGAGGGAAATAGAAACATCAGTGATGAGAGGGACTCATTGATTGGCCGCCTCCTGCACGCCCCCTACCAGGGATCGAGCCTGCAACCTGGGCATGTGCCCCCGACCAGAATCCAAGCTGGGACCCCTTAGTCCCCAGGCTGATGCTCTATCCACTGAGCCAAACCAGCCAGGGCGATCAGAGGTGATTTTTTACTGCTTTTTCGGTTTGTTTTGCTTCTCTACATTTTCCAAATGTCCTATAATGAGCATGTCTTTACTTTTGGAATCATAAGAGAATTTGATAAAAAATTCTTACAAAAGGGAAATCACCAGTGACCGTGGGTCAGAACAGGTTTAGTGGGAGTGATGGGAAAGCAGAAGGTGGGTTCCAGGGGTGTGAGGAGATAGCTGGGGCTGAGGAAATGGGAACAAGGAATGTGTGACTCCCTGTTGGTAGCAAAGGCAAGGAGACAAAGACCAGTTTCCTGAGTAACAGGATTCAGAAAATGATTTATAACAGCAGTTCTTAAACCTTTTGCTCTCAGGGTCCCTTTCTACTCTTAAAAAGTTAGTGAGGGCCCCAAAGAGCTTTTGTTGATGTCATTTAATATTTACCGTATTGCATATTAACATAGAAAAATTTAAAGTATCTATTCATTTAAAATAATAGTAGTGAACCCATTATTTCTTTTTGTTTTTTGTTAATCCTCACCCGAGGATATTTTCCCATTGATTTTTAGAGAGAGTGGGAGAGAGGGAAAGACAGAGAGAAACATTGATGTGAGAGAAACACATTGGTTGGTTGCCTCCTGTAGTGCCCTGACCAGAGCCTGGGCCGGGGAGGAGCCTGCAACCGAAGTATGTGCCTGTGACCGGAAACAAACCCGGACCCTTTGATCCACAGGCCGATGCTCTATCCACTGAGCTAAACAGGGCATCCATTATTTCTTAACATATATTTTTAAGAAAAATAACTTTTTCAAAACAAAAATTTAATGGAAAGAGTGGCCCGGTTTTTCATTTTTGCACTTCTCTCTAATGTTTGACTTGGTAAAAACCAATTAGATTCTCACATCTGCTTCTGTATCCAATATGTTGCGGTCTGTTGCCTTGGTGGAAGCAAATAAGAAAAATCTAGCCTTCATTGCATGTGTAGTTAGTAAAAGAAAGACCCTGAAGGAGCCTTCGGGACCTCCTTCAAGGGTTCTAGGACTACACTTTGAGAACCACTGATTTATAGTATGGGAGGAAATTGGAACACACTATATAACCTGAACAGAAAGAACCAGTAGAGAAACAGAGATGTAAAATTCAAGAGAGGAGGTATAATAAAAGGAATATACCAATATGGATAGAGGAGAAGAGGTAGGAGGGATAGAGTTGCAAGGATATGTGTGGCTGTAAATAGATATGTTTGGAGGCCTGGAGGCAATTGGTAGATTTCACATCCATTACTTTGTTTCCTCTGAAAGGCAGTGAGGGGCCACAGAATGGGATGCCATGAAGATGGTTTGTCTATATGCGTGCTGGGAGATGAGATGATTGCTGTGAAAAGGTAAGTATTTCTGTGAGCAGGAGCATGTCTAGTTACAGTGCAGGGAATATTTTGAGCTGGATGTTTTCCCTCGGAGCCTTCTCTGCCACACTTTAATCCAAATAAGCCAAGTTAAAATCAACATCAAGGACACCTTCGGTTTCAAAGAGAAATCAACAAAAGTGTCCTGAGCCTGAGCTGTGTGAGTACAATAGGGGAGGGACATTTCTTTTTCACTTGGTTTTATGAGGTGATGTTTACTAGCTCGTTGTATGTATGTGTATTTAGGGCATGTGTTTGCGTATTTGAGCTTTGAGTATTTTTAGCACTAATTAGCACTGCTACTTGGGAAAGAAGCTCTCCAATGCCCAGGGTTTGGGATTGTGGCTTTCGTCCCTAGGGTGGGCATGCCTCTGAATGGGTCTCCAGTTCACAAGATTTTTATATATTTAGGCTGGGAGAGCTTGTGTATATGTCCATGTGCATGTGTACGTGGGAGGCAGATTCACTGCTTTGGTTCAGCAACATTTTATTTTGAGTGTCTTTGGTGTTGAAGTCTTTCTTGAAATGTTCAGCAAGATTAGAATAAAAGTAGAAATAAAAGG
Organism: Myotis lucifugus; assembly: GCF_000147115.1. Classification (NCBI taxonomy): domain Eukaryota; kingdom Metazoa; phylum Chordata; class Mammalia; order Chiroptera; family Vespertilionidae; genus Myotis; species Myotis lucifugus. Next base: position 3,461,188 of record NW_005871068.1, read on the forward strand.
GAAAATTAAACTAGGAGTACATTAGCTGCAGAAGAAAATTCAGTTCGAGAAATGGAAGTATAATAGTTCTAATATTCTTTAAGTTCATGTGATTTAAAAAAAAACCTTAAGGGATTTAATTAAAGCCTGTTGTGGGGGAAGGTTACAAATTAAGAGCTGTTCCCATCAGTCTGGAATAATATGGACCTTTGTCTCATAAACTTTTTAAACTAAAGATGAGAGCTTACTTAAATACATTTTGGCATCTTTTCACTTTTCCATGAAAAGTGTAGGTCTGGGATGAGGGGTTCCTTACTCACAGGCTGAATCTTAGGATAAGCCCTTAATTTAGAAATGATAAATGCCAAGAAAGTTTACCATATCTTGATAAATTCTTGGAGCTGGAAGGGAACTTACAGGACATATGGTTTGTCACACTTTTTATAGCTTAGAAAGTTAAAAACCAAGAGGGTTGGGGAGCTTCTGAAGTCCATGTCTGTGGCTTGTTGCAGAATTTTTTCCCCCTTCCAGTCCTGTATACTTTTCTTTACACTAGAGATTGGAACTTTTATGCATTTGAGGGGTCTCTCTAAGTCTCAGTTTAATTGCTTCATTTAGGTCTCTGTGGTTCTTAACTATTTTGGGATATCTCCTGCTCACTAATCTGTTTGCAGTGTGTCTTATTCTCTATCTTTTGGACTCCCTCTCCCTCTGAATCTTTTTTTCTCTATCTATGAGTGTGCACCATTCCCTCTGTTTCTCTCTCAGTCTCTCTCTTCTTTGGATATCTCATTCCATATCTCTTTCTTCTTTTTTAATCTTCTCTCTTAACTGGTGCCAAGGGGTTCTATAGTTCTCTGCTCTCCCTTTTTATCTTCCATGTTCTTTCCATGTTCTTAGCTTTTTATCTTCCATAAGAGACACTGATCTGTAGGTTTTTTTTTTTTGTATTATCTAATTTTGGCATTGGGTTATACTGGCCTCATAAAGTGGAGTTGGGAAGTATGCCTTATTTTATTTTCAGGATGAGATTGTGTAGATTTTGTGTTGTTGTTTTTTCTTCAAAAATTTGATAGAGGCCCTGGCCAGGTAACTAAATTGTTTAGAATGTTGTCCCAATATACCAAGGCTTGGGGGTTCGATCTCTGGTCAGGGCCCCACACCCCTCTCCCTTCCTCTCTCTCTCTCAAATTAAAAAAAATGTTTGGTAGAATTCTCCAGTAAAACCATTTGGGCATGGAGATTTATTTGGGGGGAGATTTTAAATTATGAGTTTAATTTCTTTGATACAGGACTATTTAGCTTATCTATTTTGTCTTGGTTGAGCTCTGGTAGTTAATGATTTTCAAGGAATTGGTATATCTTTTCTTTTTCAAATTTATGAGTTTAAAGTTGTTCATCATATTCTTTTATCTTTTAAAAAACTTTTTAAAAAATTTATTTATTTGGAAGGGAGAGAGAGAAACATCAATTTGTTGTTCCACTTATTTATGTATTCACTAGTTCATTCTTTTTTTTTTTTTTTTGGCCCAGGGCAAAGGTGGCTTTTATTTCCTCTGTTGAGGAAGTAGGGGAGGGGGACTTCCCCAAGCACACCAGCTTAAGGAAGGGGTGGTGTGCCCTCAGCAGAAGAGAGCGGGATGGTCATTCAGAAGGGCTCCTCTAAGTCCACTTCCTGGCCCCAGGCTGCACGGTGTGTGCTCTTGAGAGTCACTCACTCCCCCTGGGGTGCCAGCTCTTGCATGAATGGAGGCACAAAGAGGTGTTCACCAAGTGGAAGGGGGGACTGGTGCCCTGACTGAGGGAGCAGAGGACTGGGGTGGTCGACCCCACACCCAATGCCTGCCCAGGATGATAACCGGCGGTGTGACTCTTCTCCGGAGAAGGGCCAGAGAGGCCCAGAGGCATTGCTCGATCTTCTGGCTGGTCCTTTAAATGTCCATCTCAAACTGTGACTCTTCACCGCCTGCTGGCTTATCTTCAGGGCTGTTCTGCAGGTGGTTCTGGCTGGCTTCATTGGGGGGCTCGTCACTTACAGGGCTAATGACCCCTGGAATGGTGGGCAGGTCCCCTGGGGGTGTTTCCGACACTCCATCAGGAACTTCTGGTCATAGATGATCCTGGTGCCTCCCTGGGTGGTGCTGTAGTCCCTGCGGGAGCTGCACGCAGTCGCTGAGGACTACCCGGTGAGTGGCGGGGATGACCGGGCTTGGGGTCTGGCTGCAGCTGCTGCCCTAGACATGGTCTTCTGCACGTAGTGCCAGAAGCTAGCACTAGTTCATTCTTATATGAACCCACAACTTTGGCATAGCCGATGCTCTGACCAACTGAGCTACCCGGTCAGAGCTCTTATCCTTTTAATAGCTTCAGAATTTTTAGTGATATCCCATTTCATTCTTGAAACTGGTAATATGTCTTCTGTGTTTTAATTTTCGTCAGTTTTGCTAAAGGTTTATCCATTTTATTGAATTTTTTAAAGAATCAGCTTTTTGTTTCACTGCTTTTCTTTATTTTTTTGTTTTTAATTTTGTTGATTTCTTTTTTAAAGAATATATTTTTATTGATTTCAGAGAGGAAGGGAGAGGGAGAGAGAGATAGAAACATCCATGATGAGAGAGAATCATTGATTGGCTGCCTCCTGCACACCCCCTACTGGGGCTAGAACCTGCAACCCTGGCATGTGCCCTTGACCGGAATTGAACCCAGGACCCTTTGGTCCACAGGCCCACGCCCTATCCACTGAGCTAAACAAGCTAGGGCATTAATTTTATTGATTTCTTATCTCTATAATCCTCTGCTTACTTTGAGTTTATTTTGCTTTTTATAAAATTTTTTGAGGTAGAAACTTAGATGATTGTTTTGAGACCTTTTATTTCTTTTCTAATGTAAGCATTTGGTGCTATAAACTTCCCTCTCAGCACTCCTTTAGCTGTATTCCCACATATTTTATGTTTTATTTTCATTTTTATTCCATTCTATGTGTAATTTACTTCATTTTTTACACAAGGAAAAAAAATTAACAGAGCCTCAGGGACCTGTGATCACTTGGAAATTAGCACACTTCTAAATAATCATTTTCTTTCTGTTTGGACAAGTTCCTTTAGCCATTATTCTTAAAAATAAGTTTTTATTGATTTTAGAGAAAGAAGAAGGGAGAGGGAGAGAGAGATAGAAACATCCATTCGCTGACTCCCCCCGCTCCCCCCCCCACACACTTCCTACTGGGGATTGAGCTGGAAACCAACCTTTGGAGGCAGCAGCAACGCACCAGCGTGTGCATGTAGGAGATCCCCCAGTGCTCCATCACTGGCTTGCCCAGGGTCTGCAGGTAGGACGCCAGCCACGCGGGCCTGCAGTTCTCTCCAGGTGACAAAAGGCAGGGACGCTTGAGCTGCAGGTAGACTGGCACCCCAGATTAGGCTCCCCACGCGAAAGGTGTTACAGATATCTCCCATTCCCCCACTCCCTTTATCTCCCTCCTCCTCACTGGATTTTTTAAAAATTTAAATTCTTTATTGTTTAAAGTATTACATATGTCTCCCCCCCCGCCAATACCTTTAGCTATTCTTTAATGGTAAGTTAATTAGTGACCATTCTTTTAGTCCCTTCATCTGAGAATGTCTTTATTTCCCATTCATTCTTAAGGATAGTTTCACCAGATAGAGAATTCATGGTTGACATTTCTTCACTTCCATCACTTGGAAAATGTTATGCCACTTCCTTTTGGTCTCCATGGGTTCAGATGAGAAATCTGTCGCCATTTGCATTGATTTCCTCCTAGTGTTTGTCTTTAGCTGATTTCTTTGTCCTTAGGTTTTCGAAGTTTAATAATGATTTATTTGGGTTTATCTTATTTGAGGTTTGCTGAGGTTTGCTCAGCCTTGAATCTCTAGGTTTATGTCTTTCCCCAAATCTGGGAAGTTTTTAACTATTACTTATTTGAATACTCCTTCAGCCTCATGTTCTCCTTTTGGACTTTTCTCCTTTCTTCAGGACTTCAATGATGAGAATATTGTCTTTTTCTTATGGTTCCACAGGTCCCTGAGGCTCTGCTAATTTTTTTTCCCTCGTGTAAATTGAGTGAATTCCACAATGTCATCTCAAGTTCTCTGGTTCTTTTGTGTTCTATTTTTTGGTTGAGCCCATTGATTATTTTTAATTTTGGTTATTGTGTTTTCCAGATGTATAATTCCCACTTGGTTTTTAAAAATCTATTTCTTTTACTGAGATTTTCTTTTTCATTTGTTTCAAGAGAATATGTTAAGAAAAAGAATATGTAATAGTTTGTTGAAATAGTTTTAATATGGATGCTTTAAAATTCTTGTCAGATAACGCCATTATCTGATTTGTTTTGGTGTTGGTATTAATTGCCTTCCCTCAATCAAATTGTGCTTTTACTAGTTCTTTGTATGATGGGTGATTTTTTTAGACACTTGTCCTATTAAATATTTTATTTTAGCAGGTAGTCTCCCAGTTTAGGTTTATCATGCATATTCTTTGGTGTTATAGGACTTTTTCTCCTCTACTTTTAGCATATATATATATATATATATATATATATATATATATATATATGTATATACATACATATATATGATATATTCATTGAGATATTAAATTTCAAAAACTTGGGTGAAATGGCAAATTTTATTAAAAAATACAAATGATCAAAATTGACTCTAAAGGAAATACTAAACATGCATGTATAATCTCATATTCATTAAAGGGATTTACTAACTAATCAAAAATTGCCCATAAAATTCTCCCAAATAGCCTCTCCTTTCTACCAAACCAAACGCACCCAAGTGAGGTCTACCAAAATTTAGAGAAACACATAATGCTATCTTATAAAAACTGTTTTAGAGACTAGAAATAGTGGGAAAGTTCCTCAATTCATTTTATGTGGTTTAATAACAAATGATGGGAAGGGGTCTTAGCATAAAGTAAAGCACAGGGTTGTATTATGTCCCTGTTTCTCAGATGATTCATTAATTCAGTCTCCACGTCTGCTTGTGATATTAACTGAAATTGCACCAAAAACTGGATTATCATTAACTGTTATTGCCTGAGCAACTGCATTTCGGTCATGGAAAATTTCAACAAAAGAGTGCGTATGTGCCAGCAAAGCCATGGAGGCCATTTACCCGATATCCTATTCCATACATAACCCTATACTATATACTTTATGAATCAATAAAAAATTTACAATTTTAATTATAAACCTGTGTTTTCTATCAAAATTACTTCTTGCGTGAATTTTGGGACACCCTTTACTATCTCAGTTAACACTATGACATTTATATTTGCTATTGTGCTGTCCTTTGCTTTTGGTTAAAACAAGCAAGTCTTTTCCTGTTTGAGACCCAGGTGGTTGAGATAGTTATTTTTGGTTTCAGCAAATCCATTAAGAATAAATATATTCTATTGGTATAAAGAAGAGTCAAATGGATATTTTAGCTTTGAATAATAAAATAACAGAAAAAACCTGAGTAGAGTGGAGAGGAAAGAGGAAAGAATCAATAGACTTGAAGATAGAACCATAAAAATTACTCAGTTTGGACAACAAAGAGAAAATAGACTGAAAAAAAATTGAGCAGAGACTAAGAGATCTGTGGGACTCTAACAAGAGCTGTAACATTTGTGTGGTTGAAATCCCAGAAGGGGAGAAGAAAGAGGATGGGGCTGAAAAGGTATTCAAAGAAACAACGCCTAAAAATTTCCTAAATTTGGCAAAATATAAACCTCTAGTTTTCAGAAGCTGAGAGAAACTCAAGATAAACCCAAAGAAATCCATGCCAAGACACATCATAATCAAACTTGAGAAACATAAAGATGAAGAAAATATTTTGAAAGTAGCCAGAGAGAAATGACACATTATCTACAGACAGACTTTGAAATGTTGTGGGTCTGGTTCCACGTTAAAACCTGTATCGCAATAAAGTGAGTTGTAATCTTTTTGCTGGTGGAGAGTCTTGCCATCAATTTGTAAAAAAAGTAATAACTGTGAAATGCCATAAAGTGGAGCACAATAAAATGAGACATGCCTGTACAGGGGAAAATAATTTGTATGACAGGAGATTTCTCATCAGAAATCATGGAAGGCTAGAAAGAAGTGGCATAAAAATTTTCAAGTGCTGAAAAAAAAATTGTCAACCACAAATTCTTTTTCTTAAAATATATTTTTATTGATTTCAGAGAGGAAGGGAGAGGGAGAGAGAGATCGAAACATCAATGAAGAGAGAGAATCATTGATTGTCTGCCTCCTGCACAACCCCCACTGGGGATTGAGCCCACAACCTGGGCATGTGCCCTTGACCAAAATCGAACCTGGGACCCTTCAGTCTGCAGGCCAATGCTTTATCCACTGAGCCAAACCAGCTGGGGCCAACCACAAATTCATTAGTGAAATTCCTTCAGGAATAAAAGGGAAATAAAGACATTCTCAGACTAAGAAAAATGAAAATATTTTTTTCCTCAGGAGTCTTATCTGTAAAAAGATGTTTAGACCTGGCTGGTGTGGCTCAGTTTGTTGGGCTTGTCCTGTGCATAGAAAGGTTGCCAGTTAGATTCCCAGTCAGGGCACATGCCCAGGTTGCTGGCTCAATCCCCAGTAGGGATGGTGCAGGAGGCAGCTGATCGATGTTCTGCTCTCACATCAATGTTTCTTTTTCTTTTTTTTTTTACATCAATGTTTCTCTCTCTCTCTCTCTCCCTCCCTCCCTCCCTCCCTCCCTCTTGCTCTCTAAAAAGAGCAATCAATATAAACATTAAAAAATGTTTAAATAAAATTCTTGAAATCGAAAGGAAATGAAAAAATCTTGAAGCACTAGGAAAGAAGGAAGAACAAAGGAAAGAGCAAATATGGGTGCATATAATAGACCTCTTGAGTTTTTAAATATTTGGCAGTTGGAGTGAAAAGATAACATTTTTGATGTTGTTCTCAATGTATGCGGAAGAAATAGTTAAGACAATTATATTATAAATGGAGTAGGGTATAGGGACTTAAAGGGAAGTAAGGCTTCTACATTTCACTTGTGCTGGTAAAACTTCAACACCAATAAACTGTGATGAGTTATGAATGCCTAATGCAATACCTAGAGCAACCACTACATTTTTATTTATGCATGTAACAACTTTCATTGACATCAAGGGCATTATGCTGAGTGAAAAAAGCCAATCTGAAAAGGTCACATTCTGTATGATTCCATTTATATAACATTTGCAAAATGGCATACTTAAATTGCTGGAAAACAAATAAGTGGCTGCTAAGGGTTAGGGGTGGTGGTGTGGGTGTGACTAAAGAGGTAGCATGATGGAGTCTGTGTGGTGATGGAATAGTTGTGTATCTTGGTTGCAGTGGTGGTTACACATATCTCCTCGTGTGATAAAATGGTATAGAACTATGCACACACACATTGAACCAACGTCTATTTCCTGGTTTTAATAGTGTTCTGTGGTTACGTAAGTTGTAACCATTGGGAGAATCTGGGTATAGGGGACATGGGATGGACCTCTGTACTATTTTTGCAATTTCGGTAAATTATGATTATTTCAAAGTAGACAAATTTGTAAAATATTTAAAAAAAATCACACCTATTTACTGAAAATATTTTATTTTTATTTACATTTACTACGTATTTTTTCAAAATGGAATATTATTTTCAGTTTTCTCCATTATTTTGAAATTTGACTGTCCTGTAGAAATCTTGGGTGGGAGTAGTAAGTTGCAACAGGAATTTTCTCTCCATTTGAATCACCATGGTTTTGAGTTGGGAGCTATTGGTACTGGTTTTTATAGGAGAGGATGGTGTGACTGTCTCACCCTTATCTCACTCCACTATGTATGGCTGTTCTGTGGGGTTACCTTTCTGTACGAATGCTAAAAACCCCATAAAAAAACAGCAAAACATTCAAATCCCTCATTATGCCTGCCTTACCCCATGACCTAGTGTTATAAGTTGGTTTGCTAGAATCAGAAGTACATTGGTGGCTGTGGAGTAGAATTCTCATTACATAAGATTAAGTAGCCTGCATGATTTCTCCTCTTTGTAACCTTGACTAACTGAACTTGGGTTAGCTGCAAGTTTTCTTTTGTGACTATCATGTTTTCCCCTAATTAATCAAATTTTCCGGAACCTCTGTCTGTGCAACTAAATAGACTAGATCTCTCTGCAGAGGTGGGAATAGAAATTACTGTGGGAATCTTGATTGTGTTGCTGATTTGCATAGTGTTAATGATTTGTATTTTAATGGGATTGGGAGACTGAAGGATTACATGTCAGTATAACCTGTTTGCTATTTCCAGTTCTGGAGCCATGTAGGGTCAACCTCACCCTCTTTTTCTGTTTTTTTTTTCCCCTTCTTCTTTAGTTCCTTCTTGTTTGCACTTTATTTTATGCCCAGAACTTAATGTCAGCTAGCTTTTATTTGAAATATGACTTTGAGCTCTCTGCTCCTGTGTCAGGTGCTTGTACATATACCATCTCATTACTCCAAACAGCAATCCTTCTTTTAAGTAATAATTTAGTATTTCATTATTCCATCATGTTGACATTATGTTTAAATGCTGAGATAAATATTAAAATTGTGATGGATGCTGTCAAATGCATTCTAGATGACACGTGGGACACTTACATTAGTTTGATGCAATAGAATCATTAAATATGCCGTAAGAAACTTAGTCTCATTTTAATGCATACAACAAAGAAAATTCAGGAACCATAATCAAGAAGCTCCTCTGTAGAAGAAATATATACAAAATACAGAGTAAACCTGACATAGAAAAATTTCATAATACCACTTATTTACTTTATTCCCCCAATGTTCATCTTTGAAGAAGTTTCTTTTTCAAGTCTTATTACAGATATAAGAATAAAGGTGAGATGAACAATAGTATGTCCCAATGTCTATGTAGCGGCTAAGTGATAATGAAACCACTACAGTTCATCATGGAAAAGCAAACACATTCAGAAATGTATTATTGTTATTATTATCATTATGACAGTGTTGAGAGGGGCTCAATTAATCAATCAATGGTGTAGCCATCTGATAGAACAATGGGATTTGTAATAAGAGGTTTACTACTGGGTGGCAGATATGGCAGACAGCCCAGAAAGCAAGCTTGGAATGGTGAACCACATATTCCACTGGCAACATTTGTGGCTCAGGAAGTGGTATCAATATGCACACATTTACTCAGAGGAGTGCAAAAGGGCACATGTGTGAATGGGATTATAAAGCAGAAGACTCCCAAATTTTGAGCTAGCTTTCAAAATGCACCAATAATTTGAAAACCAGTTTTGTCTTCTTGCAAATGCTAATAATATAATGTGTACTGATTGTATTGGAATAGATGCAATGATAATAGTATAATTGTAGATATATTTTTATTCAATAGATTGGCTCTTCTATAGTGTGGCAGGCAGCCTCCAAATGGCCCCCAATGATCTCTGCCTCCTGGTAGCCACGCCCTTGTGGCGTTCCCTGTCTTTGAGTGTGGCTAGACTTACCAGCTTGCTTATAATGAATAGAATACGGCAGAAGTGATGGGATGTCACTTCTGATATGAGGTTATGAAAAGATTGGGACTTCCATCTTAGGGTTCTCTTTCTTGGACTGCTTGTTCTGGGGTGTATTAGTTTGCTTGGGCTGTCATAACAGAAGACCACAGCCTGGGTGGCTTAAACAGCAGAAATTGTTTTTCCACAATTCTGGAGGCTGGAAGTCCCAGATCAAGGTGCTGGTCAATTCTAAGTGAGGGCCTACTTCCTGGCTTGTAGGAGGCTGGCATCTTGCTGTGTGCTCACTTGTATTCTTTTTAAAAAAATATATTTTATTGATTTTTTACAGAGAGGAAGGGAGAGGGATAGAGAGTCAGAAACATCGATGAGAGAGAAACACCGATCAGCTGCCTCCTGCACACCTCCCACTGGGGATGTGCCCGCAACCAAGGTACATGCCCCTGACCAGAATCGAACCCGGGACCCTTCAGTCAGCAGGCCGACGCTCTATCCACTGAGCCAAACCGGTCAGGCTCACTTGTATTCTTTATGTGAATGTGGGGAGAGAGAAAGAATGTCTGGTGTCTCTTTGTTGTTTTTCTTAAAATATATTTTTATTGATTTTAGAGAGGAAGGGAGAGGGATAGAAATAGAAATATCAATGATGACAGACAATCATTGATTGGCTGCCTCCTGCACGCCCCCCACTGGAGATTGAGCATGCAGCCCCAGGCATGTGCCCTGACTGGGAATCCAACTGTGACCTCCTGGTTCATAGGCCAATGCTCAACCACTAAGCCACACGGCCAGGTTGGTGTCTCTTCTTATCATAATGCTAATCCTGTTGGATCAGGGCTCCACCCTTATAACCTCATTCATCCTTAGTTACTTTCTTTGAGGTCCCTTCTCCAAATACAGCCACACTGGGGTCAGGGCTTCAAATTATGAATTTTGAGGGGACACAGACATTTACAACGTGAGAGAGGCCAGTTGCTATGTTATGAGGGAAGCCTGAGGAGAGGTACACATTAGTTAGCTTGGAAGGGGATCTTCTGTGGCCTGCCAATAGCCATGTAATTGATTTTTGATGTGGCTTCTCCCCCAGTCGAGCCTAGAGATGACTGCAGCCCTGGCCCACAGTTTGCAGCCTCATGAGAAGCTGAATCAATTACCACCCATCTAAGTTGCTTCTGGATTCTTGATCCACAGAAACTATCCTATATAATAAAAGGGTAATATGCAAATTGACCCTAAAGGCAGAACAACCGGAACAACCAGTCGCTATGATGTGCACTGACCACCAGGAGGCAGACACTCAGTGCAGGAGCTGCCCCTTGGTGTTCAGTGCACTTCTACAAGGGGAGCGCTGCTCAGCCAGAAACTGGCTCATGGCTGGCCAGCGCAGTGGCAGTGGCGGGAGCCTTTCCCGCCTCCGCGGCAGCACTAAGGATGTCTTAGTTCAGTGATGGCGAACCTTTTGAGCTCGGCGTGTCAGCATTTTGAAAAACCTTAACTTAACTCTGGTGCCGTGTCACATATAGAAATTTTTTGATATTTGCAACCATAGTAAAACAAAGATATATATATATATATATATATATATATATATATATATATAAACTTCAGGTGTACAAGATTTATATATTTGATATTTATTTTATATATTTAAATGCCATTTAACAAAGAAAAATCAACCAAAAAAATGAGTTGGCGTGTCACCTCTGACACACGTGTCATAGGTTCGCCATCACTGTCTTAGTGGGACATCCTTGAGGGCTCCCAGGCTGCCATAGGGATGTCCGACTGCCAGCTTAGGCCCGATCCCCCGGAGAGCGGGCCTAAACCGTCAGTCGGACATCCCTTAAGGGGTCCCAGACTGCGAGAGGGCGCAGGCCAGGCTGAGGGATCCCCCTCCCGAGTGCATGAATTTTCGTGCACGAGGCCTCTGGTGAGATAATAAATGTCTGTTGTATTCAGCTGCAAACTTTGGGATAATTTTTAGGTTGCAATAGATACATATAATATTTAATATTTGGCTCTTCAGTTCCTATATCAGAAGCTTTAGAGGTAGGATCTATCATTAAAGGAGGCTGATTATCACCAGGGAAGGGGAAGAATAGGGCATGTGAATAGGGATTCACAATCACAACTGTCTCTTTATTTCCAGTCTTCTTCCCAGAAATGATTTATGTCATCTGTGAATATCCTGATGAGCATAATGATTTTATATGATTTGGGATTTTGTGTTTTAGGGGAGCTACCTCTAGGACCTTTGATTCTATTAATACATCCTGAATAGAGTGAATATATGGAAATCCTTTGTTATTACAGGATTTCACAGATGCACTTGTCATTGAGCATAATTTTTACAAAGGATCCCGACATGGTCTACAGGGGAAAGAGTTTCATAGTCAGCGGGAGCAAAAGTTGGCAAATGAACTGTTTACAATTGCAGTGCTGCCCGGCAACCTCAACTTGCCTGAATGCCTAGTGGAAGGATCCATTCGCCTCAAGCCTCTGAAGACTGTGGGCTGCCCTGTGCTCCATTGGCATGCTGGAGTAGTTACATTCGTAGCCAATTAGTGGGGTGGCACACACTCCGCCAAGAAGCCCCAGTCTCTATAGACCCAGTATAGAGAGTGAAATTAGCTGAGACAAATACCTGTTAATCCCCCATTCTTGGCCGGGGTGGAGCGCCTACTGTGCAGTGCTAATAGTTCTGGGAAATCCCAATTCCCAGTGTCAAGAGTTGAACAGACTGAGTCTGTTAAATGAAGAAATTTGCACCTAGAATTCCTTGATCAACGCTAATGCGCTGTAAATACAAATGAAGGCTGCTTGGGAATACAGGTCACCCTTTCTGCAAAGCCGTTTCTTTTGAGGGAGTTTTATCTTCATTCTCTTTCCCATGCTGGAGCCAGGGGTGGAGAAGTGGCAGTTTGAGTGGCTGGACCTGGGGACAGTAGAAAATAATCTTACTTGATCAAGAGGAGAGAACTGAGTGACTGCAGCAGAGTTTTGTCCCCGGGAGCTTGGATATGCCTTTCGAAAATGTGAAATTTATGACAAAAATCTCAGGAGCCCTTACAGCTCCCAGGGAAGGCTCCTTTATACTTACATGTGTAAGTTGCGCCCTCTGCTGTCTGAATCAGGCCATGGACCTGCCCTTCCCCCCTCCCCCCCTCCACTTCCTGGGAAAACGTGTCGTATTTTCCCAGCCAAACTATGTTTCAGTTGCATTTTATCCGCCTGATGTTGTCTGTTGCAAAGCAAGAAGTAAGCAGAATTGAGATCCGGATCTGTACCATACTGTCTGCCACTCAAAATCTGCACAGCCAACCTCGGAGAAGGGCAAGGATTCCGAATTCTTGGAGACGCAGCTATATTTTCAGATTCTGATTCCTTAGCTAAGTTCGCAGACATCCAGGTTCGTTTTTTAAACTGTATTCAGCATATATTTTAACATAACCTTTGTTTCACTGTGGAAGGCAGAACAATCTTTCCCTAGTCCCAGAAAATGCTTTTCATTCAGACATGCTTTTAATTCTTGGTTATGTGAAATATAACAAACAGAGTTTGGTGATTGCCCCTGTCTCTGGATAAGGCAATGGAGAGAGGATGAATAGAATCACAGTGAAACAGGAGAGGATGGCACGCCCTGGCTGGTGTGGGTCAGTGGTTAGAGCCCGTTTGAAATGAATAAAACTAAAAAAAAAAAAGACCGTACCCTTTTATGTAATGATGTTTACTTTGAATTTATAGTAGTTCACACAAACACTCCATCCATGCTTTTGTTCCGGCCCTCCGGTCCAGTTTAAGAACCCATTGTGGCCCTCGAGTCAAAAAGTTTGCCCACCCCTGGGTTAGAGCGTCGGTGCCTCATCGGGGTGTGTGCAGGCAGCAACCAATTGATGTTCCTCTCCCTCCTTCCCTTCCACTCTCTCTAAAAACAAAATCAGTGGAAAAATATCCTCTGGTGAGGATTAACAAAAGAAAAAAAAAGGAGGAGGGTGGGCTGAGGAGACCAGTGAAGGGAAGAATAGATGATCTTTTATGCCCCGTTGCCTTGAGCCTAGGATTAAAGATAATTTACATTTTGACACGTCAGTGAAACGAAACCAAAAGAAGTTGTGCAACTAACAATTTGTTAAGAGCTCCTCAGGGGCACAATCCATTTAAAAAATATATTTTTTATTGATTTCAGAGAGGAAGGGAGAGAGAGAGAGAAACATCAATGATGAGAGAGAATAATTGATCGGCTGCCTCCTGCACGCCCCCTACTGGGGATAGAGCCCGCAACCCGGGCATATGCCTTTGACCAGAATTGAACCCAGGACCCTTCAGTCCACAATCTGACGCTCTACCTGCTGAGCCAAACCGGCTAGAGCAGCACAATCCATTTTTTATTTCCAAAAAAGGAAGAAAGGGGTATCCATTCCAGGGAAGACAGAGGAGAAAAAGAACAGCGCAGTCCCCTGAGATGAGTTAAGCCTGCCATGAGGTGTGGAGGTGGTAGATGGTGCTGGAGAATTTCATTTCTGGGAAGGCAGATTCCAACTGTATTCCAGGATGTTTGTAAAAATGAGCCAGTATCATCCTAATCCCTTTAGAGATTGACACATATCATTTAACCCTCACCCCCTGCCCCCTGCACAGAGGTTGGCATTGTTTGGTGTGCTTGGCAGGACTAAGACCCATGACAAATAACACAGGTGCTTTTATGAACTGGGATTAAGTCACAGTTAGCAGAGATGTACAACTGAGCTGTTTGGATAACCCTCTCCCTCCTCCAGTCGAGTTTAGTTGATGAAAGCATTCCCTAATAACTGTGCGCACTGTATGCTCATTCCGTTTATCCCAATTCATAAAAATCAAATCTTCAGCAAAGGAGTTTCTATTGATGTCTGGCCTCGGAAAACTCGCTTTCAGGCCAAGACCGTGCGTGGGGGATGCTAAGCCCTTACAACAATGGATTCCAGCTACTCATGTTTACTAAGAGCTAGGGATCAGGACCTGTGCTGTTATTCTATAATAGAATATTATGGCGATTACATGGGGACACTCCACAGACATGTTTAATCCGTAATTTGTATGCAACATAACGTTGCCGAAACCTTTTAGCTGCTCTAAGCCCTGGGTAATAAAGGTATCAAGGATTGCGATTGCCCTTTTGATTTTAAAGATTGTATTTTGACATTTTTTTATATGTGCAATATAGTCATGTTAACAATTGTTTGATAATCCAGTCCTTATAATTTGAGAGTAGTCCTTTCTCTACCAAAGTGTTTACCAATAACTCACCAGAATAATGGTTCAAAGCATGGGTTTTGGACTCAAATAGACCTGAATTTGACCTTAATAGGTGTGTGATATTGGATAAGTTATCTCATGTCTCCGGATCTTAGTTTTCTTTAGTGATAAAATGGTGCTAATTATAGGGCCTACTCGTGGAGTTATAAGGATTTAGTTAAGGTATGCATACCAAGTGTAGATCAGTTCTTGGCCCATGTAACTTCTCAAAATGTTAGCTATGTAACTGGTGCGTCACAAAGGCAAGAATCTTGGGATGAACTCAGAAAGCAGTGGCATTGTTGTTTTGTTGGCTTTTCATTGTTCCTTTGCATTTGTTTTGTGGAAAATGTCCTTCTCCAGCCATTATTTAAAAATTGGGTCAAATCCCAAGATTTCCTGGCTACTCATAGAAAAAAGACAAGTTCTAAGGTGCCTTCAGTTTGCAGTCCCAATCTCAGTTCAGTTAAAGTTGTCCAGCCACAGACTATCCAAGCCTGACTGAAAGTGAAACTTCTCTCTGTTCCTGCTGCTCTTCCCCAGCTTGCTGCCTAGAGAGTCTGAGACCTTGGCAATCAGAGAATGAGAAGAGAAGGAGACTTCTTATTTGCTGGCCCTGTTTCAGAGTGGCTTTGCGATCTCTGGTCCAGTGTTTGAAGATGCTTCTCTCAGAGCATTTTTGTGGGTTCTGCAGACACCCCCTGCTGGGCCTCCCTTGATACCAACAGTGTTCCTCCTTCAGTCAGCTGCCCCACTCCCTCTCCGTCTCTGCCCTGGTGATACACCCCACATCCTCTTAGTCCTGAAGGCTCTGCGCCCTGACAGGTTGCCTTCTGGGTCAGAGTTCACATCTGATTGCTGGGATTTCTGCACACTTGACCTGTCACTGGAGGGAGGGTAGCCCTTTAATCTCTCACATCGATGTTTCTCTCTGCTTCTATCTCTACCTTCCACTCTCTCTGAAAATCAATGAAAAAATATCCTCAGGTGAGGATTACCCAAAATAATAATAATAATAATAATAATAATAATAATAATAATGGAGCTGTAGTTGTCTCCAGCTACATTGACCCTAAAGCTTACTAGTAAGTCAACCACCAGTTTATTGCGTGCCACCTTCCGTGGCACACATATTAAGTTCTCCAAGCGATGCCCATCACACTTGGCTTGGAGATCAAAGGCAGCACCCCACCTCATCCCATCCCATCCCATCCCATTCCCTTGGAGGGCACAGGGGTGATACTCAGAATACAGTCCTCTCCAAAAAGTCAAAAATTATCCTCCTCACAAATTCTCTTAATTTCCAACCCTTTCTTTTTATATTCTTTTTTTTTTAAATATATTTTATTGATTTTTTACAGAGAGGAAGGGAGAGAGAGATAGAGAGTTAGAAACATCGACCAGCTGCCTCCTGCACATCTCCTACTGGGGATGTGCCCGCAACCCAGGTACATGCCCCTGACTGGAATACAGTCCTCTCCAAAAAGTCAAAAATTATCCTCCTCACAAATTCTCTTAATTTCCAACCCTTTCTTTTTATATTCTTGATGTGGATTAAGTTACATAACTGGCACTCATTCTTTTGCTATGACGTTTTCTCATGGTAGTCTGTCTTACAGGTGACTTTGGTATCTGATATCGTCGGGTCTCAGTCAAAAGTCCCAATTAAACATCCTCTTATAGCTGTTGTTAATCTATATGAAGCATTATATTTGATTTAGACTTTTCTCTCATCTAGTCCGCATTGTGACCAAGTGGTATATGTTTAAAAGTAAAAACATAACGTTTTTCTGGGAACCTTAATCATCTAATTGATTTCCACCAATGCAGTTGGTTGGCGAGTTAGTTTAATATTAACCACAAAGAAAATGATGTTTAAGGAAAATGTATCGATTTGCTCATTTTTCAAGAAATGTTTCAAGGAGTTTTATAATTAGGGTAGAATTAGGTTAGCTCCTGGCCCCAAATTATGGAGCTTGTTGTTGGGTTTCTAGGATTGTGTGGAAAACAGAAGCTGCTCTGAGCATGTATAGTAGCTCATGAGTCAGTTGATTTTCAGCTTAAGTGAAACAAAGACTGAGGGAAAGCCAATGATTTAGGCAATTCTTTCATCATTTGCCCAAGCCTGGTTCTCTAGCTCAGCGGTCGCCAACCTTTCGGACCTCACAGACCATCAGAGTCTAGCTGATGGAAGCCCAAAATAGCATAATTCTTTCCTGGCTGCCTCTGATAGCTAAAGGAGCTGGGAGGGCCCTACCCCGTTTGGCTCAGTGGGTAAAGTGTCAGCCTGCAGACTGAAGGGTCCTGGGTTTGAATTTGTTGAAGGGCATGCACTTTGGTTGTAGGCTCCTGGCCAGAGTGCGAGCGGGAGGCAACCAATCGATGTGTCTCTTTCACATCGATGTTTCTCTCTGCCTCTACCCCTGCTTCCACTCTCTCAGAAAATCAATGGAAAAATGTCTTCAGGTGAGGATTAACAACAACAACAAAAAATAATAAAGGAGCAGGGAGGGAGGGGAATAAGAAATTTGGTGAGAGAGGGAATCGGGCTTGGTCCATGGCAATTTTAATGCCATGCTACCTACTCCCCAAATATATTTTTATTGATTTCAGAGAAGAAGGGAGAGGGAGAGATAGAAACATCAATGATGAGAGAGAATCATTGACCAGCTGCCTCCTGCACGCCCCACACTGGGAATCGAGCCTGAAACCTGGCTTGTGCCCTGATCAGGAATCGAACCTGTGACCTCCTGATTCATAGGTCGACACTCAACCACTGAGCACACCAACCAGGCTCTTTGAGGGATTTTAATCTGGGGAGTAACATATTCATGTTTGCTTTTCAGATGGTCATTATGAATTTAAGGGGAAAAGATGGAGACACACTAGGAGGCTGTAATAAGTCCTGGCCTGGATTTGAGTGGTGGGAATAGAGATAGAGAGCAAAGGCAGAGATAGGTAATGCATAGAAGATGATATTGACCAGACTTGGTGACAGGTTCTGAAAAAGGATGGTGGATATAGGACGACTTTTGGTGAATTACATGGAACAGGAGGCACATTAATTAGGGTATATGTAAATCATGGTGTGAGTTTTATTCAATTCTTTGAAAAAATGGAATGGCTGCCATTAAGCAGGCATTGGGTAAATATTTGTTGACTCTGAATGAATTTGAGTCTAATAAAGGAGTGTAGGTAGGCTGTTCATATAACTGTGTTGCACAACATAATTGTAACTTAGGTAGAAAACAGAAAGGGCTATTTTTAAAAACCAGTCTCCTTTTCAGCACAGTGGTTTGTTTGCTGACTTTTAGCTGGTTAGCGTAGGAGGGTTCCTAGGAGTTGGGTTAGTGATCCCAGAGGGTGGATGACAAGGAAACAGTAAAAAGAGCTTGTCAAAGTGACCCCTTTCTTGGCTCACATGAGTTTTGTCCCTTTGTAGTCACATTCTGCGAGCAGTATCACTGTGGAAATGTAATCTCGCTAAAAGTGGCTTTGTGTGTGTGTGGGCAGAGGGATAGAGAAATAGAAGACTGTGCCGCACTCCGCATGGCCAGGGTGAACCTGAGGGGGGAGGGTGGTAGTGGTGAAGGATTAAAGAAGACAGACAAGAGGATAAAGCTGGGGCTAGGTGGGACGCTGCTCTCAGATGGAGACAGTGCCACAGCCTGCAAGCCGAGTCTTTATTTTATAGCCAGATTCCACGAGGCAAAGTAAGGGCATGGTGAAGAATGTTTACAAAGTTCTCAGGGGTTTTGAATCTACTCAATTACATGCACCTGAACTCTATCAAGCTTTGTTTTGGCAGCACTTGCTGCACCTCCCACAGCCTACCTCACTCAGCCACCTGGGACCACAGGTTCGTACCATAAGGTCAAGCTTACAACCATAGCCTTTGGCTATAATTGTGCTGGGAGGGCTTTGCCCTCCAAGCTGGGACTTGCACGTGGCTTTGCCACGAGAGGACCGTGCTCTCTCATTAGTTCGAGGCTTGAACCTGTCCAAATGCTGTAGCCACTCTCCACAGAAGACATTTCTAGGATGCCATTTCAACCATGTGAATGCACAATTGCCCGTGTACCTGGAACTTAAAGGAGATTCTTTACTTCATTCTGCTGACTTTCATGGGAATTAGGGTTTGCAAGGTAGATGAGTGAGTAGTTTGGATCCACATGGCATAGCTCTAAGTAGGAATCTGAGGTCACTGCCACTGGCTATCAACGTTGGAGCCAGAATAATCTAGTTTGATTGTATATAGTTATCAGACTAACCAGGGAACTATCAAATCAACGGGAATTTGATATGTTTGTTGGACTGAAGGAATATGACTACTTTTAACCAAGTGATGGTGGATTAGTTTAGAACAGCTGGAGAGGAGTAATGAGTTCAGTGTTTTGAGGGCTACTGACTTTCTACAGGGAGCTAAAAACACATGTGCGACTCAATTAAAACATTAATCCTGCTGTAAGCTCTGTTATTGAATATAAGAGGAAACAAATTGACAAGGTGGCTTGTTTTTGAACAAAGCAACTGGCCCATGATGATATTATTTTGACATATCTGGAATTATCATAATAGCAAAGTCCAACAATAAGTAGAGAAATGAATGGCAGTGAGAATCCAACAGAGACCATTTCTCTAAGAATAGGAGTCAGAATATGAACCATTGTATTCACAGTATCATTAAAATATGAATAAACAGCAGCAACTTTTTATTATACAGTGAAAGAGCCTCCTGCGGGGCACTGAAAATTGAGTGGTATGTGTTTAATAAATTAAATTCAACAAGAAATGGCTATTTACCAGGATGCAGGAAGGATTCTGAGAATAAAGGGGGTTAGCCAGGGACATAAATGAAACTGATTTATTATTAGGTAGGGTTTTAAAGGTTAAAAATGTTAATTATTTGGCAGAAGTTAGGAGGGGAGGAGAGGGAATGGTGAGAGATCACACTATAGATTTTAGCTGGTGCTAAATTGTGAAGGGACACATTTTAGTAGATTAAGGTGTTTGGGATTTATATTAGGGGAATCTATTTTGGGATTTTAAGCAGGGGAAAAAAAGATCAGTTGTCTTTGGCTTTATAATATCTACCCACTGAACTTAGTGGCTTGAGACACTAGCCTTAATAGCCTTTTATTATTTACTAGAGGCCTGGTGCATGAATTTGGGCCGATCAGGCTAGGTCAGCCAGGGGAGGGGACGTGGGAGGTTGGCTGGCCAGCCCCGCCCCCTGGTTGAACTCCCGGTAGAGGGGACAATTTGCATATTAGCCTTTTATTATATAGGATCATGAATCTGTGGGTAGACTGGGCTATTCTTTTGGTTTAGGCCAGCTCAGCGGAGGATGGATGGTCTAGGAAGGCTGTTCATCTATCAGGGACCTCAGTTGCGTTGGCTGGGACCTCTCTCCACATGGTCTCTCATCCTACAGTAGGCTGTCTCTTACAATGGCTGAAGAGTTCCCAGCAGCAAGAGAGATCAAACACCAATATGTGAGCACTTTTGAAGCCTCTGATTGTATCCTGTTTATTAATGTCCCAATGGCCAAAGCAAGTCAGATTCAAGGAGTGGAGAAATAAATTCTATCCCTTGGTGGGAGGAACTATGAATATTGTGGTCATTTTTTCCCCTGACCTATCACCATTAAATTTGTATTGTGGAGAATGGACTGGAACATGGCAAGCCCTCAATAAGAGGTAGGTGACAGTTGTAATGATATAAAAGAGCAGCAGTAAGGGATAATGTCAATAGAGATAGAGAGATGAGAATTCAAGAAATATTTAGGTGACAGGATTAACAGACCTTGGTGATTAAGGATGTGTGTGTGTGTATATATGTGTGTGTGTGTGTGTAGGGTGGGAGTATGTTCAGAATCAAGGATGCTATTCATGCTTTTGGTTTGAGCTTCTGAGTAAAATTAGATTCATAATAGTCCCTTCTGTGGGGATTTTTTAAAATTATTATTTTTAATCTTTATTATTGTAATTATTCCAGAAGTCTCTCTTTTTCCCCCCATAGCCCCCCTCTACCCAGGTCCTGCCCCACCCCAGGCCTTTGCCACCCTGTTGTCTGTGTTCATAGGTAATGCATATATGCATATAAGATCTTTGTTTAATCTCTTCCCAACTCCCATCCCCCCTTCCCTCTGAGAATCATCAGTCTGTTCCATTTCCATACCTCTGATTCTATTTTATTCACCAGTTTATTCTGTTCATTAGATTTCTTATTCATTTATTTTGATTTTTAGATTCAATTGTTGATAGATATGTATTTGTTGCCATTTTTTGTTCATATTTTTGACCTTTTTCTTTTTCTTCTTCCTCTTCTTAAATAATACCTTTCAACATCCCATATAATAAAAGGATAATATGCAAATTGACCTAACGGTGGGATGACCAGTCACTATGATGCACACTGACCACCAGGGGGTAGATGCTCAACACAGGAGCTGCCCCCTGGTGATCAGTGCGCTCCCACAGGGGGAGCATCGCTCAGCCAGAAGCCAGGCTCAGGGCTGGTGAGCGCAGCGGTGGTGGCGGGAGCCTCTCCCACCTCCACAGCAGCGCTAAGCCATCAGTCAGACTTCCCCCGAGGGCTCCTGGACTGTGAGAGGGTGCAGGGCGGGCTGAAGGACCCCCCTGAGTGCACAAATTTTATGCACTGGGTCTCTAGTTTCATATAATACTGGTTTGGTGGTAATGAACTCTTTTAGTTTTTTCTTGTCTGTGAAGCTCTTTATCTGACCTTCAATTCAAAATGATAGGTTTGCTGGGTAGAGTAATCTTGGTTGTAGGTCCTTGCTATTCATCACTTTGAGTATTTCTTGCCATTCCCTCACTGAGTGGCCTGCATAGTTTCTGTTGAGAAATAAGCTGACAGTCGTATGGGCAGTTCCTTGTAGGTAACTGCTTTTCTCTTGCTGCTTTTAAGATCCTCTCTTTGTCTTTAGCCCTTGGCATTTTAATTATGATGTGTCTTGGTGTGGTCCTCTTTGGTTTCCTCTTGTTTGTGACTCTCTGTGCTTCCTGGACTTGTAAGTCTTATTTCTTTCACCAGGTAGGGGAAGTTTTCTGTCATTATTTCTTCAAATAGGTTTTCAATATCTTGCTCTCTTTCTTCTTCTGGCACCTCCATAATGTGGATGTTAGTATGCTTGAAGTTGTCCCAGAGGCTCCTTACACTATCTTCATAGTTTTTTATTCTTTTTTTCTTTTTGCTCTTCTGGTTGGGTGTGTTTTGTTTCCTCATATTTCAAATCGTTAATTTGATTTTTGGAATCTTCTAATCCAGTGGTCGGCAAACTCATTTGTCAACAGAGCCAAATATCAACAGTACAACGATTGAAATTTCTTTTGAGAGCCAAATTTTTTAAACTTAAACTATATAGGTAGGTACATTGTTATTAACTTAATTAGGGTACTCCTAAGGCTTAGGAAGAGCCACACTCAAGGGGCCGAAGAGCCACATGTGTCTCGAGAGCCGCAGTTTGCCGACCACGCGCTAGTCTACTGTTGAATCCTTGTAAATTATTCTTTATTTCAGTCAGTGTATGCTTAATTTCTGACTGGTCCTTTTCCATTTTTTTTGGCATTCTCACCAAGTTCCTGAAAGTCTCGCTAAGTCCCTTAGAGGTTTCTAGAAGATTCTTGAGTAACCTTATAACCATAATTTTGAACTCTATATCCAGTAGTTTCCTTTCTTCTATTTCTTTATTTGTGACATGTTTCTTTGTCTCCACATTTTGGCTGCTTCCCTGTGTTTGTTTCTATGTATTGGGTAGAGCTGCTATGTCTCCTTGAGTTGATAGAGTGGCCTTGTGTAGTAGGTGTTATATAGGGCCCAGTGGCTCAGCCTCCCCAATCACCTGAGGTGGACACTCTTGGTGCACCCCTTTGTGGGCTGTGTGCAGTCTTTGTTGTAGTTGAGCCTTTTGATTGCTGTTGGTGTCACTGAGAGAAATTGACCTCCAGACCAATGGGCTGTGGGGACTAGCTGCGACTACAGTGGGAGAGCTACAGTGTAGGAGACACCCTTATGGAGCAGGACTTGCTTCAGTGGGGCTTTGGTGCTCACTGAGTCTGCCCCTTGAGTGTGTGGCTTATGGATGTGTAGAGTTGTAATCTGGTATGGTCTGACACTGACCACTAGGTATACTGGCTCTTGGGTCTCCAGGGAGGAGTAAAGTCAGCCACTGCTTGGGGCCACCCAGCAGGAGCTACAGAGAGATCTGCAGATCCCTCCTCTTTGTATCAGGGTTGGAAGTGCCCAGACGGGGCCCAGCTGTGAAGCAAGGCTGGCTGGTGCTAATGCTGGATCTTGGGCCTTTTATTGATAGGTTTAGTGCTCCCTGACCTAGCTGCAGCTTGTTTGACAACTTTTAACCTGAGCAAGGACAGGCTATTCATATGCAAAATACACTGCACACAGGTTGGGTGAGGCTGCAAATTGGATGAGGTGGGGTCTCAGGGACTTACCAGGGCGAAGCAAACAGAAATGGCTGTCAGTCAGCCCTGCGACTGGGCAGGTTCCAGCATAAGTACAATGATCCTTGCCATTGAGTACTCTGTCTGGGAGAAAGCCACCCCTGAGTTCCTGCCCCGATGATATACAGTCCAATTCCTCCTCATATGTGTCTGTGTCCCCCGGAGCCTCACCCTGGCACTGGAGCTCAGAGGAAGCAGGACCTTGTAAGTTCAGTTTGTGTGCTGGCCTTTTCAGAGGAGCAGCTGGATCTCCAGCAGCCTCTGTGTCACTCAGCCCCAATGTGCACTGGCTTTTACAGTCCATAGTTATGGGGACTTCTTTTCCCAGCTCTGGGACCCTGGTCTGGAGGTCTGGTGTGGGGCTGGGACCCCTTGCTCCTCCAGGGCAGCCTCTGCCTCTGCAGATACAATCTTCCTCCTGATTACAAAACCAGCACACATGGGTGCCGGACCAGCTCGTTCAGCGCCTCCATACCTCCTACCAGTCTTAGTATGCTTTCTTCTTTACTTCCATTCAGCCAGCTTTCCGGTAGTTCTGGATGATGGTTGTTCTGTATTTTAGTTGTAATTTTGATGTGGTTGTGTGAGTACAGGCGTTTGCCTACACCGCCATCTTGATCTGTATTGATACATTTATATATGTGTAGCTGAATTAGACTGGTCTAAAAGGTTTAATCTCTACTTGATCCTACAGGTAAATACAGGTAAATATGAGAAAGAGAATTAGAAGTACAGATCTTACTGGGTAGAGAAGATGCAGACAGCTTTTAACCTATTCAGACAAACATGATGCTATTTCTAGGCATTAATAAAAATTCTCTGGACATTGTTTGTACAGCTGCTGTGGACAAAAAGGGGTCATTTTGTAGACACTGGTTCAATTAGTCAAATATTTATGGGATATTCTCTATGACCAAGTTATTGGGCTAATTGATTAGGTCAGTTTAAAAAGATATTTGCTCTTGACTTGATTCCATTTGTGTTGGGGAATGAATCATGCTTACAATACCTAGAAGATGGTTTGTCACAATTCAGAGCTGTAAGTAAGTGTTAAATCAATGGGACTGATAGTGAGGTTTTCAGAAGTTCTGAGGAGGAAGCAGGATTCAGAATTCAAGCTGTTTTGGTAGGAGTCAAGTGGGTATAATGTGTACTCTGGAAGGTGATTCAGTTTTAAGTCAGTTTCCTAGAAAAAGCTGATGTATTTGGGCTGACTTACTTTTACAACTGAGTTATGAAAAAACAGACCATTATAGCTTTCTTTATTGCCAGTTCTGCTTTTAGCAAAATCCCTATATAAATGCATATTTAAGAGTCCTAAAATGTTTTTCCTTATAATTCTTGTTATAGTGAAAATGTACTGTACCCTCCCCCCCCTTTTTTGCAAACGTATACCAAATGATATGGAAGACTGAAGCAACTATCTGGCTAATTAAGCTTTCCACACTTTAGGTAAAAAATGAAAATAAAATTTTGTATATTATATATTATATTCACATAGCTACAGCATATAGATATATTTTTCTAGAAGGTTGTTATACGTTTAGCAATGGGTCAGAGCTTCCAACGTAGACTTGGTTTCTTGCTCTGATTTTCTATTGTGTTCTATTGTGTTAATGTAGATATTTTCCATATTGAAAATATATCTCCTTTAGCCATTGTAAAAATGCTTTGGTATTTGCATCCAATTATTAGGGAACCCTTACTTCACTTCCTAAGGAAAAATAAAATCTCTATGATATTTATACCATTCTTGCAATGGTTAAAGATGGTGTTAGATTCAATCATGCTTTATATTCATTTCCTCATTCACTCCTCACAACAACCCTGTAGTGTAAGCACTATTTATACCCATTTTGCAAAAGATGAAATTGAGGAACAGAGTGGTTAAGATACTTGTCAAAGGCCACATAGGTGATAAGTGGCAAAAACAAGACTGGAGCCATGAAAGATCAGGTGAGTGTTAAAAAATACTCATGTTCTCATCGGGGGAGAAGTATACTTGACCACAGACTTGAATTTGCCAATGGGATATTAGCCAAAATGATGCAAGCAGATTTGAAATGTGTTCTTGTGATTGGGCTTGTCCTCTTGCATTTCTGCCATTATAATGAGAAGAACATGCCCCAGTTACACCCACTTATCCAAAGAGGAAGAGAGACATGTTGAGCAGACCCAGACTCAACCAACAACATGAAGCCAAGCCCAGCTGAGCCCAGCCTAGATCAGCAGAGCCACCTGAGCTGACCCACAGATAGATGAGTAAGAAAGTGGTTATTGTTTTAAGCTGTTGAATTTGGTGCAGTTTGTTACACAGCAAGAACTAACTGAGCAGTCTAAATCTGAAAACCTACACTATTTGTCACTATTAATGCATCAAATTCAGAATTATTCCTAAGTGACATTTCTAAAACAACTAAATCAAGAAGTTCCAGTCCTCTGAAATGACTCTGTAACAGTATGTGAAGTATTCCTCTTAGAAGTTACATGTCTTCATATCCCTTTCTATTACTTCTTTTAAAATTAATGATATAGATATTTGGCTTTGTTTAACGTCTAGTTCACACAGCTTATATGTACATTTCTTGGTCCTCGACTTATAGATGTAATCTACAGTGGGGCCTTGACTTACGAGTTTAATTTGTTCCGAGACCGAGCTTGTTAAGGAGCTCGTTAACTCAAATTACTCTGTCAACTCAATGCAAAAAATCGGCCGAGAGACAGCTGGTATCTCAAAAAACTCGTTAGTCGGGACACTCGTAAGTCAAGGCCCCACTGTACTTATGAGTTAGGGAACATGTCTGGCACTCTGAAACAATATCTGACATGGTTAACTGAACACATTTTGAATGACACAAATTGTTCCTGTCCACAGAAAAGCAATGACAGGGAAGGAAATGGAAAACTGAACACTTGCAGTAAAAATAACGAACTTGAAGAGGTTTATTCTGTACTGATGGGCCAGAGATGTAAAATTTAGATAGAGAAGTAGACAATAGCTACCTGAAGAATGACAAACTTTGTTTTTCACCTTTTAAAATGTTGATCTTGTGCATTTAAAATAGGGCTGAGAAAAGTAGAAAGCAGGTCAAGGTCTTGGTTTGAGCTTGCCTATGTTCAGTCCCTGACGCTTTAGGGCAGTGATGGAGAACCTTTTGAGCTCAGCGTATCAGCATTTTGAAAAACCTTAACTTAACTCTGGTGCCGTGTCACATATAAAACTTTTTTGATCTTTGCAACCATAGTAAAACAAAGATTTATATTTTTGATATTTATTTTATATATTTAAATGCCATTTAACAAAGAAAAATCAACCAAAAAAATGAGTTCACACGCGTGTCATAGGTTTGCCATCACTGCTTTAGGGCATAAAATAGCATGGGAGATTATATAGTTTAGAAACACAGAGTGATTGTCTAACCTTCTTCTGAGGACCATACATGGATTTTGTGGGTAGACAGACAGTCCTCGGGTTACGTCGGACTTGACGTACATCGTTTCGTGGTTACATCGCCATCTCCCATTTATTTATAAAAAAGGTCCGTCATTTTGATGTGGGTACATATGTGCTTTATATTTTTATTATTTATTTACCACAAGTAAAGGTCAGGAATTGTTATCTTTCTTTTAATTTTTTTTACTGTTTCACTTCATTACTGCTGTGTATGTGCTCCATGTGAGTGACGTAGGTGCTTATGTAGGTGGGTTCTGACTTACGGGGAAAATCGCATTACATAGCGCCATAGGAACGGATCTCAGACATAACCTGAGGACCTACTGTATAGGTTTTGCAAATGTGTGGATCACTCAAAAGTTTCATAAATTTTTTATTATAGGAATTCTCCCAGACTTTAATATATACTAAGGTGCCTTATGAATCTTCCAGAGAGGGGTGGAACAATCAGAATTTCCTAAGCTATTTGTTCAAAAACACTTCTCATCCCCTCCCCTCCCCCTTCCCCTCACTCTCTCCCCTTCCCTCTCACTTCCTCCCCATCCTCCCCTTCCCTCCCTTCCCTCTCCTCCTCTCCCTCCTTTCAATGTACTGTGGAGAATCCACATCTTATCAGAAGCATTTTCTTGGCGTTTTCAAATCTTGAAGCAAGAAACATAATGAATATGGGGTAACCATTTATGATTTCTAGGCATTTATAGTAGAGAAGTCTCCAAGTCTTCATTGAGTTATGCTCAATAGAGGTCATTTAAATAAATCCTGATGATATTACTGTGAAGTTTTTCTTGTTGGCCCAGTGGTTACTGCATATTTGGCTAGGCCTTGTGTGCTACTTTCAACAGCAATAAAAATGTCACATAAAAGCCATGTAGTCCGTGGAAGCTTCCCACAGTTGAGTGGAGCTTAATCTCAATGCTCTGCTAAGGTTGTATGAGGTTTTTAAGCATTGGTGTGTATTTTCCCAGTGGCCCAGGCTTTTTAATGTGTATTAAAGAGGCCACTAAATCTTCATGTTTAAACCCACCTGTTTGTACTACCTTTCTTTTTTTAATAACAATTTTATTGATTTCAGAGAGAAAGGGAGAGGGAGATAGAGATAGAAACATCAATGAGGAGAGAGAGTCACTGATCAGCTGCCTCCTGCACGCCCCACACGGGGGATTGAGCCCACAACTCAGGCTTGTGGCCGGACCGGGAATCCAACCGCAACTGGGCTATACTATCTTTCCATTTAGGTGTCAGTCATTGGAATATAGGAACTGTATCTTCTTGTTTAGTTGTGTGAGAGAAATATTACATACATGTTAAGTTCCAAAGAAATATTAGATACTCAAACAAACATTCAGGCCATTTGGGATCTTTAAGGCAGTGTCTTCACTTCCTTTCCAGGGATAGAATAAAAATGCTGTGTTGGCAAAATTGCTTGGGCCTGATGCATTGTGTCTGATGGCCAGAGCAGTAGCAAATCTGCTGATAGGCTTGAACAGAAAAAAAAGCAAACAAACCCATGTTGAAATGTCTGTGTAATGCTGCTTCAGGGAAATGCTATTTTTAAAGAAATGAAACATAATTTAGGGATTGTGGATGCAATCCAGGCCTTTGAAGATGGGAAGATCCTAATTAGAAAGAAATGGGAAGACTGAATGCCTTTATGGAGAACCCAGCTTTAAGAGGTCTGCTTATCATAGATGCAGATGCTATATATTGTGTATCGGCTGCAGCCCTTCTTTGACAAAACCAAAGCCTTTAAAGTTACTGGAGTGCATCTGACCACAAATTTGCTCAGAATCTAATGAGCAGACATTAATCATGTAAAACTTGGAGGCAGTTCATGCGAGGACAATGACTATGATTTAAGGCTTGGAAAATAAAACCTATAAGGAAAGGTTAAAACAATTCACATAATTAGCTTGGCCAAAAAGAGCTGAGGAGTGAGGATTTCCAGTCAATGCAAAGTTACTCCTGGTGGGATGGCATGCTTATTGAGAAATGATTCCTCAGGGATTCTACAATGTCTCTTATTGGTCTTATTCTAAACATATATTCATGTGAAAAATTAGGAAGCAGCCCTAGCCGGTTTGGCTCAGTGGATAGAGCGTCGGCCTGCAGACTGAAAGGTCCTGGGTTCGATTCTGGTCAAGGGCACATGACCGGTTGCAGGCTCAATCCCCAGTAGGGGGTGTGCAGGAGGCAGCCAATCAATGATTCTCATCATTGATGTTTCTCTCTCTCTCTCTCTCCCTCTCCCTTCCTCTCTGAAATCAATAAAAATGTATTTTTTTAAAAATTAGGAAGCAGAATATGTCCTAAAACCTCTCACTCAGAGGGACTTCACAAAGCTGAAATGGAGAGGATGAGCAGAATGTCTGGAGCGAGGGTTTTCTTAGATAAAAAAGTATAATATCCTGGATTTTTTTTAGCACTTCCTCTCATTGCAATGAACTAATGGCTTGCATACTGATTTATCTAATGTTTATCTTCCTGACCAGACTGTAAGCTTCATGAGGGTGGAAATTATGTTTGTTTTTTTTACCACTGCTTCTCAGAGCCTTATTCAGTGCCTGTCATATAATAAATAGGTGCTTAGCACACATTTCGTACACACATGGGGAATATATAAGCATATAATTTTTAAAAAATGCTATCACCCTGCATGTGCTGCTACATAACTCCCTTACTTTTAACAAACTATAATAACAATCTTTTCATGCCATTAATGTTCTACACTATCACTTGAATGGCAGCAAGGTATCTGGCCAAATGCTTATGGCCTCAGGTATTTTTTAAAAATATATATTTTATTGATTTTTTACAGAGAGGAAGGGAGAGAGATAGAGAGTTAGAAACATCGATGAGAGAGAAACATCGATCAGCTGCCTCCTGCACACTCCCTACTGGGGATGTGCCCGCAACCAAGGTACATGCCCTTGACCGGAATCGAACCTGGGACCCTTCAGTTCGAAGGCCGATGCTCTATCCACTGAGCCAAACCAGTCAGGGCATGGCCTCAGGTATTTAACCATTCCTCTATTTGGAGGCATTTATGTTGTTTTCAGTTGTCCTTGTTTCCAAAAGTAGTCATGATTGTAACTAAAATCTTCTTCACAGAAAATTTTAAAAGGCTATTTATTTATTTATTTTTTAAAGGATTTTTTTTATTGCTTAAAATATTACAAAGAGTATTACATTTGTCTCCTTTTTCCCCCCTTGACCTTCCCCCAGCCTCTCCTACCCTCCAGTGTCTTGTGTCCATTGGTTATGCTTATATGCATGCATACAAGTCCTTCGGTTGATCTCTTACCCCCACAATCCTCCCCAGCCTTCCTGCTGTAGTTTGCCAGTCTGTTTAATGCTGCTCTGCCTCTGTATCTATTTTTGTTCATCAGTTTATAATGGTCTTTATTATCCATAAATGAGTGAGATCATGTGGTATTTTTCTTTCACTGACTGGCTTATTTCACTTAGCATAATGCTCTCCAGTTCCATCCATGCTGTTGCAAATGGTCAGAATTCCTTCTTTTTTACAGCAGCATAGTATTCCATTGTGTAGATGTACCACAGTTTTCTAATCCATTCATCCGTTGATGGGCACTTAGGTTGTTTTCAAATCTTAGCTATGGTAAATTGTGCTGCTATGAACATAGGGATGCATATATCCTTTCAGATTGGTGTTTCTGGTTTCTTGGGATATATTCCTAGAAGTGGGATCAATGGGTCAAATGGGAGTTCCATTTTTAACCTTTTGAGGAAACTTCATACTGTCTTCCACAGTGGCTGCACCAGTCTGCATTCCCACCAGCAGTGCACGAGTGTTCCTTTTTCTCCGCATCCTCTCCAGCACTTGTCGTTTGTTGATTTGTTGATGATGGCCATTCTGACAGGTGTGAGATGGTACCTCATTGTTGTTTTGATTTGCATCTCTCGGATGATTAGTGACTTGGAGCATGTTTTCATATGTCTCTTGGCTTTCTGAATGTCCTCTTTTGAAAAGTGTCTATTTAGGTCCTTTGCCCATTTTTTGATTGGATTGTTTATCTTCCTTTTGCTAAGTTGTATGAGTTTCCTATAAATGTTGGAGATTAAACCTTTATCGGTGATAACATTGGCAAATGGCAAGATGTTGTTCACTGAAGGATTTGAAAACATGGCAAATACTGACTTAGCATATATATAATTGATTTCAGAGAGGAAGGGAGAGGGAGAGATAGAAATATTATTGATTTCAGAGAGGAAGGGAGAGGGAGAGATAGAAATATTGATGATGAGAGTGAATCATTGATCAGCTATCTCCTGCATGCCCCCTACTGGGGATCGAGCCTGCAATGCAGACATGTGCCCTTGACTGGGAATTGAACTATGACCTCCTGGTTCATAGGTCGACGCTCAACCGCTCAGCCACATGGGCCAGGCTGATTTAGCCAGTTTTGCTACAGTCCTATATAGAAGCAGGAAAATGTATTTGATGACCTCAGGATCAAATTGTGCTTGAAACCTTTTATGTGGATACTAGTGCCCTGGTGCACGGATTTGTGTACATTGAAAGGAAATTAATTAGAAGGCGGCCAGCAGTGCGGGACTGGGAAAGATGGGCAGGAAATGCCCTGGAACCAAGCTCCCGTAGTCCCTCCCTGGCCGGCTGAACCTGGGGTGGCGCCTTGGCTCGAAGGGCGTCTGAAGAGTGAGCAGGGTCCCTCTGGTAGGTGGGGTCCCTTGGCCTGGCCTGTGGGGATTGGGCCAAAACTGGCTCTCCAACATCCCCTGAGGGGTCCCGGAGTGCGAGAGGGCACTCTGCAAAGTTACTGTTGTACAGGGTGTGGAACACAAATGCAAGTGTGCAGTAAACCAGATTCAGGGCCAACAGTGCCCCAGCAACAACATAACCCATGGCTGAAGGTGGAATCATGCGGCCACATGAGTAATCAGGCTCCCTCCTCTCTGGTTTCAGGGTGCGTCACCTGAGAACCGCCGCTGCCAAGTCACTGCAGCTCAGCAGCTCCTGCATTGACTGCCCCCTGGTGGTCAGTGCGCATCATAGTGACCGGTCAGACAGTCGGACACTTAGCATATTAGCCTTTTATATATATAGATTCCACTATCTTAGTCTGTAAGGGCTACTCTATGAAATACTGCAGACTGGGTGGTTTGAACACCAAACATTTATTTCTGACAGTTCTGGAGACTGGGAAGTTCAAGATCAAGACACCAGCAGATTTAGCATTTGGTGCGGGCCAGCTTTCTGGTTCATAGACAGCCATCATGTGGCTATTCTCGCTGTGTCCTCATGTGGCAGAAATGGCAAAAGAGCTCTCTGGGGTCCCTTTTATAGGGACATTAATCTCATTTATAAGGGCTCCACCCTCATGACCTAATCATTGCCCAAAGGCTCCACCTTCTTTTTTCGTTTTTCTTTTTTTATTGATTTCAGAAAGGAAGGGAGAGGGAGAGAAAGAAACATCAGTGATGAGAGAGAATCACTGACCGGCTGCCTCCTGCATACCCCACATTGGGGACTGAGCCCACAACCCGGGCAAATGCCCTGAGCAGGAATTGAACCATGACCTCCTGGTTTATAGGTTGACGCTCAACCACTGAGCCATGCCGGCTGGGCCAAAGGCTCCACCTTCTAATACCCTCACATTGGGGATTAGGTTTTGACATGTGAATTTGGGGGAACACAAATATTCAGTGCATTGCAATGAAGATCTACTCTGAAGGTACACACACACTTATATTACTCATTGGAATAAGTTTGTAAAAGTTATGGATGAGGGAAGTAAGTTCTTTTGAGGTAGGAGAGAAAAGAAAATATTTTAAAACAGAAATCATAGTATCAATCTGCTTTTGTCATTTAAGATTTATCTGCATCAGAGTGGCTGGCAAATGGAATCATGATACACAGGAAAGTATTGACTATTTTCTCAAACTTAGCTGAGTACACTCCTTTTAACACTGAAAACTAAAGCCAAGTTCAAAATCTGATTAAAGATGGAAGTAGGGAATTTTAGAGGTGTTGCTCCTCATGAGGTGCTGACATTTAATTTTAAAGAAATGAGTCATTTCTAAGGAGTGATTCATAATGCAAATGTCTGTGAATAGAATTTTGCCTTTTCAGTGACTTTCATGATCAAATTGGAGATGTTTTTCTGAAAAAAAAAATTCAAAATGCATTCAAATGTGGCTTTTAGAATCTATATGCCAGGTGCTGTTTCCTTCAACTCCCATAATCTTTATGTGAGTCAATCTATCCTATTTTTTTTCCTCCATTGTGATTTCAGCTGGCTTTGCTGTGCTTTGTCATGGCTTTACCCACAAACGCTCTAATATTGAGACCTTCCTATCTGAGGATGTACCTCTTCTCTCATTTCTTGATTTTTCCACTTTTCTTCCATTGAATTCTGGGTTCCTAGCTGCTGCCTGGTGGTGTTGGTCACTGTCCCCCTTTGCTTTCTGTAGTATTTGTTCTGGGCACTGCAAGGCTTTCTAGGACTGTTTTTTTTTTAAATCTTTATTGTTGACATTATTACATACGTCCCCCTTTTCCCCCCTCCAGCCCGCCTCCACCCCCGCCCCAGGCCTTCACCACCCTATTGTCTGTGTCCATGGGTTATGCATATATGCATACAAGGTCTTTGGTTGATTATATCCCACCCACCCACCCTCCCCAGCCTTCCCCCCAAGATTAGGACTGTTTTTCCCAGTCCATAAACTAAACAAATTTCATGTGACCCTATATTCCATAGGACTCCCTTTGGAACTATAAGTAGGGGTGGCATGGGAGATGCTCCCTCTTTCCTCCTGTATTGACAGTCACAGACCTTATGCAAGAAGTGGTGGCATCCTAAAGTTAGACAGAGTAGAGTTGAGTAAGACAGTGATTTACACAGCTATGGAGGGCCAGGGCAAGTCACAGAGGAGAGTCTGGTTGAGGGGGACTATCCTCCTCCTCAGGGCCTGTGCACTTGCTGATTCCCCTGCCTGGACCACCCTTCCCTCATTTATTCTCATGGATGTCATGAACTCCGAGGTTACCTTGCTTGCAAGCCATTAAGCTATCTTGCTGCAGTTTCATGGATGCTGGCAGAAGACATGACACTCTTTGGTCAGAGACAAAGGACTTTATTATTGACAGCAATATCTGTAGCCAGAGTATCTGCATTTTCTTGTGCTGGTTCCCTGAGTCCCAGTTCCCATAGGGAGGGCAGGTGACACCAGCCCATTCAGGGTTGTTTTATAGGGGAGGAACCCTGAGATTAGGAAACCCTAATCATTTAAAATGGGGCGGGGTAGGCATGGTTGTCCTTTTCTCTGGGGGAATATTATCTTCATTATACTGGACAGTAAGTGAATCTGTGCTTAACTTTGGAGAGAGACATTTTCTCTGCTTTCCATGGACTTTGCTATATAGTCATCCTTGAAAAGCTATCCAGATCAAAGGCAGTCAGTGATTTTGCTCCTAAATTGTGCAAAGATGCACAAGACCCATGGAGAATTGTTTCTCAATAATGACTTGCTCTCTCACTTCTTTTGGGTCTCTACTCAAATGTCACCTTGCCCACAAAGCTCACCCTGAGCATCTTATATCAAACTAGAGTCCTGGTGCATGAATTTGTGCACGGGTGGGGTCCCTCGACCTGGCCAGTGATCGGGGCCTATTGGGGCCGTCTCACCCAGTCCCCATCGGGCCCACTGGCCAGGGGGAGGGACCGCGGGAGGTTGGCTGTAGGAGCGCACTGACCACCAGGGGGCAGCTCCTGCATTGAGCTTCTGCTCCCTGGTGGTCAGTGCGTGTCATAGCTACTGGCTGGTCATCCGGTCATAACAGTCGCTTAGGCTTTTATATATATATATATATATATATATATATATATATATATATATATGCACTTATGATAATTATATCAAATGACTCCTTATCCCCATTGGAATACTAAACTATGTGTACTCAGCTTTATGTTGTTGTTATCTGTAAAGTGCAAGCTATGCAGTAGCAGAGACTTTGTGTTATTCGCTGCTGTAGCATCAGAGTCTAGCACAGCCGTGGGCAAACTACGGCCCGCGGGCTGGATCCGGCCCGTTTGAAATGAATAAAACTAAAAAAAAAAGACCGTACCCTTTTATGTAATGATGTTTACTTTGAATTTATAATAGTTCACACAAACACTCCATCCATGCTTTTGTTCCCGCCCTCCA
Source organism: Myotis lucifugus (assembly GCF_000147115.1). NCBI lineage: Eukaryota > Metazoa > Chordata > Mammalia > Chiroptera > Vespertilionidae > Myotis > Myotis lucifugus. The sequence goes on from NW_005871068.1 coordinate 3,496,086, forward strand.
GTCCAGTTTAAGAACCCATTGTGGCCCTCGAGTCAAAAAGTTTGCCCACCCCTGGTCTAGCACAATGCCTGGTATACATAGACATTCAATAAGTATTCACCAAATGAATGAATAAATCAAGATGTCACCACCAGTCAAGAATACAAAACAATATATATGGAATACTTTTCAAATATAAAATTATATTATATTAAACTTGCTCTGTCTCATTCCATAATCTACCTCTTCCTGCTCTGGCTGTTCTAAGCATCCAATTAAGTTTCTACCACTGGCTTTCTGGCCTTTTCTTGGGACTGGTTTGCCCCTCTGTGCCTACATCTTCCTACCCTCTCGCCCAGCTCTAAATCCTGACTCCTTACCTTGTGATCATTTATCAGACACAGCCTCATGTCCCAACACCTACCATAACAACCCTTTTAAAAATCAGCCAGTGGTGTGCTGGTAAACCGGCTCACTGAATAAAAGCTTGGATTTATAGCGTTTGCTGATTCTGTGGTATAAATACTCTCACCATGGCTGGCTTGTTGACTTTCTGAATGTTTAACAATCAGCTCTCACAAGCTGCTGGGAGCTGGCTCCAGCACACCACCATAAGAAGAGAATAACATATGTAGTATTTGGGGTTTTCTTTTACTTGGCAAAATAATATATAGGTTTAAATATGCTCATGGGTCAAGAGAATGCCTTACCCTTATTCTCATATCCTCTACTAACAGTGGTTCTTACACTCTAGCCTGACTCAGAGGGTGTGTTAAAACACAAATGGCTGGGCCCCACCCCCAGGGGCTTCTGGGTGCTTGGCGCCTGAGAATTTGCATCTCTAATAAGTTCCCATGTGTTTTTACTGTGGATCCTGGGACCAGCTTTGAGAGCCACTTCCCTATTGGGATCACATGCAAGATATTTGCCCCAAATCTATTTCTTTTAAAAAAATATTTTTATTGATTTCATAGAGGAAGGAAAAAGGATAGAGAGCTAGAAACATCAATGATGAGAGAGAATCATTGATTGGCTGCCTCCTGCACGCCCCACACTGGGCCCGCAACCCAGGCATGTGCCCTGATTGGGAATTGAACCTTGACCTCCTGGTTCATAGATTGACGCTGAACCACTGAGCCACACTGGCTGGGCCCCAAATATATTTCTAAGTGCTAAGTGAAGGAGGTAAATTTTTGTTCATAAGCTGTGTGTCTGTATCACAGAGAGGAAAAACCTCAAAATCAAAAAAGTTCAAAAGGTTTTTATAAAATAATGAACAGATGGGAGTGCTGAGTACCTAGAGCTCATTCCGATAGCTCCCCAAGATGGTGAAAAGCGAGTTTCCAGGTGTGTGTGAAGAAATAACCCTTTGGTTTATAACTGTGTTATAGTTAATTTTGTAGTACTGCATTGGGTTTCTGAAGGATGAGGTGGAGCTGGAAACGGTTCTGATGAGGGCACGGATCTTGAGGCTTGCTGGGTAGGCTCTCCTGTAAATGAAACTGAGCACTAGATCACTTATTTAAGGGCCTGCATGTCAGACAACCGTGAAAAAAATTATTTATCCATTACCATGTGGTACTCATGCAAATAAGAGGGCTCGGGCAAAGAGGGAACACTTAGCCTTGATTAGATAGGACATATTAGCTTCCTGAAATTTTCTCACCTGTTTAAGCAGCTCTCAATCACAGAACCTGACAGGATAGGCACTCACTGGAGGGAGGATTAACAGGGCTCAGCTAAACCCGAGGGGTGTCACACTTACCCTAGATCTCCCGCACATGCGTGGTTCTCTGTGTCCCTCTGAGGCCCTGTGTGGTGGCCTCTCCCTTTGTAATTACCCAGGTGGATGATGCTGAAGACATTCTATTCAGAGCCTGGCATCGTTGCAACTGATTTAACCCCGGGACTGGCTAATTCACAGACAACAGGGCAAAACAAGACAGGGATGTGATTGAACACGGGGACTGCTGGTGGAACAGGGTGCCAGCAAAAGCCCCGCTTTCCTGAGTGTAGCTCTTTTGTTGCTTGCCAGGGACCAAACCTGTCCTTGGCAGTTAGGCACAGTTTGTGTTGACAAGCTTGATTTGCAGAGGTAGAAAGTAAAGAGAGTTCATTATCAGATACCTCTTCGGCACAATGGCTCCTCTGACGGAGTTATTCTTTTTCAATGGGGGAAGAAGAGAGGCCAGACCTTTATCTTCCCGGGGGTTCTCTGCGCTACTTAGAAAAATCAGCTTGATCGCTCTAGGGATTCTGTGTGACACCGGTAATTCAACAAAGCCACTTTCCACTTGGTGGCCGGATGTAATCACCAGCCTTTATCAGGCCCCAGGTTTTCTTTACCTGCTGGAGGACTGAACCCCAGGGCACTGGAGAATAGTGAGCCTCCAGGAGGAAGCAACTTACCTTTATCTGAGGGCTCTGTACCCGCCATTACAACCTGGACAGCTCTCTTCAGATCAAGGGATTCTCGTGTCCAGGACAGCTCTAGTCACCTTTTAGTTATTTTTCTTTTTAAAATATATTTTTATTGATTTCAGAGAGGAAGGGAAAGGGAGAGAGCTAGAAACATCAATGATGAGAGAGAATCATTGATTGGCTGCCTCCTGCACGCCTCACACTGGGGATCGAGCCTGCAACCCTGGGCATGTGCCCTGACCGGGAATCCAACCATGACCTCCTGGTTCATAGGTCAATGCTTAACCACTGAGCCACACCACCTTTTAGATTTAACTGTTGGAAATGTGAATGAGTCAGACATAATAATGCCCATCCCAGTGGTTCTCAAAGCGGCAGCAGCCCTGGGACCTTGTAGGAAATGCAAGTTCTTGGGACTCAGCCAGACCTGCTGATGCGGACCTCTGGGGTGGGGCCAGCATGCTGTGCTTTAACAAGTCCTCTGGGGATTCTCATGCCAGCGTTCAACCGCAGGCCTATGTGAACTTTAGCTCCTGTGGGCATTGGGTACCAGCAGACAGTGGTAGCTCTGAGGCATCTGGATGAGCTGTTCCTTGGCAAGTCATCCTTTACACTCTGTTTGCATTTTAAATAATACTCGTTTCTTCCCTGGCATCTCTGCTAAATGGTAAAGTGGCACTCTGGCTGTTTCAAAGGTAAGTGAAACTGCTTCTTGGTAAGTCTAGAAGTAAAGACATATAAATAAAGGGAGACAAACTTTTTTTTAAAAAACTAGTTTAGGTCCCAACATTTTCTTTCTTTCTTTCTTTCTTTCTTTCTTTCTTTCTTTCTTTCTTTCTTTCTTTCTTTCTTTCTTTCTTTCTTTCTTTCTTTCTTTCTCTCTCTCTCTCTCTCTCTCTCTCTCTCTCTCTCTCTCTCTCTCTTTCTTTCTTTCTTTCTTTCTTTCTTTCTTTACTGTGTTAATCCTGACCTGACGATATTTTTCCATTGATTTTTATTTTTTAAATATATTTTTATTGATTTCAGAGAGGAAGGGAGAGGGAGAGAGAGAGAGAAACATCAATGATGAGAAAGAATCATTGATTGACTGCCTCCTGCATGCCCCCCACTGGGGATCGAGCCCACAACCTAGGCATGTACTCTTGACCGGAATTGTACCCGGGACCCTTCAGTCCATAGGCCAACGCTCTTTCCACTGAGCCAAACAAGCCAGGGCTTTCCATTGATTTTTAGAGAGAGAGGAAGGGAGAGGGAGAGACACAGAAAGAGAAACATCGATGTGAGAGAAACACATCTATTGGTTGCTCCTGCATGTGCCCTGACCAGGGCTACAGATCAAGCCTGCAACCGAGGTACATGCCCTTGACTGGAATCGAACTCGGGACCATTCTGTCCATGGGCCGATGCTCCACTGAGCCAAACCAGCCTTGGCCAGCCAAACTCTTTAGTATCCATCTTTTAGCTACTGTGATTCTGTGGCTGGAACATTCACTCTGATTAACTCTCCCCTCCACTCCAATTCAGAGTATTTCATGTCTATTATTACACGTCGTTTCAGTGGGTTGGAAATCCCAGCCTGTGCTGTGCAGAATGTTTTGTGATTGCAACCTGGTGGTGGGGCCTAGTTTCTGATGTGCTCTTTGGATCTGGATCGACTTAGTGGGCCTATGGCAGGTGCACAGGCCTCACCAAAAGGTGTTTTTTTCCGAGGTCAGACCACCGCTCACCTTGTGAACATCAGCACACACCAGTGAACGCTGACCTCGGCATTTGTGATACATTTGAGGGTACACACAACTTCTTTTTTCCCTAAGTAGTGTAACAGGCAAACACGTAATATGGCCATGTTGAAAGACAGTTTTGGTAGGCTGGGAAATGGGTGTGGCTTTCTGAAAGAGATGGACGATGAGTGAAGATTTACTTTAATAGCTGTGCGATTGTGAGCAAGTTACTGGGTCTCTCTAAGCTTTTTTCTCCTTATCTGGAAAGTGGGTACAATATAAGGAATGCACGTCTGAGGGTTCTTAGGAAAATGAGGTGAAATTATACATGTAAAGTACTTAGCAGAGTGTCTGTAACCATGTATGTGCTCAGTAATTGGGAGACATTTAAAAATTTATGCATGTTGCCCTAACTGGTTTGGCTCAGTAGATAGAGTGTCGGCCTACGGACTGAAGGGTCCCAGGTTCAATTCCGGTCAAGGGCATGTACCTTGGTTGCGGGCACAGCCCCAGTAGGGGGTGTGCGGAAGGCAGCTGATCGATGTTTCTCTCTCATCAATGTTTCTGACTCTCTATCCCTTTCCCTTCCTCTCTGTAAAAAATCAATAAAACATATTTAAAAATTTATACATGTGGATGTGACTACACACGCATACATTCATCATATATATATATATATATGGTCTTGCATGTCTGCACACATATACAAAAGCAAATACATATTTTTATACATACATGCATACACACACACTTATATATGTCATATATGTGTGTGTGTGTGTATATATATATATATATATATATCTCATAAACATCCACATACATATACTGATAATGGAATAATAGGCTATTCCATGAATAGCAATGATCAGATCAGGGTATATCTCAAGCTATTCCTTCCTTTCTTTCCTTCTCTGCATATACCTTTCCTTATTCTTTGTCACTTTTACCTTAATGTGGGTGATCGTGCCTATTAAAGCACTAATTTCACTCTCTGCCACCTGAGCTCCGCGGTGACTTGTGGTTGGGGTGGTATGGGACATTCAGAGCCCCAGGCTTTGGAGGCACAGTGGTTGTAGCAAAGTATCTGAGAGTAGGAGTGGGATACAGAAGCAGAATCAGGTTGGTGCTTGCCTCCCTCAAAATGTGCTCAGTGCTGTCCCAGAGTGGAGAGGAGTCCACCTGGTCCCATGGTACATATTGACACCTAGTGGGCTTTCTTCCCTGTCTCCTAGAATGTTGTCTCTCAGCACACCTTTTTTTGTTTTTCAAATATATTTTTTGGCTCAGTGGATATAGCATCGGCCATGGACTGAAGGGTCCTGGGTTCGATTCTGATCAAGGGCACCTGCCCAGGTTTCGGGCTTGATTCCCAATAGGGGGCGTGCTGGAGGCAGCCGATCAATGATTTTCTCTCATCATTGATGTTTTTCTCTCTCCCTCTCCCTTCCTCTCTGAAATCAATAAAAATATATTTTAAAAAAATCATTTCTGGACACAGAGGTTAGAAGCTGCTTAAGGAGGGGAAACTGCTACAGTGGCGAAAGAAAAAAAAGGTATTTTTCATGTGAATTTCCTGCAAATTCTATGGCAGGAATCTCTTACCCTATCAGCTCCACGAGGCTCAATTGTTAGGTTAATATGAAATATATCTTCTCAATAAGCTCAGTGGCAAAACGGGTACTTTATAAATCTTAGAAATACACATGCACTTTATCTTTTCTATCTTAGTAGGTGGGAGCACCAAGAATTTCTGGGGGTTTGAACATTTCTTTCACAACACTGTGCAGGAGTGGATTATCATTTTACTTTGAGTTGATGTTCCTGGTAATAACATTCACATACCTAGGATGGATGCAATTGTTTAGCTGTCACCCCCAAACTTAGTCATACCATTGATCTGACATTGAAAAGTGCTTTTCCTATTGATCTAGTGTCAGATGGGTGGTATAAGACTAATGATGGGCTTTGATCGACAGTTTGAGTTGACAGATTATCAAGTTGCATTTTCCCACAACCAAACTCCTGACAGGATTGGAATTTTTCCTTGTCCACCCAGATCCCCTCTGACCTTTAACTTCTTGTTAAACCATGCTAAATCCAGTCCTTGTTTAATGGCACTGGGAGTGCTTCCAATTCAGCTTATTAAAAACACACAGATGGAGTGCCTAGAATAATCTAAACTTTGCCAGGAATTACATATGAGAGGTAAACAGCAAATATTTGTTGAATGGATGAACAAGTGAATTTAAATTTATGGCTTGTGTACCAAGAGATTCATGTGGTCAGAGACAGTCAAGTGACACTGACCGTGGCATCTTAGGTATTTAGAGGTAGACCAGCACAGCAGCAGGGACTAGCCTGTATCAGGGTCAGCTGGGGCACTGACCAGAATAAGGACTGACCAGAATAAGGAGGGCAGGCAGGCCTTTATGTGTCTTAAAATCAGTGGTGCCAAATATCACATGATCTCACTCATATTGGAATCTAATGAACAAAATAAACCGATGAGCAAAATAGGTCCAGAGACATAGAAGCATGGAACAGAGTCGAGGAGGGTGGGTGGGAAGAGATCAACCAAAGAACTTGTATGCATATATGCTTAACCCATGGACACATACAATGGGGTGGTGAAGGCCTAGGGGGTGAGGGGGTTAGAAGAGTTCGATGGGGGGAGGAAAGGGGATACTTTCAATAATAAATATTTTTAAAAAATCAGTGGTGCCCAGAGGAATCCAGACCCAGGACCCCACCATTAGCACAGCTCTGTGGGTTAAGGACTTGCTCCACAGTGTGTTCTCGGACCAGCAGCTGCAGCCGTAGCCTCTGCCCCAGGGAACTTGTGAGAAATGCACATTTTCTGCCTCCCTTCACTCCCACTGAATCAGAATCTGCATTTTAAGAGGATCCCCAGATGATTCTCATTAAATTTTGAGAAGCACTGGTGTAAGAGTTTCAGCCCTCTTAAGATGCAAATGTCTTAAAGCAAAATCCTTCCTAGGACTGGAGGAGTTTAGACTCCACGTTTTAACCTCTAGAGGTGACCTTTAAGAGGTCAGAGTTCTTAGCTGTACAACAAAAACATTGTTGGGCGGATTGAAGTAATTGATTAGGAAGACTACTTTGTGGATCTCTGAATGACTGACAAGGAAGGTGGCAAAACCAGGTTGAGCCCAGCCGGCATGGCTCAGTGGTTAAGCATTGACCTATAAAGGAGGTCACAGTTTGATTCCGGGTCAGGGCACATGCCTGGGTTGTGGGCTTCACCCCCAGTGTAGGGTGTGCAGGACGCAGCTGATCAATGATTCTCTCTCATCATTGATGTTTCTACCTCTTTCCCTCTCCCTTCCTCTCTGAAATCAATAAAAACATTAAAGAAAAAAAAAGAAAAAGAAAAAGAAAGAAAAAACAGGTTGAGAAACCGCAACAAGGGCTGCTAGTTAGTTAGGACCTTGGACAGAGCTACAACATAGAACCAGTTTGATGCAGACATTGCTGTGACCATCATTGAAGCCACTGCTGGATCATGAGGAAGTGGTGTGCTGGAGCCAGCTTGTGCCAGTTTGTGAGGGCCAGTTGCCTGCCTCTCTTCCGAATTCTGTACTCAGTGATGACTGGTCCATTTGGAAGCTTGATATCAGTTGCGGGGTGGGAGTTTTAATACTACAACACGGGGCTTTTTTTGAGAACTGTTTATCATTTTACCACTGCACTGAGCCCCTGACTTGGACCACTACTTCCCCTGGAAACCAGGTTTTGCTGTTATAGCTGAGTCAAGATTGATATTTAACTACCCCACTCCCCTCCTTTTTTGTATAATTAGCCTGAGGAAAGTGTCATGTAATCTGGGTCAAATCAGCGTTTCCTACCTTTGGCTGCATAGTGAAATTACCCGGAGGACTTTAAGAATTACTAATGGCCTGGCTGGCATGGCTCAGTAATTGAGCATCGACTATGAACCAGAGGGTCACGGTTCCATTCCCGGTCAGGGCACATACCAGGCTGTGGACTCGATCCCCAGTGTGGGGTGTGCAGGAGGCAGCCAATCAATGATTCTCTCTCATCATCATCATCATTCATTCCCTCCCTTCCTCCCTCCCTCCCTCCCTCCCTCCCTCCCTCCCTCCCTCCCTCCCTCTCTGAAATCAATACAAATATATTTTAAAAAAGAAAAGAAAAAAGAACGACTAATGCTGGGCTTCCAACCACAGAAATGCTGATTTAATTTGTTTGGGCAATGGGATTCTTAGCGTGTGGTCCCCAGATCGGCAACCTCAGCATCACTTGGGAACTTGTTAGAAGTGCAAATTCTTGGGCCCACCTCAGACCTCCTGCATCAGAAACTCTGGAGGTGGGGCCAGTGATCTGTTTTAAAGTCCCTCAGATGATTCTGATGGAGCTAAAGTTTGAGCACCAGTGGTCTGGGGTAAAGTGTGGGTATCTGGACTTTAAAAAATTCCTGGGTGATTCAAAAGTGCAACCAAGGTTGAACACCGATGGGTTAACACTTACTAAAGGGCCGTATGTGTCTGCCCTTGGGTATAGAGATTGCTGGCGATTGATCCAGTGGATAGAGGCATATCCACATGGTGGTAGGCGGAGATGAAATAGAGTGTGAAATCCGAATTTGAAGATCAGCAAATTCCAATATGGACTCTCAGAAGTCAAACACGTGGGTCCTTTAGGGAACTCCTTGGTGGTATCGTCAGTAGAAGACTGTCATTGGAAAGTATTTCACCAAATAGTTTCCATACACTATGACCTTAAGGTCAGAAGCACCTGGGGTCCTGGTGAGGATGTAGGTTTGGGCCCTACCTCATAATGAATCAGATTCTAGGGGAGGGGGTTGGGATGGGTAGAGCCTGAACAACTACCATTTTTTAAAACAAGTTTTCCACACCACTCTCAGAAACACCATTTTAACCATTAAATTATTTTGGGGAAGATGAGAGACTTGACAATTATGATTTAAATAAACCCAAGAGAGGCACTTTTGGTCTGGAGCTGATTCTATATACTGCTCATAAAACCCTAACAAAAATAAAAACTGGTAGGTTCTAACCTAACAGAGAGGAGAGCAAAAAACATGGCAATTGCAAATGAACATTCAATGTGTTCCTGGGTTTGAAAACAGCAGAAAGCTATACAAAATGGGATTTTTATTTTATTTTATCTCTCCTAAGTGTATTTGGCCTTGTGTTAAGATAAGAGGAGAAAAAAATGGAGAGAAATGTAAATAAGCGATTTCATTTTTATTTTACTCTTTATGGTTCACTCTTTAAAATGTATCATTAAAGTTTATATTCTGGCTACTTTAAAAATTAACAAGTATTTGTAGTTTGTTTATTTAAAAAATATTGTTGACAATATTACAGATGTCCCCCCTCTCTTTCCTCCCTTGTCCCCCGCACCGGGTTCCCACCCCACCCCAGGCCTTCACCACCCTATTGTGTGTGTTCATGAGCAATGCATATATGCATATAAGTTCCTGGGTTGTTTTCTTCCCACCCACCCGCTTCCCTCTGAGATTGGTCAATCTGTTCCATGTTTCTAAGCCTCTGGTTCTATTTTATTCATCAGTTTATTGTCTTCATTAGCTTCCACATATAAGTGATATTTGTCTTTCTCTGACTGGCTTATTTCGCTTAGCATAAACATCTCCAGGTCCCTCCATGCTGTCTCAAAGGGTAAGAGGTCCTTCTTTTTGACAGCTGCATAGTATCCCATGGTGTAAATGTACAAAATTTTTTTTTTTACCCACTCGTCTACTGATGGGCACTTGGACTGTTTCCAGATCTTAGCTATTGTAAATAGCACTGCTATGAACAGGGGTGCATATATTCTTTCTGATTGGTGTTTGGGATTCTTAGGACATATTCCTAGAAGGGGGATCACTGGGTCAAATGGCAGTTCCATATTTAATTTTTTTGAGGTAACTCCACACTGTTTTCCATAATGGCTGCACCAGTCTGCATTCCCACCAGCAGTACACGAGGGTTCCCTTTTCTCCACATCCTCATCAGCACTTGTTAGTTTATTTATTGATGGTAGCCATTCTGGTAGGTGTGAGGTGGTACCTTATTGTCATTTTAATTTGCATCTCTCTGATAATTAGAGATGTTGAGCATTTTTTTCATATGTCTCTTGGCCATTTGTATGTCCTCTTTGGAGAAGTGTCTATTCAGGTTTTCTGCCCATTTTTTAATTGGGTTGTTTGTCTTCCTTTTGTTGAATTGTATGAATACTTTATATGTTTTGGAAATTAACCCTTTATTAGATGTATTGGCAAATATGTTCTCCCTTTTTATTTTGATACTGGTCTTTTGCTGTGCAAGAGCTTTTAGTTTAATGTAGTTCCATTTGTTTATTTTTTCCTTTGTTTCTCTTGCCCTAGGCAATGTATCTGTGAAAATTCTGCTCCATGAGATGTCTGATATTTTTCTGCCTACATTTTCTTCTAGGATTTTTATGGTTTCATGACTTACATTTAAGTCTTTTAGCCATTTTGAGTTTATTTTTGTGTATGGTGTGAGTTGGTGGACTAGTTTCATTCTTTTGCATGTACCTGTCCAATTTTCCCAACATTTATTGAAGAGACTGTCTTTACTCCATTGTATGCTCTTACCTCTTTTTTCAAATATTAATTAAGTGTGATGGCTTGGGTCGATTTCTGGGTTCTGTTCTATTTATCTATATGCGTATTCTTGTACCAGTACTGGGCTGTTTTAATTATAGTGGCTTTGTGTAGTATAACTTGATATCTGATATTGTGATCCCTCCAACTTTCTTCTTTCTCAAGATTTCTCCGGCTATTTCAGGGTCTTTTTTGGCTCCATATAAATTTTTGGAATATTTATTCTAGGTCTGTGAAATATGCTGTTGGTATTTTAATGGGGATTGTATTGATTCTATAAATTGCTTTGGGTACTATGGACTTTTTAAACTTTTCATTTATTTATTTATTTATAACGTAAATTCTTTATTGTTTAAAGTATTACATAAGTCTTCGTTTTCCCCCATTGACATCTCCCTGGCAGCTCCTACCCCCCAGCACATGCCCTTACCCCAAGACTGTCTGTGTCCATTGGTTATGCTCATAGGGTAGTATGAACATTTTAATGATGTTGATTCTACCAATCCATGAACATGTTATATTCTTTCCACTTGTTTATATCTTTCTGTCTCTTTTTCCAACACATATAGTTTTCATTATTGGTATATAAAAATGCCATTGATTTCTGGGTGTTAATTTTATATCCTGCTACGTTGCCAAATTCATTTATCAAATCTAGTAGTTTTCTGGTGAAGTCTTTAGGGTCTTCTATGTACAATATCATGTCATCTATGATAATGACATTTTTACTTCCTCCTTTCCAATTTGGATGCCTTTTATTTTTCCTTCTTGTCTGATCACTGTGGCTAGGGCTTCCAGTACTATATTGAATAGGAGTGGTGAAGAGAGACATCCCTGTCTTGTTCTTGTTCTTGTTCTTGGAGGAAATGGTTTCAGTTTTTGCCTATTGAGTATGATGTTGACTGTAGGTTTGTCATGTATAGCCTTTATTATGTTGAGATTTGCTCCCTCTATTCCCACTTTGCTGAGAGCTTTTATCAAAAATAGGTGTTGGTTTTTGTTGAATGCTTTTTCTGCATCAATTGATATGGTCATGTGATTTTCATCTTTCAGTTTGTTTATGTGATGTATGACATTTATTGACTTGCAGATAATGTACCAGCCGTGCATCCCTGGAACAGATTCTACTTGATCGTGGTATATGATCTTTTTAATATATTGCTAGATCCGATTTGCTAATATTTTGTTGAGAGTTTTAGCATCTATGTTCATCAGGGATATTGGCCTATAGTTCTCTTTCTTTGAGGTGTCTTTATCTGGTTTTGGAATTAGACTAATGCTGGCCTCATAAAAAGAGCTTGGAAGTGTTCCTTCCTCTTAGATTTTTTGGGATAGTTTGAGGAGGATAGGTACTAGTTCTTTGAATGTTTGGTAAAACTCCCCTGTGAAGCCATCTGGACCAGGGCTTTATTTGCAGGGAGTTTTATTATTATTATTACTTCAACTTCATCAGTTGTTAATGGCCTATTTGGGTTTTCTGATTCTTCCTGATTCAGTTTTGGAAGATTGTATTTTTCTAGGAATTTATCTATTTCATCCAGGTTGTCCAGCTTGTTGGTATATAGTTGTTCATAGTATTTTTTTTAAACAATCCTTTGTATTTCTGTGGGGTCAGTTGTTACTTCACCTCTTTTGTTTCTGATTTTGTTTATTTGGGTCCTCTCTCTGTTACTAGATGAGTCTGGTTAAATGCTCATCAAGCTTGTTTATCTTTTCAAATAACCAGCTCTTGGTTTTATTGATCTTTTGTATTATTTTCTTAGTTTCTATGTCATTTATTTCCACTCTGATCTTTATTATTTCCTTCTTTCTACTTACTCTGAGCTTTTCTTATTATTCTCTTTCTAATTCTTTAAGTTGTAGGGTTAGATAGTTCATTAGAAAATTTTCTTGTTTTTTAAGATAGGCCTATAATGCTATGAACTTTCTTGTCAGGACTGCTTTTGCCATGCCCCATAGATTTTGGGTTGTTGTGTGTTCATTTTCATTTGTTTCCTGGAAATTTTTCATTTCTTCCTTGATTTCATTGGTAACTCATTCATTGTTTAATAACATGCTATTTAGCCTCCATGTGTTTGAGTGAGTTGGGGTCTTTTTATTGTAGTTGATTTCTAGTTTCATGCCATTGTTATTTGAGAATATACTTGATATGATTTCAATCTTCTTGAACTTGTAGAGACTTTGTTTTTATCCTAACATGTGGTCTATCTTTGAGAATGAATCAAGTGCACTTGAAAAGAATGTATATTCTATATCTTGCAGTGAAATGTTCTGTAAATGTCAATTAATTGCATCTGATCTAGTGTGTTGTTTAGAATTGCTGTTTCCTTGTTGATTTTTAGCATATTGGATGTGGTCAGGTCTTACAGGGTGTGGGGTCAGGCTGGGGTCATATATTCTGGGGAAATTGGGCAGGGTTCAGGTCT
>NW_005871068.1:3510959-3646566 GCF_000147115.1 Myotis lucifugus
GTTGGGTGGAGGTGGCGTCAGGTTTTCTGGGCGAGTTAGGGTGGGGGCGGGGCTAGGTTTTCCGGGTGTTGGGTAGAGGCGGGTCAGGTCTTTGGCGGGGCACAGGGTGGGGTCAGGTTTAGGCCTTCCGGGTCATTTCAGGCACAACAGTTGTGCCGTGTGCAGGTGTCCGTTGCCTGAGGCGTTCTGTCATGGTGCTCCCGGCATGTGCTCCTCCTGAGGGGGACCCTCCTGTGTCATTCCTGGCCTCCGGGGTATTCACCCAGCCCCCTCTGCCAGGTCACTGTCAAGTGCGGCATAACACTTCCTCTGGAGAGGCCACAATCCAGGAGGTGCAGGACAAGTGATACTGGCAGGGGCAGGGTGGGTCGGTGGGGGTGCGTTGGGGGCCTGGGCTGACTTTGTGGTGGCGGCACGTGGGCAGGAGGGACCTGGCTACTTTTGGATAGTAGCTGAAACCCAGTTGCCAGACTCATTGGGGAATGTTGTATTGGGTAAATCTTAATCTAAATGAGTAACACATATAGCTCTAAGTTTTGAAAAAAGGTTGTGTGCTCTCTCTTTGTGACAGTTTTGGGTAGGTAGATATATTTATTGCCATCTTTCAGATGAAGCTGGGAAATTGACTAAATTGCCTATGCTCTTAAATGGTAGACTTGGGATTTGAATGTAGGGGTTTTTGTTTGTTTAAACTAACTTTCAAGCCCATGATTTCCTCTCGGCACCATTTTGTGATTAAGAAAAAATAACATCAGAAGTGTGTTATTTGTAGTAAGTTGGCAAAACCACACTATAGGAAGGAACCAAGGCCGAAGGGAGACTGTAAAGATGACCTAGTTGATCAGAAAGCCAAGTGAGGTCCTTTTGTTTTTGAATAGCTTAAGCAGAATTTGTAAACCATCAGTGGCTATGAAACAGATGAGCTGACAGCTGAGGAAATATCCTGCCTGTAGTTTAAATGCTAACTGACCCCGGCCTCTGGAGGTGCAAAGTTCAGGGTAAGTTAAATGAACTTACTGTTTAGATTAAACAGTGACCGGTCATGCTTGGAAGGTATGAAAAAACATGAAGAAAGTTCTTTTTATTTTAAATAAGACTTTAAAGTTGGAAAAGTTTTATTTGCTATATTGCTTCCTCTGTGAGTTATGATAAGTATGATTTTATTTTACAGATAGGAAACTGAGGTGTAAGAAGATTCTGGAATTTACCCAAGGTCATAGAGATGATAGAGCAGCAGAACTGACTGCAATTTTTTGACTCTTTCTCTCACACCACACTAATTAAATCCATGTAGGGATTTGTGAATAGTTAAATGTTATTATAAATTGTGTATTTCTTTTTAAAAAATATATTTTATTGATTTTTTAGAGAGAGGAAGGGAGAGGGATAGAGAGTTAGAAACAGTGATGAGAGAGAAACATCAATCAGCTGCCTCCTGCACACCCCCTACTGGGGATGTGGCCACAACCAAGGTACATGCCCTTGACTGGAATCGAACCTGGGACCCTTCAGTCCGCAGGCCAACGCTCTATCCACTGAGCCAAACCCGTTTAGGGCTGTGTATTCCTTTTGTATTAACTGGTGCTAATACTGGCTAATATTTCTGCCTAGCAAGTTAAAGAAGACTTTATTGATGCCTGAGGCCCAGCCTAGCCTAGAGATTCTGATTTAGTTGGTTTAAGGTGTGGCCTGGGATTTGAGATGTTTGGAAGGTGATTCTGATGTGCAGTAAAGTGAGAACCATTAGGCAAGGAAAAACTCCCTCTCTTGCTCTATTATCTTGCCCCTGCCCTCTTTAGGGAACCCTTTTTGGAAAATGAGGCTATAAACAGTGCATCCTCATTAATCTGTTAGCATAATAGCAGGCCCGGCTAACTCACACTTATAAATGGGAAACATAAATTTAACAGTCAGTCAAATTTGGAAGCTAACCTTATCACTCATTCATCCAGAAACCTTTCTGAGCCCGTCATAACCAAAGTTCAAGTGCTAACTTTCACTATCATCAAAGAGGCTTTTATTTGCCATGGTAGTTGACGTTGTCTGATGAGAGCCACTAGTGAATGCAATAAGAAGTGCTGTGTGTGTGTATGTGTGTGTGTGTGTGTGTGTGTGTGTGTGTGTGTTTTCCTGTTGTTGTTAATATTCACCCAAGGATATTTTTCCATTGATTAAAAACAATTCTTTATTGTTTAAAGTATTTTTTTTTAAATATATTTTATTGATTTTTTACAGAGAGGAAGGGAGAGGGATAGAGAGTTAGAAACATCGATCAGCTGCCTCCTGCACATCTCCTACTGGGGATGTGCCCGCAACCAAGGTACATGCCCTTGACCGGAATCGAACCTGGGACCTTTCATTCCACAGGCTGACGCTCTATCCACTGAGCCAAACCGGTTTCGGCAATTGTTTAAAGTATTACATGAGTCTCCTTTTTCCCCCCCGCCACCCCCTCCCCAAAGCACAAGCCCTCCCCACACTACTGTCTGTGTTCATTGGTTTTGCTCATATGCATGCATACAAGTCCTTTGGTTGATCTCTTACCCCCTCAACTCCCACCCCCCGCCTCCCCTCATAGGTTGTACAGTCTGTTTGATGCTTCGCTGTCTCTGTATCTATTTTTGTTCATCAGTTTATATTCATTATATTCCACAAATGAGTGAGATCATGTGATATTTATCTTTCTCTGACTGGCTTATTTCACTTAGCATAATGCTCTCCAGGTCCATCCATGCTGTTAGTACTCATTGGCAGACGAGTGGATTAGAAAACTGGTACATCTACAAAATGGAATTCTATGCTGCTGTAAAAAAGAAGGGATTCTTTCCATTTTTTTTTATAGCAAGTGGAAGGGAGGGGGAGAGACAGAGAGAAACATTGATGTGAAAGAGACACATGGACTGGTTGCCTCCTGCATGGGCCCTGACCAGAGCCAGGGATCGAGCCTGCAACCGAGGTACCATGCCCCTGAGCAGAATTGAACCTGGGACCCTTCAGTCCACAGGCCCATGCTCTACCCACTGAGCCAAACTGACTAGGGCAAGAAGTGTTCTTGAATGCTTACAAATATGCTTATGCTTCACTTTTCACACCTGTACAATGGGGAGAACACCACCAACCCCTCAACCCCTCAGAGTAGTGGGCAAGGTAGATGGGACACATTCGTGTAGAGCACTGAGAACCCTAAGTAGCTCTTCACTAAGTGCTAAGTATTGCAACTCCTCACCTGGCTTTCTTTTCCTCCTTAGGGTTTAGGCCAGCCGTGGGCAAACTACGGCCCGCGGGCGGGATCCGGCCCATTTGAAATGAATAAAATTAAAAAAAAAAAAGACCGTACCCTTTTATGTAATGATGTTTACTTTGAATTTATATTAGTTCACACAAACACTGCATCCATGCTTTTTGTTCCAGCCCCTCTGGTCCAGTTTAAGAACCCATTGTGGCCCTCGAGCCAAAAAGTTTGCCCACCCCTGTTTTAGGCCCTAGTGGGCATTCAAGAACTGAAGCATCCAATCAGATCATAAGATCTCTCACAAGAGGTGAGTGTGTCAAACAATGGTAGGAGCAGAGCCTGCATCAGCACCTATGCTAACTGCTGTTCTTTCCAGGGGAGGTATTCAAATATTTGTTTAGTTAAAATGACATTACCTAGAGTTTAGCTTACCCTCGCATCCTCAATATAAATTCCACTTATAGTCTAGATTTACAGTAAAAAATAATACTAGGTGAATTTTTCATTAATGTAGGTTTGAATTAGGCCAGTGATGGCGAACCTTTTGAGCTCAGCGTGTCAGCATTTTGAAAAACCCTAACTTAACTCTGGTGCCGTGTCACATATAGAAATTTTTTGATATTTGCAACCATAGTAAAACAAAGATTTATATTTTTATATCTATTTTATATATTTAAATGCCATTTAACAAAGAAAAATCAACCAAAAAAATGAGTTCGCCTGTCAGAGGTTCGCCATCACTAAATTAGGCAATTGAGCTGCATAGACATCAACTTAGCAGCCTAGTGTTTGGGCTAACTTCTAGTCCTTTTCCTTGCAGGAATTTGCCCCTGACTGGACTACCTGCTCACAGCTGTCAGTTTTGGTTTAATCCAACTCTAGGTGCATTATTGTTATTATTTTATTGGTGAAAGACAGCTGTTTTAAATGTGTGCTTTGAGTATCTAAATAAGATAGATGTTTTCATCTTGTAAAAGTAAGGGCAAAGAGGAATCAAGAAATATTTCCTTTTTGGCTTGCATGCTTTTCTTCTGAGACCCCAAGGCAGTGAATAAAGAACATTGCAACAACAAAAAAAGCACCACTCCTACATGTCTTGTCATATTCTGCTCACCCCTACACCTGATTTCAAATGTAAATTGCACGGCATTTAGCACTAATGAAAATACTCTAGTGAAGGAAATTGTTAAGATTTCTGGTGCTCCCCTAGGGGTGATATTAAAACCCCCGTTACTAACATCTCACTCTGAGAAGACAAAAATGTGCACCGAGAACACAAAAGCCCTGTTGGCATCTAAATGTGGGCCAATTAATTTGCTGTTATCGATGTATAGGTTTACGAGGAGACGTAAAAGGAGGACCCAGGAAAGCTATTAAGATCCCCCGTATTGTGGGGCTCCTTGACCCTGGATTTTCAGTGCTTGCTTAATCATGGCATTCTGCTTTCTATTTATTTATACAGTTGCTTCAATGAACAAATTAATAATTATACAGCACATTGACAAACATGCCGGGTAATATTTGCCAGATTTTAAATTAATTTAATTCAAGGGCCACTTCATTTACAGGATTCATCCGCACACCAGGCATCAGCCTCACCTCGTTGCTATTCATGCTACACCAAGATTTTTCATCACATTCCCACCTCTTTTCTTCTCTGAACACAAAGGCAGCACAACTTGCCATGCCAAATAAATAGACACTAACAGGCAGGTGGAAGACAGATAGATGACAGACAAATAGGAATATAGATAAATGTGCTGATGACATAAATTTAGAAGGAAGGATAATGGCTGTTACTATGATATGTGCAAAAACAATTAGATTCTACTAAAATCTTGTGTTTATTTTCTCTTTAGCTCCAATTTATAATTCATCTTCTCTTGTTTCACAGCCATAGCCTTCTTCAAAATTTACAGACTGGAAATTTAAATGAATAGCTTTTGGTTCCAGAAATGATCACTCTTCCTGGAAACAGAAAAACAATGTGAAAATGGCACTTCTTGGGCTTGAGAAGCCAGGCAGAATTCTGGGTTGCTTTGTGTGACAATGAGCTTTGAATGACAGTTAATGATGAGATTGGATTACATAGAAGGGGCCAGTTGCCCTCAGGAATATTGGAAGTGAGCCATCAGCCATGATTGTATTAGGGTCTGTAAAAAAGAAAAAGAGTTTTTAATTTAATTGTGGTATTTATGTCCTGTATACAGTTGTGGCTAAAGATGAAATTTTGGCTAATAGGAAGGAATAATAACGCCTATCAAGGAAATGAATGAATCAGTGTTCGTGTACCTGCCTTCATTGCATATGCCAGCATGTAAACATATTGACTGAGCCTGGGCTTTTGCCATTAAAGGAAGGCCTGTACGTCCACCATGTTATATTCATGAACAGTAATGAACTCTAATGCATGAGGTTAGCTCAAACAAGAGAACTGTAAACTAGACCCTAATTAGAGAGTTTGCAAGTTGTTTTTCATGGTGCTGCTATTCTAATATTTTGGGCATTAGCTGCTCCTAGTTGGCTTAGAAGCTTTATAAATGCAGATCAACCAGTGGGCAGCTCATCATTAGGGGAGATGAAAATTTTTCCTACATAGTGTTCATAAGTTGTTACATATCCTGGGTATGGATCAATATCTATCACAAGACTGTCCCAAGATCGGTAACCATTTTGAGTGGAGTCATCACAGGATATGATTAATTATATATATTTTAAATACATACATATATATATATATATATATATATATATATATATGTATATATAATTTAAAAAACATGTATTTTTATTGATTTCAGAGAGGAAGGGAGAGGAAAGAGAGATAGAAATGTCAATAATGAGAGAATCTTGATTGGCTGCCTCCTGCGCACCCCACACTGAGGCTCGAGCCAGCAACCCAGGCATGTGCCCTGACCAGGAATCAAACCACAACCTTCTGGTTCATAGGTAGATGCTCAACCACTGAGCCACGCTGGCTAGGCAAGGTTAATTTTATCTTAATAGTGCTTAATATCTACCATTAAAAATACAAACAGAGCCTAGGCTCTCTGTGTGTGTATTATTCACCACAATATCAAGAAATAATTACTTTTTCTCAGGAAAATGTTTATTTATTATATTTGCTTTAGGTTTCTCTCTGTGTGTATATGTTTTGGGGGGATGGTTGGGGAATCCACAGGGTGCTGTTCATAAAGAAAAGTCTTTTCTTTGGGGAGAGAGAAATATCAAACCTGGGATTACATTACAGAATCGGAATACTTTGTATATGTGCAAAGACGTTTGTCTATCCTGATTAAATTATTCTTAGAATACTGTATTTTCATTGTCTAAGTAGAGAATGATATTGAGGTACAGTGCTGTAAGGTGACTTTTTTAAAAATGGAGTAACCATTTAGAGAAAATTAGGCAAAGACTAGGCAGATAATTTTACTGCAAGCAGGCTTTTGCTTCAGTACCCGAGATAATTGTCTCAATCTCCTTTTTACTCTGCAGGGTCATAGATGTCAAAAGGCATTCCCACATGCAAGTTGAAATTGTGCAATATGTAGCCCAGAAATTATGTGTCTTTTACTAAAAGAAATCAGGCAGACCTATATTCCATAATAATTATAAAAATTATACTAGCATTTATTTGGTTATATTAATATGCTATTTGTATTAACTAGTTTTAGTAATTACCTAATTACTGCCCGCTAGGGTAATTACTCATCTTGATTAAATGAATGTTGAAAGGTGAACTCACAGGCATGAATTTGGTAATCATTTTCCTATCTAGAATAATAATGCTGAGGGCAGATGCTCAATCCATTTAATACTCTCATTGATTGTAGAGCTTGAAGGATATTATAAGGTGTAGTTCATAAAAATGGTATAACTAAATAGGAGATTGAAGCAAATAGGTATACATTAGAAGCACTTAGTAGTGTTTCCTTGATGAAAAGGAGCATTAAAATGGATGGTTTCCAAGTCAGTTTTTTATTTTTTTCCCCTTGACTTTTAGAGAGAATGGAAGGGAGGGGGGATGGGAGGAGAGAGAGAGAGAGAGAGAGAGAGAGAGAGAGAGAGAGAGAGAGAGAATGAGAATGAATAAGAGAAACATCCATGTGAGAGAGACACATTGACACATTGATTGGTTACCTTCTGCACACACACCCCAACCAGGGTTGGAGATCGAGCCTGCAACTGAGGTACATGCCCTTGACCAGAATCGAACCCAGGACCCTTCAGTCCTCAGGCCGACACTATCCATTGAGTCAACCCAGATAGGCCCCAGGTCACTTTTTAAAAGGTGTAGTGGAAGCTCTAGCTGGGTTGGCTCAGTGGATAGAGCATCGGCCTGCGGGCTGAAGGGTCCTGGGTTCGATTCTGGTCAAGGGCACATGCCTGGGTTGCCAGCTTGATCCCCAGTAGGGGGTGTGATTCTCTCTCATCATTGATGTTTCTATCTCTCCCTCTCCCTTCCTCTCTGAAATCAATAAAAATATATTTAAAAAAATAAATAAAAGGTGTAGTGGAAAAGCAATGATGCTGGCACCAGATGAACTTGAGTTTGAATCTTAGCTTCATATGGCTTGGGGAAAGCAATCTCACCTCTGAGTCTCATTCCCTATCCTGTGCAATGCAGGGATTTTATTCTGTATCTGCTTCTAGTATTGTTGTGAGGAGTGAGTTAAATAATGTTCGCAAGGTGTCTGGAACTGAGGAAGCAGCTTTTAAATCTATGTTCTACTCCAAGATTTGGCTTTCACAATGTTGGTATCATTTAATTATTAATAATAAATCAAATTTCAAAATAGAAAATATCAGAATGACTCATGATGTGAAGAAGAGAGGGTTCTCGTAACAAGTGTGCTTCAACAGCGAAACGCCAGTATCACTAGCCCTAAAATGTCCTGGTTCTATCAGACAGGCATCAATTTCAACATAGGTGCCACCTGTGAATAAAAGCATCATGAAGGTAGAGGCTTGGTCCCTTTTGTTTAATTCTATATCTTCAGTACTTAGCATAAACCCAGTACAATATGCTTAATAAATATTTGAATGAATAAAGGAACTAATGACTGTCTAGATATTTGTGTAGTAAATGCATCATATCCTTTGTGGTCTTCATGGCTCTGAAGGGCACTTTGGGGAGCACATCCATGTTCCTAGGACAATAAGACGTTGTCTCTGTGGGCAGCTTTTGTACATGTTAGCAGCTGTGATGGGCTGGCGTGGTTTACACTGCCCGGTTCTTATCAACACAATGTTCAGGGTGATAATGAAGTACATCTTGTCTCCCTCCTGTTGTCATAGGTATTCACTCCAGCTCCCTTTTGCTCTAGTCTGTAGCTGTGGACCAGTGTGGCTGACTCTGGGATCAGGCCAGAGGTAAGAATCCACTCATCCCAGAGGGAAGGTCAGAAGAGCCTTTTTAAAATTTATTATATTTATTTATTTTCTCACTATTATATTTTGTATTTTATTTTATTTTATTTTATTTTATTTCATTTTATTTTATTTTATTGTTTAAGCGATTACAAAGGGTAGTACATATGTCTCTTTTTTCCCCATTGACCTCCCCCCAGCTTCCCCTACCACCCCCTCCCCCTGCACTTGCCCTCACCCCCGCTCCCCCAGTGTCATGTGTCCATTGGTTATGCTTATACTAGTATGTATGCATACAGGTTCTTTGGTTGTTCTCTTACCCCCGCACCCCTCTCTACCTTCCCACTGTAGTTTGACAGTCTGTTCGATGCTTCTTTGCCTCTGTATCTGTTTTTGTTCAACAGTTTATATTGTTCTTTATATTCCACAAGTGAGTGAGATCATGTGGTATTTTTCACTGACTGGCTTATTTTGCTTAGCATAATGCTCTCTAGTTCCATCCATGCTGTTGCAACTGGTAAGAATTCCTTCTTTTTTACAGCAGCCATAGTATTCCATTGGGTAGATGTACCACAGTTTTCTAATCCACTCATCTACTGATGGGCATTTAGGCTGTTTCCAAATGTTAGCTATTGTAAACTGTGCTGCTATGAACATAGGGGTGCATACACTGAGTGGCCAGATTATTATGACCACCCCATCAGTACTTCATTGGGCCACCTTCTGCCTTCAATACTGCGGTGATTCTTCTTGGCATTGACTCCACGAGATGTTGAAAGGTGATGTGAGGAATCTGACACCATGCCTGATGAATAGCACTGTCCAGTTCTGTGAGATTTGATGGTTGTGGAACCAGCTGCCTGATGGCTCTTTTAACTTCGTCCCACAAATGCTCAATTGGATTGAGATCTGGTGATTGTGGGGGCCACCTAAGCAAGGTAAAGTCTCCCTCATGTTCTTGAAACCATTCCTGCGCAATACGAGCACTGTGGCATGGTGCATTGTCTTGTTGGAAGAAGCCATCTCCATTGGGATGTGCCATCAACATGATAGGATGAACTTGATCAGCAACGATACTTAGGTATGTTGTGCTATTCAGACGTTTATAATGATCTAGCCCTCTAGCAACTTCAGCAGGAAATTATAGCTAATTTGCCTACAAATGTCAGGTGATCATAATAATCTGGCCACTCAGTGTATATCCTTTCTGACTGGTGTTTCTGTTTTCTTGGGATATATTCCTAGAAGTGGGATTTCTGGGTCAAGAGCCTTTTTTTTTTTTAGTTGGTACAAGGACTCTCTGTGGAGATTCAAAGGAGAATAAACAGAATCACTCTTCAAGAGTCCAGTTAGCAAGCCAAACAACCAAATGGGTGACTGTAACCAATGCAATAAATGCTCATGAGAACTATGGTCAAGTATAGAAGAGGATCTGCCCTACACTGCCTGAGACAATCACAAGGCATGAGGACAACCTTTATTTTAAAAGATTTTTTAAAAATATGTTTTTAAAAAATTGATTTTTAGAGAGAGAGGAAGGGAGAGGGAGAGAGAGAAGACCCATGTGAGAGCAAGACATTGATTGGCTGCCTCCCACACACCCGCTAATGGGGATTGAGTCTGCAACCCAGATATGTGCCATGACTGGGAATCAAATTTGCCACCTTTTGGTGCATAGGACAACGCTCAGCCAACCTAACCACACTGGCCAAGGCAAGGGTAACCTTTAATGTCTCTTAAAATGAAGAGGTGGTTGACTGGACACGCTGGGAAGGGCTAGTCCAGTGAGTATCCTTGAGAGTGTCTGCATCATTTTAAAGACCTGCCAGCCCTCTCAAAGATGTTGATCGCAAGAAAAATGTAGTAGTGTGAGCATCAATAACTGAAAATAATACATTCATAGTGATGGTGCAAAGTCAGATAAACAATCGCAAATACCGTCATTCTTCCAAATGAATGGAAATTTGGAATGAAACACTGGTGAGGGGTTTATTATTTGGATAATTTTATGAGTGAATATTTTTTCTTTTATAAAGCAACTGTTTTAAAAGGAAAGATGCTTCTTATGCATTTGGTGGGAATAAGGTTGCACGCATTATTTCAGTGACACACTGAGACTCTAAAGAGAGGTGCACCCACATAGTTCCCTGAATTTTTGTCTCACAAATGGTCATAGAGGGCCCTCGATGCACAGGTCAGAAGCATTGCTGGCGATTAGTTTCTCACTTAACCTACTGAACTGTACTCAGTCTTTGCTTCCATCTTTCACACAAACAAATAAACAAAAAGAACAGAACCTTACATTTTATGCAACACAAGCAGAAGGTGAAAAGTTTTTTCTTTTTTTTTCAAGAGCTTTTAGGGGAGATCCCAATCATTTCTAATACCATTTAAAAGCCTTTTAAGGAACAGCCTTCTCTCCCAATAATTGACAGCCAAGACACCACCACGGGGGAATAGAGGTGGAGAGGGACTGAGGGATAGATGTACTTGAGTGAAAGAGCCTCTAAATTATGTTGTCAAAAAATTATAGGGATACCATTCTAAATGCTTTTCCTCCTATAAGTGTGCTTTCCTCCAATCCTAATGGCTCTACTCTGATTTGTGTGATCCAAGTACTAGGTGGGGTGATGTGTTTGGGGGGTCAGTTCTTACAATGTTAAACGGAGAGCCCAACACTGTGTTGGCTGCTAGTGTAAGAGACAGTGTATGGATTCTTGATAACTATTTACCTACTTTTAGGAACTTTTCTCTGTGTATTGAGCTGTTACTGTGCGCTGAAAGTTCTTTGAGTTTATAAAGCTCAAGTCCTTTACTGGTATAAAGTCATGATTTGAAGTCTCCAAGAATGCTTCTATTGGAGAATTCAATTGGAAAACCTGGGAAAGCAAGGGAAATGTGTAAACCCAAGGCAGGAGGGGCTTCAGAATTCACTGCTTTTAGAGACTGACAGTAGCTTAGAAGTCAAGGCACTCCTCAGTCCCAAAGGAGCATCCCCACGGGGAGATTTTGAAAAGAGGCCATTTCCAGACTCAGTAAGTGAACAGAAATGTTGCCGTCAGTAGAGCCTTTACGTTAAGGCATTAGGAATAGGAAGGACATGAATTTCTGTTGGTTAAGCCACACAGTCCATGGTGTTTTGTTATGGCAGCCTGAACAATATTCCTCTTGTGGCCTGTTTTCCTGATTAGACCCTGCCTGATCCAGTTCTCAATCATGACCAACTCTTTACTTACTTTATTTTACTGCAGTTAACCGTATTGAACACTATTTTTTTTAAAAATATATTTTATTGATTTCTTACAGATTGTCATTCTCTCTTGGTTCTTCCCAGACCATTCCTTATCACATTCCCTCTGGCTTCTCCTTTATCCTCTCTCAAATGTTCTATGGTTTTTAACCTTCCTGCTTTACATATTCTTCTTGGGTCATCTCATCTAGATTCCATGGTGTTAAGTGATTGTCAAATCCAAGCTTCAGTTCTGACCTTTCTCCTGAGTTCTAGACCTATATATCCAACTGTCTCCTAGATAGCCCTACCTGGGTGCCATGTTCAGTATATCCAAAACGCTCACTAACCTGTCCCCCAAACCTTCACTGCCTGTGTTTTCTTTCCTTGTGAATTAAACCTGACAAAAGCCAGGAACCCAAAAGTGTATATCGCTCCGGATTCTCCTCTCCTGCCTCAGTCATGTTCTACTGGGTCTTTACTTCTAACAGCACCACCCAAGTCTCCCCTGGTCTGTAACCCCTGCTAATGATTTAGTTGAGATACACATTTTTCTTGCCTTTACTATGAAACTAATCTGTGTTGTTCTCTCTGCTTCCAGTCTTGTCCACGTTCTATATTGCCACCAGAGTGACCCTTCTTAAGAACAAATCTGATCACGTTATTTCTTTGTGTAAAACTATCCAAACACGCCCTAGCCAGTTTAACTCAGTGGATAGAGCATTAGCCTATGGACTGAAGACATTCCCAGTTCAATTCTGGTCAAGGGCACATGCCCGGGTTGCGGGCTCGATCCCGAGTAGAGGTTGTGCAGGAGGCAGCCGACAATGATTCTCTCTTATCATTGATGTTTCTGTCTCTCTCTCTCCCTCTCTCTTTCTCTCTGAAATCAATAAAAATATATTTAAAAATAAAAATAAATAAAATTAAACAGCTTCCCACTGTCTCATGAAAAAAGTCAGGAGTGGCAAAAAATATTTTCTAGTGCCTGTATTCCAGTATGCTGGAATTATAAATATCTCCCACCACCCCTTTAGCAGTTAGGGCTTGGAGGGGGCTCTGTTCTATGCATTCAGGGACCCTGGCTTCTCCCACCTTGTAGATCCACTCTTCTCTAGATCCTTGGAGTCCTTTCTATTCAGCCAGATCGTGGATGGGGAAAGAGTATGCAGGTTGAGTGGGAGAGGGTTTTTATGGGCCAGGTTTGGAAGTGGTGCACATCACTTTTGTTTACATTCAGACTGGTCGCATGGCAACATCTGACTACAAGTTGCAAGGGAGGCATGAAATGGAATCTGGCCACATTCCCCAAAAGAAGGGGAACACTAGCGGTTTCTGCCACAGTGAGCAGAAAGGACACGTCATCCTTTAGGAGCTAGTTCAGGAGTCACCCTTCCCAACCTTTTCAGCCCAAGATAGGCACTGTGTCCTGTGTAATCCCACTGTACCCTACTCACCTCAATTGTGGTACACATCATGCTGTGTTTTACTTAGTCTTTTTATGTGAGTGGTAGCGGGTGACTCAGAGACCTGAGGCTAGCTAGGGACAATGGCTTACTCTTCATGGTATCCTTAGCACCTAACCCAGTGCATGGACCAGAATCAATGCACAATAAAAATTGCTTGAATTATTTATTGAATTCACAGTGATTTTTAAAAATATGTTTTATTGATTTCAGAGTGAAAAGGAGAGGGAGAGAGAGAGATAGAAACATCAATGATGAGAGAGAATCATTGATCTGCTGCCTCCTGCACACCCCACACTGGGGATCAAGCCCACAACTTGGGCATGTGCCCCGACCGGGAATTGAACCTGTGACCTCCTAGTTCATAGGTTGACACTCAATCACTGAGCCATGCTGGCCGGGCTCACTGTGATTTTTTGAAACATATTTTAACTTACTTCAATGGTAGAGATCTTTCTAAATGAAGGAATTTTGCTAATTTCCATAAAGTCTATTGATTTTGTTCCTCTCTCTCAGTCTCATAGCCCGTTGAAAGAATACAATTCTCCCCACATCAGGTCACTCAGTAATTAGGTTTCAGGATTAAAGGGCAAGTGCACACACATTTTGTCATTCAGGTAGGAAAATAGCCATCAATAAAGGCAGGAGGCATCAGCACACACGTGGTTTGGAGTGGAAAACAACACTGATGGATCAGGCCTTATCTGTGTCCAGTTCACACGCTCTGCAGAGGCCACCACAAGGCCAATGCGAGTGGCTGCTGGAGGAAGCAGTCGGGTTCTGCTTGGGCTGCAAGTACTCTGGGTATTTTGTTAGGGTGAGTCATCTAGTGCTCTTCAAATGACCTTCTCTTGTATTCTGAGCCAGGGACACATAGCTTAATATAGACAACTGAATTGTTCCCTAATTGTTCAGTAGGCAAAATATTTTCCCAGTCAAGCTTATAGGTTGGAAGTATGCCTATAAAATGTTTGCCTTCCTAAAACTTTGGCTGTTTAGCCTGATAGACAGGGCACAAAGGGACTTTAGAAATCATTTGGTCCAATGATCTTCAAGTCCCAATGCCCAGGATTCTGCAGAGGTGGGTTAAGGGGTTTGGGGTGGTGGTGGGGTGGGAGGAGGGAGAGGAGAGGAGGGGATGGCGGCAGTGGATGGGTCTGGCCTACTTGTTCAGACATAGCCATAGCAGCTGCCTTTTGATCACTTGGCATATTAGGGTTCTGGAAACTCTTTCTGAAAAACAACAACAACAACGTGGGTTTCATTCATAAAAATATGTGAAAACCTACTGATCCTGACATCCCTTGTTTTACAGATAAGGAAACAGGATGAACAAGTTAAAGTCACCTAGCTAGTTAGAGAGTGTGTGGTGGAAGCCAGATTCTCTATTTCCCGGACTTTCCACACAGGCACAGTGATTCTAAGTGACATTTAGAAGCAAATTAATTTAGGATGACCTGTTACACGTGTGTACAAAATATTCTTATTTCCGACTGCAGGCAATAACATGGTTATTCTAGAGAAAAGTTGCACCCAAGGATGAGCAGAATGTAAGTCCTTCGCAGGCATAAGAAGAAAATTTAATTTGCTTTGAAATGTCCCTTTAAATGCCCTTTAACACCCTAAATTGTGAAACTTTGAAAGGGTATGACTGTAGATGAACTTTGAGGCTGAGCTTCTTTTCTGTTTACTGTCCTGAAGGGCCTGGCTTTGTTTGATAATGTCCATGTACTGCATTCAGAAAGAACTTAAGAATAAGAAGCAATCTTGCAGATGCCAGGGACTGAAGGGTGGAGCATGCTGCCTTTGCCCCCTTTGTAGTCAAGAGAAGCACTTGGATTTTCCCTCCTTGGTCAGTGCTCCCTTCAGCAATTAGCCACCAGGTGGCCACAGCTCACCCCTCCACCTGCTCAGAAATGCTCCCGGTGCCTTCCAGTCCCCAGCCCTCTTTTCTCACATCTCCCCTGAAGGGAATTTGAAGTATATTGAGCAGTGTTTTTGAAAGACAACAATAAATATGGTTTCATCTTTAATTACTGAATTTATGATTTGGGGTGTTTTCAGCTGAAAACGGATGAAGCAAGACTCTTATAAAAAAGCAACAACTCACTGGCAGTTTTATTAGCTGATTTGTTTTTTATCCTTAAATGAGGAAAGGAGATGATGCTTATATCTTAAAAGAGATCATATGTACCATGAAATAATTTTGTGTTTTTTTTTTGACAAGTGGGCACTCCTCTGTGGTAAAGGGTAGAGAAAATTCACCTGTAACATGTAGTATCACTTTGAAGCGGTCAATTGGAAATTCTACATCTCTACAGACCTTTATTTCAGTCTGCTTAGGGTAGCGGTAACAGGGTGGGCACTGGTGTCTGACAGTTATAGGTGCAAATCTTGCCTCATAAATGCTGGCACCAAAGGTTATTTAATCTTATCAGTCTGCCTCAGTTTTATCATCTGTTAAATGGAATGATAAGATCTTCTGAGCAGCCTTGTTTCAGAGATTAAATCGATAACGTATGCAAAAGCTTGTAGCACACTGCTTGGCATAGTGTGGACATTAAGTAACTGTGAGTTACCCCTGTGCCGCAGCAGTTTGAGGTCAACTTATTTAAATGGAGGTATGGCATGTAATATAAGGCCTGTATTAAATAAGCCACACTGTATATGAAAATAAGACCCAAGAGAGAGAGATTTTCTGGGTTTTTCCATTATGTCTGCTCAAGTATTAAGACCCTCTATGTATGGCAGTGAAACAGCTTTATTATAGCTCCTTCCCATAGGATAAAATGAATTAGAACTGAAAATGCAAAAAATAAAGAAGTAACAGTTGACCTGGAGAAAGACTGAATAATTTTTCTAGAGAAAGAGCCAGCAAAGATTGGGCGTGAGGGATGTGGGAAAGGAGTGGGAAGTGGAGAAGGGAGGTGTCCTGAATAGCATATGGCCAGGTACTGTTTTGTGTGGGTGCTGACTGAAGAGTCAGCACAAGAAAATGGTTTCTAAAAGTATGACACTTTTTTGTTGAAGGGAAGAATATGAGCCCAAGCCACATGAAATTGCCATTTTTGACGGCCAAGTATTGGTCAACTATTGGCACTTCCAAGTAATTCAAGTTACTATTTTGTCCATTAGGAAGGCAAACATTGGAACTAATTGTGATAGGGAGGCAGTGAGGTTTTTACTTTTGAAAATAATTGATAAGAGACTTGGCAATGATTTGTCATGAGTGATTTAGACATTGAATTTCCTTAAAGCCGGGTGTGGACGAGGTCATCTGTCAAGATAAATTTATGTCCGTCTCTTTGAGGAGAACTCTGTTCTCCTGAGATGCTAATGGAACCCATGGGTAGAATGTGGGCCTTTATGGGGGAAGAAATCCATCAGGCTTTTTCTCCTCTGCTGCTTGTTGTGGGGACATTTCTCCAGATTGGGGTTTCTCAGCCTCAGCACTAATGACATTTGGGGTGGGGTACTTCTTTGTTGAGGGGGATGTCTGTGCACTGTATTATGTTTAGCAGCATCCCTGGCCTTGACCCACTAGATGCCAGTAGTAGCCCATCCACTCTATTGTAAAAACCAAAAATGTCTCCAAACACTGCCAGACGGAGGTAGAATCGCCCCTACTTGAGAACCGCCACTCTAGATAGTAGTCCCCAACCTGAGAACTTGCCTACTCAGGTCCGTGAAAATGGAAGGCCTGACACTCCACCTGCCCTACCTCATTTCCGGCCCTGGCATCCACCCTTTGGTTGCTCTTGGATGTTTTCAGTGGGGCGATATGCTTACAGTTTCTGAAATGCCTAGGGGTTCTTCTGGCCTTTCTAAGGGATGCTTGATTGAGTTCTATGGAAAACTTAAATTTCTAGTGGGAAATCTGGTTACCATCATCATCATCATCATCATCATTGTCATCTAGTATATGTTGCATTCTGAGGCCCCGTGACATCTGTTTCACATTACCTCCCCAGTCAGGTTGCTATGGTGAAGCAGTCTCCACTAGGTACACCCGCAGAGGCCAATGCATAGTCATAGAACTGGGGGAGAACTTGGCTCTGAGTTGCATAAAGAACACCCAGATTCTGTGGTGTTCTCAGACCCTTTATGGTTTCTATATAGAGGCTTAGCCTTTCCTGAGCATTCAATCTCGTCCTCTGACCCAAGTGGACTTCGGCTATGTAGAGAGTTGAGCCTGATGCTAAGCCTTGAAGAGGAGAGGGTTGTGTACTCGCAAGCAGTTGAAAGCCTCTTTTATTGTCCCTTCCAGCTGGTGTTGACTCAGTGCTTCCTTTCTTCTCCACTGGACGATCTCATTCACCTGTCAGATTCAGAAGAAGGTCTCCCGAGAGTAGCTGTGTGTCCTGAAGTTGCTGATGAGGTATGTGGAGCATCT
The DNA here is from genome assembly GCF_000147115.1 of Myotis lucifugus. Lineage (NCBI taxonomy): Eukaryota > Metazoa > Chordata > Mammalia > Chiroptera > Vespertilionidae > Myotis > Myotis lucifugus. Next base: position 3,528,650 of record NW_005871068.1, read on the forward strand.
GCCTGTGTATGCTGGGGCCCCAGGGAAGTCTGGGGACACATATGACAATGACCCTGTGGTGGCTGCCGCCACTGTGATGGAAGAAAATGCAGCAGTGTCTCTCTTTTACTGTCTCCAGGGACACCGCATATACTGAAGGCAGGGAAGGTAGGTGTTGCTTGCATAAAGCCAGCTCAGAGGGTGAGCAAGGGATGCGCAAAAAGGGTTGGCTGCTGCTTCTTTCTTCTGTGCAGTTGAAATAGAAGCAATATCCCCGCCCTGTACACAAGCATAGCAGGTTGACAGCTAAGAATATACGTGTGAGCACTTGGAAGGCAACAGAAAACACCATATCAGGAAGAGTGCAACCTTCTTTTCGAGGTCATTCATGCAGCAATCTTGAATCATGTTCTCCCATACGCTTCACTTTTTAGATCACAGGACCCCAGCCCTGGCTGCACATTTGAGTTACCTGGAGAGCTGGTGAATAATTTGGGTGCCTGGTCTCTACCATACACTAATGAAATCAGTCTCTGGTGATGGGCTAACCTGGGCATCAATAGTTTCAAAGTTCCTTGGCTAATTTTAATGTACAGCTGGGGTTAAGACCATTAGGCATTAAAGAAAAACATCCCCACAAGATTCCTTCATGTCTCTAGGTCAGTGGTTCTTAGACTGGAGTGTGCATCAGAGTTCCCTGGAGGGCTTCTTTTTAAAAATATTCTTTTATTGATTTCATAGAAAAAGGGAGAGGGAGAGAGAGTTAGAAACATCAATGATGAGAGAGAATCATTGATCGGCTGCCTCCTGCGTGCCCCACACTGCGGATCAGGCCTGCAACCAGGGCATGTGCCCTGACCAGGAATTGAACCATGACCTCCTGGTTCATAGGTCGATGCTCAATTACTGAGCCACTGCGGCCAGGCCTGGAGGGCTTCTTAAAACAGGTTGCTGTGCTCCATTCCCAGAGTTTCTAAATCAATAGTACTGGGGTGAGGCCAGACAATTTGCATATCTAACAAGCTCCCAGGTAATGCTGAGGGTACTGGTCCTGGGACCACACTTTGAGAACCACTGCTCTATGGCTACATAAACTGTGAAGGCTCCCCGCACTGCGAATATTTCTGACACTGTCCTTGTTCTTGCTTTTCATTGTGACTACATTTTCCTCTAATTTCTTGCTCTCTTGTAGTGTTAAACCTCTTTCTTTTAATTCTCATTCATCTGTCCATCCATCCATCCGCCCGTCCATCCATCTAGGCACTTGTAGATAAACAAAAAATATGTAGACAGCTCCCAGGCACCTGATACAATCTGAGAGTAGTCCTCCTATGTCTTTGTTTCCATCAAGGCTCTTCTTTTCATCCTGGACACCATTGGCAAGAGCTGCTTTGGTGCGTCCATTGCTATTCCTGGTTTAGTCTTTGCCCTTGGAGGTTGATTTTGACATTGGTATGAATTTCAGTTTGGTACTCATAGTTGCCTTACTGAGTTCAGGATTTTCTTATTTCTTCTGAGGCATATTAAGTTCCTCCAGCTCTTTGCACATAGGGGCTGTGCATGTGGGCTTTGTGCAAGGAAAAGGTAGTACAAGATGATGGTCTGTAGTCAACCAACATTGCTGGGGCAGGAAAATCGTTCTGAAACATGTATTTGGATTTTCTTCTTCTGGATCTTTTCCTCTTAGCTATGGAAAGGTAGATGAGGCTGAGTAAGAGTGGAAGTACTTGTTCTAATCTGTGATGCTCTGATTCTTTTGTTTTTCTTCTGCCTCTTGTGGGTTAGGGATTCACTTAGCAGAGGACTTCTATTCCATTAGTGATTTTTTATGACTGTCTTAGTTATCTATTACTGCATAAAAAATATCACAAATTTGAAGCTTAAAACAAAAGACATTTATTATAGTAAAGTTTCTGTAGGTCAGAAGTCTAGGCACAGATTAGTTGAGTTCTCTGCCTTGGCTCTTACAAACCTGAAAGCAATGTGTCATCCAGGTTGAATTCTCATCTATAGATACCACTAAGGAAGGACTCAATTCCAAGCATGGTTGTTGGCAGAATTAATTTCCTTGAAGCTATAGAATTCATGGCAGCTTGCTTCTTCAAAGTCAGCAACACACACACACACACACACACACACACACACAGAGAGCGAGAGAGGAGGGAGAGACAGAGAGACAGAGATATGGAGAGAGAGAGAGAGAGAGAGAGAGAGAGAGAGAGAGACAGAGACACACAGACACACTCTACCATTTCATGTCTCTAACCTCTAGACCAGGGGTGGGCAAACTTTTTGACTCGAGGGCCACAATGGGTTCTTAAACTGGACCGGAGGGCCGGAACAAAAGCATGGATGGAGTGTTTGTGTGAACTAATATAAATTCAAAGTAAACATCATTACATAAAAGGGTACGGTCTTTTTTTTTTTTTTTTTTTTTTTTTAGTTTTATTCATCTGATCCGGCCCGCGGGCCGTAGTTTGCCCACGGCTGCTCTAGACTATCTTTTAAACAGATCACCTGATTAGGTTAGGCCCACCCAAGATTACCTCTTTTATGAAGACAAGGGACTTTAATTACACATATGTAAAACCCTCCACTTTTGCCACATTCTGTTGGCTATATGCAAGTCATAGGTCCTGACTACATTCAAGAGGAGGGAATTTAAAGGGATGTGGGTCATTGGAGCGCATCTTAGAATTTTTCCTGCCACAATGACTAGAGTGAAATGCTTGTCAAATGCTGCAGAATTCCACAGGTACTTCAGAACTATACCTACCGGTATATGAGGCCATATCACTACATTCAGATAAATGCCTTATGGTTGAAGTTTCCCGAGTGTAATGTGGAAGGCAGTGTCTAATCCTTGGGAACAGTTCTCTAAGCCACAGAAAGTAATTGATTTGGCAAGAGCATCATTTTCCCCTTCTACAATAAAACTGACACTTGATTTATTTTTCTGTGCTGCATTCCATTTTTTTTATTTCTAGTATATTTTCTAAATAAACCAATTATAAGTTATATTCTTGTCACCAAAGACAAAAAATGAACTGATCCTTGCCCATTTACTCTAAAATAAATGGGGTCTTTAATCAGAAATAACAAAGCTAGTCAGACTGAAACCAGTCATAAATCATATCTCTTTGGGTATGTGAAACCAGCAGTGTGAGCTATTATGTTAAAAACCAGTCCACAAATTCCAGTCATGGTGACATGCAAGAGCTATCCTACCTAAACCACTGGAGAAGCATTAGTGGCCCTAGAGTTTTGCCATTACTGGCCCTAGAGTTTTCCCAGCAGCCTGGGGATCTCTTACCATGTTCTAGACCCAAATGAAACCTGACCAGTGTGAAGTGTGATGAGCTTTTATACTGTTGGTGCTGAGGACAATGTCTTTGGCTTGTCCAGGAGAAGTTATTAGGAGTGCTGAGTAAGACTGTTGGCAAGAATAATAGTGGTGAGAAGGAGCTGTGACGGGCAGGCAGACGGGGTCCTGTGGAAGAACAGGAGAGAGATGTGGTAATGAGGTTTGGCATGGTGGGGCCAATGAGCTCCAGTCTCAATGCAAGCTTTCCAGTGACCTACTTGAGATGTCCGGGCAGTGCACACCTCAAGAGACATTTCTAAAGTAAACAGCTTAAACATTTTCTATCCCAAAGAATCCAATAAGAGGGCCAGTCATTTCAAATTACCACTCTCCTGGATGTAGTAGCATTGTGTTTTTGTTGTGTAATTTTTAACTGAGGAGTGAAAGCCAAGGTCATATTGCATCACATAGCTCAGTAATATGATCTATCTTTAGTAATGTTTCCCAAGATTCTCTGGATAGAGCAGTGATTCCCAAAGTGGGCGCTACCGCCCCCCGGTGGGCGCTGCAGCGATCCAGGGGGGGCGGTGATGGCCACAGGTGCATTTGGGGGCGAGAGTAACTGCTATTAAAATTTAAAAAAAATTAATTTCCAGGGGCTGAGTAATATTTTTTCTGGAAAGGGGGCGGTAGGCCAAATAAGTTTGGGAACCACTGGGATAGAGGGTTCTTCTCAATGCTACTGGACAAATGGGAAGATCAGTAATGTGAGATGATGTCCTAAAACACACATAAAATAGATTCTGATCCTTAGGCAAAGAGAGAGAATTTCAATGAAATCCTATCAAAGGACATTAAAATTTTGTGAATAGATATATTTTACTTTAAGAAAGCTTGATGAACAGTCAATTTAATGATTGTTTATTAATGTTACCAAAGAATCCTTTGTTTTTCAAAAGGATTCACTCAAGGGTTCCTTTAAATAGTACCTTTAAATGTTTGTTTATAAACTATTAACTACTTGACAGAGAAGCAGGGAAACTTAAACTGTTGGGAGCCACCTCCAGTTGAAGATTAATCCAAAATGTAGATAAAGCCACTCTCTGATTATAATGTGAGTCAATGAGAAAATATAATTAAATTCATAAAAATTTAATCACCACAGAACTCTTCAGGAGCATATCTTTTGCAAGAAAGGAGGCACACACCTGTGGAGCATCTCTGTCTATTGGGTCTGCAAATCATTCTAAAAGTTCTCATCCCACAAATCTCTCCTTAGTCCATGCAGTTCACATGAGCTCTGTTCACATTTGACAATGCTTCACTACTTTGCATTTTGCTTTTTCTCCCAGTACCTGGCAGATCACCTGGATCACAATAGGCTCCTTTGTAGGTATTAGCTGATTTGACGTGAGATGTTCCTTAAACAGTAGACCAAGATGTGTACATTACACACATGGTTTGTGTTGGGTTGAGATAATTCCTGTTACCTTCAAAATAGTTTTTGAAATAATAATTATGATTTATATCCCTAAGCTAAGGGAATGTACCAGTAAACATCGATCTGACTTAAAAAATTCAAAGTTCTTCTCTCAAGGACAGTTTCTGTAGAACCCCAACTCAAGTGAAGTGGAAAGAAAGGCAGATTCTTGTGTTTATTTATTATGTTTTTACGGATTTATGCATTTTTATTTATTTTTAAAAATATTTTTTATTGATTTCAGAGAGGAAGGAAGCAGGAGAGAGAGATAGAAACATTAATGATGAGAGAGAATCATTGATTGGCTGCCTCCTGCATGCCCCACACCAGAGGAATCAAGCCCGTAACCCGGGCACATGCCCTGACCGGGAATCAAACCGTGACCTCCCGGTTTATAGCTCGACATTCGACCACTGAGCCACACCAGCTGGGCATCATTTATGCATTTTTATTGGACAAACATAGACACATAAAAGTGGACATAACAACTGTAAAACTTAATGAATTATTATGAGGTCAACACCCTTTTAAATGACACCCAAGTAAAGAAATAGGATTTTGCGAGTCATCTAAGAAGTCCCAATGTCTACCAAAAGACTCATTCCAACCTTAGTCACATAACCTCTCTTCCCATAGGCCTTTTATAGTAATCACTTCTATTTCTTTATAATTTTATCACTCAACTGTGCATCCTTAAACCCTATAGTTTAGTTTTGCCTGTTTTTAAAAAGACACTTATGTGTAATAAGTGTCTTTTTATCTAAAGGACCGCCCCCCCCCCTCCCGCTTCATCTTTGCCTTTTTCCCTGGGAATTTATTCATTGAAGAATCTGGGTCATTTGATCTGTGAAGGTTTCCACAATCTGTATTTTGCTGATTGCCCCCATATGGTTTTGTTTAACATGTTCCTCTGTTCTCTGCTTTAACCTGTGGAATGGTAGTTGCATTGGAGCAGTGGTTTTCATTGGTGTGTGTGTGTGTGTGTGTGTGTGTGTGTGTGTGTGTGTGTGATTTTATGCCTCTACCCAGGGACATTTGATAATGCTTAGAGACATTTTTTAAATTTTTACAATGGAGTGGGTGGTACTACTAGCATATCCTACAATGCACAGGACAGACCCCTACAGCAAGGAATTATCCAACTCCAAACATCATTAGTGCTGAGGCTGAGAAATTCCCATCTAGAAAACTGTTGAGGTTCACATTCAATTTTTTAAATTGTGTTTGGCAAGATTGTAAGCAGTGTGATATTTTATCAACAGGCATATAACAACTGGCTATCTCTTTTTTTGTGATTTTAGCAAGCTTTGATGCTCAATGCCTAGATTAGTATTTGCAAAATAGTGATGTTATAATGCTCTAATTTCTTTTTCATTTGTTAGTTGAAATATTTATCATTTGGTTAACCAGTGGTATAGTTCATTAAAGAAAGGAAGAATAAAAAAGGGAAACCCTATGAATGTAAGCACTGTGGATTAAGCAACTTCCCCCACCCCAAAAAAAGCCCCAAACTCAGGCACAGACAGCAGTATGGTGATTACCAGAGGGAAAGGAGGATGGGAGCAGGTAGAAGAAGGTAAAAGGGGAGGGAATAAATGGAGATGGAAGGAGACTTGAATTGGGGTGGTGAGCACACAATCCAATATACAAGTGCTGTATTGTAGAATTGTACACCTGAAACCTATATAATTTTATTAACTATGTCACCCCAATAAATTCAATTAAAAAAAGGTAGAATAAATACTTGATTTTCCCCTTCATTTAATAGTTTTCGAGATAATTGGTTTCCTATTACTCTCCAAAGGCAACACAACAATAATAACAATTATTAAGAATATTAATATATTATCTGTGTACCCTATGCAGGTGCTGATACCATGTAGGTACTGTGGGTACCAATGAGTCGTCCTTTCCTTCTTAAATTGTCTTCTAGGACTATCTTGCTACCTAGTTTGTAATAGATGTTGTCCATGGGTTTTTTGAGTTTGCTGAGTTTTTCTGTCTGGTTTTATGGGGGAGATTTGAGCAAAGTAAAAATATATACCATTACTGCCACTATATATCCAGAATCCCTTACATTTATTTGGTACCACATGATTGGGATTTAAAGACTTTTCCATTTATTTTAAGCCTATGCCACATGGACAAGTATTTACTTCTGAAAAGAAATCAAATCAAGGTCATGAAAAAAAGGACAGGCTTTGAAAGTAGGCTCCATGGCCAAATCTTTATTTCTGTATTCATTACATGTATGCTATTGGATGTATTATTTAATCAGTTTGGGCCTCACTTTCTAATCAGTAAAGTAGGGCATAATAATATCTGCCTTATAGGGTTTAAGTGCAGTTAAAATGAGATAGCACTTATTTCTTCATTAATTCAACACTTACTGTCTGTCCTGTACTAGGTACTATTCTGGATCCTGTGTAAATATCAGTGAACAGATAAAGTGCTCTGTTCTTGTGAAATTTTCATGTGTAGGGGTAGACAGAGAAACAAATGCATATGTATAAAATAGTATGTCTGATGGCGAGAATTGCTATGGAGAAAAATAAAACTGTGCAGGCAGAAAGAGCATGTTGCAATTTGCTCAGAATTTAAATAGGGTGGTCAGGGAAGATTTTATTGGAGAATTTTAATAAGAGGGTGAAGAAGCAAACGGTGGACATCTGGATAAAGAGCATTCCAAGAAGAGGGAATAGCAAGTGCAAAGGTCCTGAGGTGGGTGGCTGAGTACTATAGTAAAGGAAGAACAACGAGGCTAATGTAATTCGAGTGGAGTGAGTGGGGAAATATAGTGGCAGCTGAAGCCAGAGAGGTATCTGTTGAGAGGGTATTGTGGGGTCTTGGATTCTGAAAGGACTTCATCTTTTATTCTGAGTGAGATAGGAAGTCATTGGAGGGTTTTAAGCAGAAGAATGACATGACTTACTCTTTCAAATGATTATTCCAGATAAATGTTCCAGCTCTGCTCCATCCTGGCTGATGATCATTGTTTCCTGGTGGCTGTGCTGCTTCTTGTGTCGTTCTGCGATCTGCATAGGTGGTTGGAGGGGTAGGAAGGACTCAGGGAGACTCAGGATATCTAGAAATGGAGTCATTGGTCCCTGAAGATGTGATTATAAAGTTCACCTGGGAGGAGTGGGCTTTACTAAATCCATCACAGAAAAAACTCTACAAAGATGTAATGTGGGAAACCTCCAGGAACCTGGCTTCAGTAAATATAAAATGGGGAGATGAGACAAAAAACCAGGGGAGAAAACAAAGAATTCTTAGGTCAACAGAAGTCTGTGAAAGCAAAAAGGTTAGTCAGTATGGAGATAATGTCAGCCTTATGCCAGATATCAATCTGAACAACAAATTTGTTCTGGAAGTAAAACTATATAAATGCAGGATGTGTGGGAAAATCTTCATGGATCATTCATCTCATAATAGGCACATTAGATGGCACACCAGATATAAGCTCTCTGAGTATCAGAAATATAAAGAGAAACCATATAAATGTAACATATGTAGGCAAGCCTTTAGTTCCCCTTGGCTTAGGAAAATACATGAAAGAACTCACAATGAAAAGAAAACCTATAAATGTAAGACATGTGGAAAAGCCTTAATGGGGCTCAAATTGCTTAGAAGTCACATGATCACACATACTGTAGATGCTCTTTGTAAGCAGAAGACATGTGAGAAAAACTTTAGTTCTTCAACTTCTCTTCAAGAGAGAACCCACACTGGAGAGAAGCTCTCTCAGTTCAAACACGGTAGAAAAACCCTCATAAATTATCCAAGTTTTCAAATACATGAAAGAAGCCACACTGAAGAGAAACGCTATAAATGTAGTGTTTGTGGGGAGGCCTTCAGATATCGCACTTCCTTAAAAGGACACAAATGGATTCACATAGCAGAAAAACCCTATACATGTAAGGAGTGTGGAAAAGCATTCAAACAAAACTCTTCCTTACAAATACATGAAAAACTTCACACAGGAGGGAAACCATATAAATGTCAGCACTGTAGTAAAGCCTACAATCACCGCAGCTCCCTTAGAGCACACATGAACATACATACTGGAAATATTCCTTATCAGTGTAAGGAATGTGGAAAAGTATTTGCTCGCCTTAGTTGGTATCAAAGACATGAACAAATGCACACTGGAGTGAAACCCTATGAATGTAAACAATGTGGTCAAACCTACAGACGTTATAGTTCCTTACAAATACACGAAAGAAGTCATACAGGAGTGAGGCCTTTTAAATGCAAGGAATGTGATAAAGCCTACGCTAGTAATAAAAACCTTCAGATCCATTTGAAATTGCACACTGGAGAGATACCCTATAAATGTAAAGAATGTGGTAAAACCTACAAAGATGATCGTTCCTTTAAAATACATGAAAGAAATCATACAGGAGTGAGGCCATTTAAATGCAAGGAGTGTGATAAAGCCTTCATTTCTAGAAAAATTCTTCAAATGCATTTAAAAGTTCACACTGGAGAGAGACCATATGAATGTAAAGAATGTGGGAAAACCTATACTGATAGCTCTTCTCTTGAAAGGCATATGAGGACTCACTGAATATAACCTAGTAAATCTAAATAGTGTGAGAAAGACTTCAGTTTGCTCACATCTTTACATGAAAACTCCCACAGAAACTTAAATAATCTGATAAGGCTTGACTAAAGTTAATTTATGTATACTGTTCCAGAAAAACATTTAAGGTTAAAGAGTTGTTATTAAAATTGTAAATAGTTGTGTTAAAATAAGTAAAATGCTTATCCCAGCCGCTTGAGAATATAGTGGGGCAAGAGCATCATCAAGGAAACTAGGCAAGAGATAAAAATGGTGGTTTAGTCCATAAAGTAGTGAGAAGTGGTCATATGCAGAATGGTCACATTTAGAAGTAGAGTCAAGAGGAATTGCTGAAGAATTGGGTATAAGGAGCAAGAGACAAGAGGGTTCAAGAATGACTCCCAAGGTTTTTGTTTTTGTGTGTGTGTGTGTGTGTGGGAGCATTTGGCTTGATGGAGCTGTTATTTACTAAGATAAGACTATGGGATGAGTTAGTTTTGGTGGGAGTAATAGGAGTTTAATTTTGGAAAAGAAAGTTTTGAGATGCATATTAGATATGTCAATGGAGTTACTGATTTGGCAATTGAATATGCTAATCTGAAGTTCAGGAGAGAAGTCTGGGATAGAGATCATATTTGGAAGTCATTAATATAAAGATAGCAAAATAAGATGATCAAAGGAGTGGGTTTAGATAGAGAAGAGATGAATTCCAATATTTAGAGGTTGGGAGATGAGAAGGAACCAGCAAAAGATATTGAGAAATTGACATTAGTGAGATAGGAAGAAAACCAGGAGTGTCTGGTGTTCTGGAAGGCAATGATTTTTTTTTAAGGAGGGAGTGATCAACTATATTAAATGCTATTGTTTGTTTCAGAGAGATCAGTTCTGAGAATTGATCATTGGATTTGGCAATGAAAGGGCTGTTTGTGGCCTTTATAAGAATCCTTTCAGTGGTGTATGTAGGGTAGGGTGCGGGTGGGAAGCAAAAGCCTGATTGGTGTAGATTTAGAAAGAGAAATGGAAGCAGGAAGAGTTTTTCCCCCCAAAGATTTTCACTATAAAATGGGGCAGTATCTGGAGGGGTATCCAAGGCAAGTGTTTAAATATTTTTATTTCAAAGATAGGTGTATTTACAGAATGTTTGAATACTGGTGAGACTGATTCAGTAGAAAGGGAGACTTGATTATGTCGAGGGAGGAGATAATTGCTAGAGAAATGTTCTTGATTAAGCAAGAGGGGTGGGATCAAGTGTACAAGTGGAGGATTCGGCTTTTAATCAGCAAGGACAGCTCATCCATTGTGTCAGAAGTGAGTGTAGATCATAGAAAAATAGATGTAGGTAGGTGGATAGAAGGCCTGGTAAGAGCCGGTGGGATCATGTGATACTTGTCTTTCTCTGACTAGCTTATTTCATGTAGCATAATACTCTTCAGGTAGCTCCATGCTGTCTTAAAAAGTAAGAGATACTTCTTTTTCACAGCTTTCTAGTATCACATGATCTCACTTATATGTGGAGTTTAAGGAATAAGATAAACTAATGAACAAAATAGATCCAGAGATATGGAAGCACGTAACAGATAGAGTAATCTCAGAGGGAACGGGGGGAGTGGGAAGAGTTTAACCAGAGAGGGAAGGGGGGAGTGGGAAGAGTTTAACCAAAGAGGGAAAGGGGGGGAGTGGGAAGAGTTTGACCAAAGAGGGAAGTGGGGGAGGGAGCGGGAAGCATTAACCAAAGAGGGAAAGGGGGAGGAGCGGGAGAGATTAATCAAATAATTTAAATGCATATATGTATAACCTATGGATACAGGCAACAGTGTGGCGAAGGATGGGGGAGTGGGCAGGAGCATGGTGGATGGGGTCAATGGGGGGAAAGGCGGATATCTGTAATCCTTTCAACAATAAAGAAAACATTTTAAAAAGAAAGCCTGTGGGAATTCTTTTTTGATTGTATCTGTTTTCCATGAAACAAGAAACTGCCATCAGCTGAGAATAAGTAAGAAAGAAGAGACATTGAGATTTGAAGAGAAAGAAGAAATTCATGTCTAGTGGGAGAGTGAATGGAAATATAGTGGGGCAGTCAGTCTTCAGTCTTACTAAGGACCTCCTTGAGGTAATAGTGAATTTAGAGTGAGACCAGTCATTATAGTTGTGAATTTCCCCCCTCTGCCAACGTTTAGGTTGCATGGATGCAGGTCTGGAATCAGCAGAGATATGTATTTAATGAAGTGTGGGCTTTTGCTAGGTGATGATGATAGAGAAAAGAATGATGGGGTTGACAATATATGTAAGGGAGTGATAATTGGCCATGGAGTTTATGATAGGTAAGTAGGAAAACAAGGACATTGTGGGGAGTGAGACAGGATGGTAGGGATCAATGAGTTGGGCATATCAGGGGAGTAGAGGGATTATTAGGAGACTGGGTACTGGAGAGAGTAAGCCAGAAAGACAGGAAGTGGTGTTTGGGGATAGAATGATTTGAAATACTGAGGGCTGCTGTTATTGGTAGTGACAAAATCGTGCATATGGCCATGAGAGTGGGTGTTGGAGTTAAGGCTCAGTGCTTGACACATAGTAGATTGTCAGTAAGAGTTCAGTCCCTTTCCTATTCCTTTACTGCTACTTGATTAGAGCACCATAAATATGGGTGACTATTTAGCAACAAGTTCTCTCTTAAAATGAACCAAACAATCCAATAGCACCTGTGAAATCCCTGGTCCACATCCTTCATTTAGGATCAAGGGTTTGTATTTTACTTGTCATAAATTATGGCAGTTGGTCCAAATTTTGGTACTGGCACACATGCATTGCTGATTGCTAATGGGAAAGGAGGAGGGAGAGTGGGAAGACATTAATCAAGGAATTTATATGTATATATGTATAACCTATGAATACAGACAAACATGCTTTCTCTTGGAATATGACCTCAGAATCATTCTCAACACAGTATCCAGGCCTCTGCTGCCAACCAATGAGAGTTGGAATATATGATTAAATCTATTTGTCATCCTCGAGCTACTGATAAGGTAGGTCACTTAGGAATTTAAATTGTTTTAGTTGCTGAAACTCAATTATTTCTAAGTCAAGGTCTTGAATCATATTTAAATTTTCATCATGGGAATAAATGCTTTCTTATTTTGAGTAATGACTTTTGAGGTGCATGGTGTCTATAGTGCTGTGCTTTCTTTAGGACAGCCCCATGGAAGAATGCTCTTTTTATTTCAGATTAACTTACTAAAAAGAAAATGGTAGAAAATTAGTTTCTCCAGGATACTTGTATACCAGAGCATTATTATTAGTGTTTGTCCTAAAGAGTGGCACTAATTTGAAATGTTAGGTTTTAATCCATGTATTTTAAATCTTTAGATTATGGCCATTCAGATAATTGTATTGGATTATTTTAGTTTTATCAGGGAAAAGAAAAATGAGTAATGCTTTAAAAACGATTTGTGTTTCAGAGCAACTTTGGACTCCAAGCGACTAAAAACATGAACTGTGTCTGAGTCACTTTGCTTTAACTATATTTTGGGGGTTGCTTGTTTTATTTGATTGCTTTGAACAGAACACATTTGCGTCTTAGTGATGCTGACTCTTCCCCTGCTTTCACGGGGGTGGAGCACTTTGGAGATGCAAACTGATTATTTTTTGTTTCATCCGTCAAAAGGAATAGAATGAGATAAAGAGGCATTAACTTTTTTCTAAACTTAAATTTCCAGCAAAAGATGACTGCTTCTTAGCAAAGGATGTTGGCGGAGTTTATTTGATTGCAAAATTACCGGAATAGTTGTTTAGAAAGTTATCTCTTTGCGGAAAGTCCAATTAAATCTTATTTAATGAGTGGAGAATAGTGCTAAGTACTGTGAGGATTATAGAGAAGTATTATTTACAGTTCATGCTTTCAGTGTTTTAGAGTCTAGTTGGGAAGACACATTGTACTAAGATGAAATGCAACAAACATGCAAAACTATACATTTTCAGTATTAAATGTGAGTGAATGATGGTAAGAACTATAGGACTTCGAATGGAGGAAGCATCCTGACTTGAGTGGGTGGAGGCTGTACTATAGCAAGGAAGACCTGGAGCCAGAAGCCCAACCCTTTTTCCTAAGAGCTGTGAGCTCTTGCACAAGTCATTTAATCTCTCTGGGCCTCACTTCTCTAAAAGATTAGTAGCACAATTCACAACAGCTAAGATTTGGAAACACCCTAAGTACCCATCAGCAGATGAGTGGATTAAAAAACTGGCTACGCTGCTGTAAAAAAGAAGGAATTCTTACCATTTGCAGCAGCATGGATGGACCTGGCGAGCATTATGCTAAGTGAAATTAGCCAGTCGGAGAAAGATAAATATCACATAATCTCACTCATATGTGGAATATAATGAACAACATAAACTGATGAACAAAAATAGAGCCAGAGTCATAGAAGCATCAAACAGAATGTCCAACCTATGAGGGAAGGCAGGGGTGAGGGGGTAAGAGATCAACCAAAGGACTTGTATGCATGCATATGAGCATAACCCATAGACACAGTAGTGGGGTGGGGGGCATGTGCTGGGGGGTGGAAGAGGCTGGGGAGAGGTCAATGGGGGAAAAAGAAGACTTATATAATACTTTAAACAGTACAGAATTTAAATAACAAAATATGTAAATAAATGAATAAATTAAAAAGAAAAAAGTTAACAATAGAAAGACCTATCCCACGAAGCCAGGATATGGATTAAATGAGTTAAGGTAAATATGTCACTATGTGTATTTCCAGTGCCTGATACATGGAAAGCTCTATCTATATTCCGTAAATCTTAGTTTCTTAATCATTGTTAGTATATACAGCTTTCTAGAGTTGTGTTTTGAAATATTAACTCAATTTTTTAAAAAAAATTTATTGATTTCAAAGAGGAAGGGAGAGGGAGAGAGAGAGAAATATCAATGAGGAGAGAGAATCATTGATCGGCTGCCTCCTGCACGCCCCCCACTGGGGATTGAGCCTACAACCTGGGCATGTGCCCTGACTGGGAATCCAACTGACTTCCTGGTTCATAGATTAATGCTCAACTGCTGAGCCACGCTGGCCAGGCTTAATTCCATTTTTTAACTTTAATTTTTTGAGGAAAGTCCACTGACAACTTTGGGGCGGGCGCTTCCTCACCATCATGGACTTTCGGCTGCAGAGATGGTGCCTGCTGTGCGGATGGGAAGATGGCGCTGACTGTGAAGATGCTGCTGGCTGTGAAGATGGTAACCGTGCCCAGATCTGGGTAGTACTTGTTCTTGCGAATCATGTGTCAGATGCTGCTATGGGTGGCCTTGGTGTTCTTGTTGATGGTGGTCCACAGATAGGGGGTGGCTGGCTTTTGCTGGTCTGATCACTGCTTCACGAAGCTCACAGCACCTTTGCCTGTCGACTGCCAGCTCCACGTCTTGCGGTGATTCAGTCCGTCATAGCAGAAGGAGTCGTGGGCCTTCTAATGATTGGGTTGGGTGCTGTACCTCTGCTTGTTCCTTTTGATCAGGAAGCTGGAGCAGTTCTGCACCACCGTTCATTGCAGCTGGGGGACATTGCGGCAGCTCCTCTCGCTGTGGCAGCCAGACGGAAAGAGGTAACTTCATTTTTTAAAATTACGAAAATAATCCACTATATTTTTTTAGGAAATTATTCTTAATTGTTCTCCATTCCTTTTTCTCTTATTTCTTCTGCATTTCTTAGCTCTTTCTTTTTCACCCAATTTGCTTCTTTCTCTGGATTTGGTCTCTGTTTCTATATACCTTTTTCTGATACCTCTCCTCCCATCTTCATCCAATATTTAATATTTTGGGGAGGGGGGTAAAAAGAGTCTATTCAATAAATGTTGAGAAAATTGAACAGATACATGCAAAAAAAAGAAAGAAAGAAAGAAAGAAACGAAACCACCTTCTTACACCATACAGAAAATTAAGTTCAAAATGGATTAAAGAATTTTTTTAAAAACATTTTAAAATTTTTATTTTTAAAAACAGTTTACATTCAATATTATTTTGTATTAGTTTTAGGTGTGCAGCATAGTGGTTAGACAATCATGTACTTTACAAAGTGTTCCTCTGAAATTTCCAGTACCTACCTGACACTATCCATAGTTACTACAATAATATTGACTATATTCCCTATGCTGTACTTTGCATCCTCGTGACTATATTGTAACTACCAATTTGTGCTTCTTTTTATTTAAATCTTTATTGTTGAAAGTATTACATATTTCCCCCTTTCCCCCCATTGACATTTCCCAGCCTGCCCCTGCCCTCCACCTCAGGCCTTCACCACCCTATTGTTTTTGTCCATGGGTTATGCATATATGCATACAAGTTCATTGATCTCCTCCCACCCACCCACTCTACCCTACCTTCTCTCTGAGGTTTGACAGTCTGTTTGATGCTTCTCTGTCTCTGGATCTATTTTTGTTTATCAGTTAATGTTATTCATTATATTCCACATATGAGTGAGATCATGTGATACTTATCCTTCTCTGACTGGCTTATTTTGCTTAACATAATGCTCTCTAGGTCCATCCAATGCTGTTGCAAAGGGTAAGAGTTCTTTTTTTACAGCTCCATAGTATTTCATTGTGTAGATGTACCACAGGTTTTTAATCCACTCATCTGCTGATGGGCACTTAGGCTGTTTCCAAATCTTAGCTATTGTAAATTGTGCTGCTATGAACATAGGGTGCATATATTCTTTCTGATTGGTATTTCTGATTTCTTGGGATATAGTCCTAGAAGTGGGATTACTTGGGCAAATGAGAGTTCCATTTTTTAAATGTATTTTTATTGATTTCAGGAAGGAAGGAAGAGGGAGAGAGAGAGACTGAAACACCAACGATGAGAGAGAATCATTGATCGGCTGCCTCCTGCACACCCCCTACTGGGGATTGAGCCCGCAACCCAGGCATGTGCCCTTGACCAGAAATGAACCTAGGACTCTTCAGTCCACAGGCTGACACTCTATCCACTGAGCCAAACCAGGTAGGGTGAAAGTTCCATTTTTAAAAATATTTTATTTTATTGTTTAAAGTATTACAAATAGTAGCACATATGTCTTCTTTTTTCCCAATTGACCTCCCCCAGCCTCCCCTACCCGCCCCCCCCCCGGCACATGCCCTCACTCTCCCCCCTCCCCAGTATCTTGTGCCCATTGGTTATGCTTATATGCATGCACACAAGTCCTTTGGTTGATCTCTTACCCCCACAACCCTCCCCTGTCTTCCCATGTAGTTTGACAGTCTCTTTGATGCTTCTTTGCCTCTGTATCTATTTTTGTTCATCAGTTTATAATGTTCTTTATATTTCACAAATGAGTGAGATCATGTGATATTTATCTTTATCTGACTGACTTATTTCACTTAGCATAATGCTCTCCAGGTCCATCCATGCTGTTGCAAATGGTAGGAGTTCCTTCCTTTTTACAGCAGCATAGTATTCCATTGTGTAGATGTTCCACAGTTTTCTAATCCACTCATCTGCTGATGGGCATTTAGGCTATTTCCAAATCTTAGCTATTGTAAACTGTGCTGCTATAAACATAGGGGTGCATATATCCTTTCTGATTGGTGTTTCTGGTTTCTTGGGATATATTCCTAGAAGTGGTATTACTGGGTGAAATGGGAGTTCCATTTTTCATTTTTTGAGGAAACTCCATACTATTTTCCACAGAGGCCACACCAGTCTGCATTCCCACCAGCAGTGTATGAGTGTTCCCTTTTCTTCACATCCTCGCCAGCACTTGTCGTTTGTTGATTTGTTGATGATAGCCAGTCTGACAGGTGTGAGGTGGTACCTCATTGTTTTGATTTGTATCTCTCGGATGATTAGTGACATTGAGCATGTTTTTATGTGCCTCTTGGCCTTCTGTATGTCCACTTTGGAGAAGTGTCTATTTAGGTTCTTTGCCCATTTTTAAATTTGATTGTTTGTCTTCCTTTTGTTAAGTTGTATGAGTTCCCTATATATTTTGGAGATTAACCTCTTATCAGATGTAACATTGGCAAATATGTTCTCCCATGCAGTGGGCTTTCTTGTTGTTTTGTTGATGGTTTCTTTTGCTGTGCAAAAGCTTTTTATTTTGATGTAGTATCATTTGTTTATTTTCTCCTTAGTTTCCATTGTTCTAGGGCAGTGGTTCTCAACCTTCCTAATGCCGCCACCCTTTAATACAGTTCTTCATGTTGTGGTAACCCCCAATTTCATTGTCACAAATTGAACATAATTAAAGCATAGTGATTAATCACAAAACAATATGTAATTATATATGTGTTTTCCGATGGTCTTAGGCGACCCCTGTGAAAGGGTCGTTGTATCGCTAAACATATTGCTATGAAAGATGTCTGAGATTTTGCTGACTGTGGTTTCTTCTAGGATTTTTATGGTTTCACAACTTACATTTAATTCTTTTATCCATTTTGAATTTATTCTTATGTATGGTGTAAATTGGTGGTCTAGTTTCATTCTTTTGCATGTACCTGTCCAATTTTCCCAACACCATTTATTGAAGAGACTTTTCTCCATTGTATATTCTTGCCTCTTTTGTCAAATATTAATTGCATGTAATGGCTTGGTTCGATTTCTGGGTTCTCTGTTCTGTTTTACTGGTTTATATGTCTGTTCTTATGTCAGTACCAGGCTGTTTTGAGTACAGTGGCTTTGTAGTATAACTTGATATCTGGTATAGTGATCTCTCCAACTTTCTCAAGATTACTGTGGCTATTTGGGGTCTTTTTTATTCCATATACATTTTTGGAGAGTTTGTTCTAGGTCTGTGAAATATGCTGTTGGTATTTTAATAGGGATTGCATTGAATCTATAGATTGCTTTGGGTAATATGGACATTTTAATGATGTTGAGTCTACCAATACATGAACATGGTATATTCTTCCACTTGTTTATATCTTCCTCTATCTCTTTTTTCAATGTCCAGTAGTTTCCCTATTACAGGTCTTTTACCTCCTTGGTTAAGTTTATTCCTAAGTATCTTAATTTTTTGTTGCAATGGTAAGTGGGATTTTTTTTCTCTTTCTGAGAGTTCATTATTGGTTTATAAAAATGCCATGGATTTCTGTGTATTAATTTTGTATCCTACATTGCTGAATTAATTTATTAAATTTAGTAGTTTTTTATGGACTCTTTATGGTTTTCTATGAACAATATCATGTCACTGCTAATAAGGACAGTTTTACTTCTTCTTTTCCAATTTGAATGCCTTTTATTTCTTCTTCTTGTCTGATCACTATGGCTAGCACTTCTAGTACTGTGTCAAACAGGAGTGGTGAAAGTGGGCATCCTTGTCTTGTTCCTGTTCTTAGGGGAAATGGTTTTAGTTTTTGCCCATTGAGTATGATGTTGGCTGTAGGTTTGTCATATAAGAATTTTATTATGTTGAGGTATGATCCCTCTACTCCCACTTTGCTAAGAGTTTTTCTCAAAAATGGGTGTTGCATTTTGTTAAATGTTTTTTCTGCATCAATTGATATGATCTGTGATTTTTGTCTTGCAATCTGTTAGTGTGATGTATCATGTTCATTGATTTGCTGGTATTGTACCAGCCTCGCATCCCCAGAATGAATCTCACTTGTTCATGGTATATGATTGTTTGAATGTATTGTTGGATCTGACTTGCTAAAATTTGTTGAAGACTTTAACATCTATGTTCATCTGGGATATTGGCCTGTAATTCTCTTTGTTTGTAGTGTCTTTATCTGGTTTTGGGATTAGGATAATGCTGGTCTCATAGAAAGAGTTTGGAAGTGTTCCTTCCTCTTGAATTTTTGGAATAGTTTGAGAAGGATGGGTGTTAGTCCATTGAATCTTTGGTAAAAGTCCTCTGTGAAGCCATCTGGACCAGGGCTTTTGTTTGCTGGGAGTTTTTATTTTTATTTTTATTACTGCTTCAATTTCATCAGTAGTTGTTGGCCTATTCAGGTTTTCTGATTCTTCCTGTTTGAGTTTTGGAAGATTGTATTTTTCTCTGAATATGTCCATTTACTCAAGATTGTCCAGTTTGTTGGCACAGAGTTGTTCATAGTATTTTTTTTTTTTTTTACAATCCTTTGTATTTCTGTGGGGTCAGTTGTTACTTCACCTCTTTTGTTTCTGATTTTGTTTATTTGGGTTCTCTCTCTATGTTTCTTGGTGACTCTGGCTAGAGGTTCATCAATCTTGTTTATCCTTTCAAAGAACCAGCTCTTGGTTTTATTGATCTTTTGTATTTTTTTTTTAGTCTCTGTCATTTATTTCCACTCTAATCTTTACTATTTCCTTTCTTTTACTTACTTCTCCACTTCTTGTTTTGTTTTTTCCTCACAGTGCCCACCAGCTTTCTGATATAAAGGGTGACGTTGCTTAGAGGAAGCTTTGCATGTTGGGGGTGGGATGGGTAGAGGAGTAGCCCCGGTCAAGCCCCTCACTGAAGTGGTGTACGGCAGGCCCCAGCCAATGGCCCTCCTGTACGACAGCTTCTTTATCCACTCATCTACTGGTGGGCTCTTGGGTTGCTTCCATATCTTGGCCATTGTATATAGCACTACAATGAACATGGGGTGCATAAGTTCTTTCAAATTCGTGTTTTGGATTTCTTCAGATATATACCCAGAAGTGGAATCAATGGGTCAGAAGGCAGTTCCATTTTTTAATTTTTTTGAGGCCCTCCATACTCTCTTTCCTATGGAAGGAATGGGTGAAGGATCTCCTTAGCCTCTTTCTCTATCTACTGTGTTCTAGTAGCATGTGGAGGACCTTAAAAAGTTGGTTTCCTGGTTCTGTAAGGGATGATTCATGTCTTTTAGGCTCAGCCACATTTTTTCCAACCTCTGTGTCCTTAGGCAGAAAGCTGTGGTTTAAACATGGCATCCCAATGAGTCAGGAAATTACTTCATTTCTTACCAAACTGCTTTTCTCTCTAATGGGAAGCCCTGAAATAGATGTGCCTCACATCCCTGCTGCAAGCCTTTGCTGTCATTTAGAGGAGCTATTGCTCTATCAGAACTCACACCGAAGCCTATTATTCCAGGGAGACAATTTTGTTATAAAGAAGTGATTTGTTATTTTAAGACTTGGCAAACAAGCATATGAGGGAGGAAAAAAGTTCATTTGGAGAGATAGCAATAACTCTCGGTGAGGTGTGCCTCTACCTTACTTGGTTTTGTTTTACAGAAAGAGCCAGGATTTGGCACGAGTTAAAATTCTTTAAAGCTAATTTATCAGGCTTAGCCAGCTTCTGCTCATTGCCCTTGAAAATAGACTGCCTTGTCTTTTATACACCTACATGTGAAACACCTTCTGTTGGTTAAGTGGGACAAGTGGGAAGAAATGCCCAATAAAGCAGTGCAGATGCCTTGGTGGAAATTGACACATGACAAAATAATCTGCTAAGTTTTGCAAAGCCATGCTATGTCTCCATCAGTGATTGTCTGTGCTGAGTTATCATTTATTCCAAGTCTCATTGGAAGCAATTACAGACATTTTAAAACAGGCAGTCAAAATAACAAGTCATTTAGACGGGCAATTATGCATTATATGTAGTTGTCCTTTCTATTAGAAGATGACACTATTGATGCTACAATCTCCCCATGTGAAAAAAAATGTGGCTGAAAGACTGAAGTGTGACTGTCAGACTCTTTCCCTAGGATCATGCATGCTGCCTGTCATTTTGCTGTGAACTCAAGTGGCAGCCTGCAGGCGTCCTGGCTTTTCTTCTCCACCTCTTAGCCTCATGGTCAGGGTCTAATTAGGCATTATGAGCAGACCAAGAACACATTTACAAAGTCTGCTCATGTTGGAGATGGTTTTGAGGCCTAGGTGAGGGTTATAGGCTTCTGGGTGGTTCTCGAGCTTTGACCCACTGGAGGTGCAGTGGGTTCGGCAGGCATTTCCTAGGGTGACAGAACAGGGAGGCTTTTCTACCAAGCCTGGTGTCCTTCAGAACTTCAAATCAATCCATGTCTTTAGTGGAAGCTGTGAAGACATGGGATTTCTTTGTTAAACGCATATTTGTGAAATGTGGCAGTCTGTGTTTAATGTGTTTGGTTGATTTGCAAAATAGGCTCTCTCCTTAAAAAAGTCGAGTTGTAAAAGGCCGTATCTTTCACTGAGAGGCTGAATTAATAAGGAACAGCTGGGGCCCAGTGACGTCATGTGCCACCTGCATGAAAGGCCGCTCAGAGGCTCCCACCAAAAGAGAGTGTTCCAGAAAAGTGGGTTTCAGACCTTTTATTTTATTTTTGTATTTTTTTTGAAGAGGGTAATTTTTACCATTGAATTCATTTGCAAAAAAAGAAAGAAAGAAAGAAAGAGAAAGAAAGAAATAAATCATTTGCCAAACCCGAAAATGTATCACAGCAATCCAAACTGGCTTGCTGTGGATGAAGTTAGAATGGGAAGCCCAGGACTCATTCAGCTTTCTCATCTTAAGTAACAGTCCTTAAAGTTCCTCCTTGGAGTTTTGGGGAACAAGAATGTTTTTAGTGGTGGGATATATGTATCCCAGAGAGTTGACAGATGACTCATTTGGATGTTGGAAGAAAATGTTAATAATTCTATTCATATTTATTTTCCCTCATTTAAAAAATTCTGGTTTTATATGTATGATAATATACTAATACACTGATACATTGGCACCTATAATTTATAAGTATCATATTTTAGAGGAGCTTGCTCAATTTATTTTCCATTAGAAAGACACTATTGAGACTATTTGGCAACTGCTCATTGGGCTCAACCGGCATGGCTCAGTGGTTGGGTGTCAACCTATGAACCAGAAGGTCATGGTTCAATTTCTGGTTAGGGCAACATGCCCAGGTTGCAGGCTCAATCCCCAGTGGGGGGTGCGTAGGAGGCAGCCAATCAATGAATCTCTCTGATCATTGATGTCTCTATCTCTTTCTCCCTCTCCCTTCCTCTTTGAAACCAATAAAAATATATTTAAAACAAAAACAACAACAACAAAACTAAGGCTAAACTAAATGAAACCCAGCTAGTCTATTGGACGGGTTCCTCTGAGCTACTGGATAATACCAAGAAGCAAAGACAATTTGACCCAAAGATATCGGGAGATTCAATGGGCTGCATTCCAAATAGGCTATGACTAGATTTTCTATATTTTTATATTCATACTTTTTATAAAGTAAAAATCCATGTTAATCATTATCCTCACAAATAGATAAAACAATATCAGCAACTCAGAATCCCCCTCCAGATGTCCCTTCCCACCAATAATCCCCTTCCTACCACCATCAGAGGTAACCATCATACTGCCTTTTATGATTTTCTTTATAGTTCTATCATCTGTGTATGCTATTCCTAAACAATACAGTTTTGCCTATTTTTGAACTTTATTTTAGTGAAAGATTCTGTAAACATTTTTCTGTCTTGCTTTTTACTACTCAACATTGTATTTCTTTTTCTTCCTCCCTCCCTTCCTTCCTTCCTTCCTTCCTTCCTTCCTTCCTTCCTTCCTTCCTTCCTTCCTTCCTTCCTTCCTTCCTTCTTTAATCCTCATCTGAGGATATTTTTCCATTGAGTTTTAGAGATAGTGGAAGAGAGAGAGAAAGACTGAGAGAAATATCGATGTGAGAGAAACACATCGATTGGTTGCCTCCTGCATGCCCTGACCAGGGCCCTGGCCGGGGAGGAGACTGCAACTGATGGGCTCTTGGCCAGAATCAAACCAAGGACCCTTTGGTCCGCAGGCCAGCGCTCTATCCACTGAGCCAAACCGGCTAGGGCTACTCTATCACTTTTTAATAGCATATTCCTTGCAGTATTTTCAAGTATGTTATTTATTTCTTTAAACATTGCTATTTTAATATCTATTTCTGACAATTACAGTATTTGAAGCTGTGTACATTTGTTTCTGCTGTCTATTTTTATGCTTTTTAAAAGTTATGTTGTTTTTTTTCCTGTGTCCCTTGTCATCTTTGACTGATTATGGTTCCCCAACCTCAAAAAATTATTTGTGTGGTTCTTTGAAGCCTAGGATGGATGTGCCCTCCTCCAGGGATGACTTAGGCTTGATTCTACCAGGTACTCAGACACCTTAAGGATCAGAGATGATCTCAAACCAGGTTTCTTGGCTAATTCAGCTGCAAATCCATTTGAGGGCTTGTCTGTGGTAAAATTTTTTGTGGGCTGTTTACTATTCATTTTTTCCTCTGCTAAGGCAGACTTCTCCTGATCTTGAAGACCAGGAGTTGATTTTGGATCTGAGTGTGTAAACCTTTGTGCTCACAACTTAATATGTGATCCTAAAGACTTCCCATGCTTGACTGACCCTGGGCCTTGATTTCTGTCTCCCCTGAACCAGATGTGGTATAGGCAAATGCCCTCTGGGCAAAAGTGGCGTTGGTGCGCCAGTAGTACCCTTATGTCTCTGGATAGTCTTTCATCCAAAATTGAGTCTTCAAGTAAGTTGATGCTTTTAAAGTGATTAAAACAAGTCTATCCTTTCTTTTTCTGTTTTCAAAATATGATTTTATCTGAATATCTCTGTAAACCATTACTGGGAACAGGAAGTCCTAATTTGATATTTATATTGTCTTTGAGTGTAGGGTATTGGTGGATTTATAAGAAAATGTATACTTAATTTCTAAGACATTACTTTTACATAATTATTTAAACCTTGGTGGTTTTAATTAATGCAAGTTCTTCTCACTACCCTTTTCCCCATATTCAAAGAAACTCTTGCCCATTAGGCATGTCAACTGCCATTGAGAGGTACTAATGCCCTTTCTGCCTTGACCTGCAGTAACTGTGAGATAATAAAGGTGTGTTGTTTGGAGCTGCTAATACTTAGGAATTTTACTGTTTTCATGTTAATGACAATTTATTATATTATTTGGTGATACTTCAAAAAGCAAAGAATCCATCCTCAAGAGATGGTATACAAGCCAAGTGAGTTTCTAAAAGATTGGAGATGAGCAAATAGTGGCCCTGGTGGTAGGCCCTTCTAGCTTTTCTAGCAATAAGGACATTTATTGGAAGAGGTAGATGTGGAGAATAGGTTAGATAGTAGGTTTAAAGGGAGGGATACAAGTATACTTGTGAATGTGAACTAATATTCATTTAGTACTTGCTAGGTGCCACGCCAGTGCTAGAGACTTTACATAGGTTATTTCTTCCAATGAGGTGTTAGAGGGCAAGGCTACTGAAGCCACTGACCTATTTTTATTAGCAGCTTTCAACAACATACCTTTATTATCTCACAGTTACTGTAGGTCAAGAGACTGGGCCCTACCTAATGGGGAGGGAGTCTTCTGCTCAGGGTCTCACACAGCTGGAATCAGTGTATCAGCTGGGCTGTATTCTTACCTGGAGACTCAACCATGGAAGAACCCACTTCTAAACTCACTCTGGGTTTTGGCAGAATTTATTGCTTTTCTTCTGTAAGATTCTTGGAAGCTTTCAGAAGACGGAGAGAGAATGAGAGACACAGAGAGACTACAGACAGAGGGAGGACGAGACATTAGCAAAATTGGTGCTGCACTCTACATAATCACATGCACACTGAAGCCATCAATCTTAAACTACTTAATAATTATATCTTGTTGGTGATATCTTAGCTGCTTTAATGTTTGGTTCCAAAACCATTTCCAACAACGAAGGGTCAAGGGAGAGTCAAATGTAAAATTGTCACATCTGACTTTTGATGGTAACAGTCATGTCTCTCTTCATAAATGGAGCCAAGAAGAACTCAAGGAATGACCTCTATTAAAGACCCCTCTGGAGCTGCTAATAAATAGCAGAATATATTTATTTGAATTTCATTTTTTTAGGCCAATGCATAACCTCTGTGAAGACTTGTAAAATTACTAAATTGACAAAAGTGAGCAGTAGGAAGGCTTGGATCATCCTCAGATTGGATAATCAGCCTCCAAATTATCGTCAGTTTATAGGATTCATTTTCATGGTGGCAAAAGTGGGAGCTGTAACTTCAGCCCTTTTCCTTCCCGGAACCTCTTATGGTGGTAACCACCGCCTCTGCGAAAGTAGCTTTGTGTAATCTTTGGTGCTGACATCAGACAGGGTTTGCACCATAAATTCTGCATGAAAGAAATGGCAAATGCAGAATTAAATGTTAGTCCATTCAGCTTGTGTCTGAGCAATTGCTTTAGCTTTCACAGGCTAAAGCCTTCAGCTGTTACAGCACTGATTGGAGGTAAAGAGCTGGCTCTCAGGAGAATACTTGCTGAAAAGAACCGGACTGTGTAGCTTTGCCTCTTTAAAAATTCTACTGCTAAACCCTGGGCCGCCTTGCCTCCTTGCTATTTTTGTCCATTGGCAATTTCCCCTTGAAATGCTATCATCTAATTCTCCCCCAGGCTTTACTTAACCATGTGTTGAACTGCTAAATGCTGCTTCAGCTAATGCTACCATTCAAAATATAGCAATCTCTATGCAGAGTCTAGAAACTGGAGGTAAAAACCCACAACTCTCCTTTGACCTTTGAGGAAAATAGCTCTTACTGTGAAGACTACAATGATTTTGCTTACAACAGTTTTAGGTAAAGCCAGAAATCATATGGTAAACGTTCAGGAACTCACTGATAGCATATATTTTTGTCTCATAGAACTGGCCTCCCTGCAACTGGCTGTAATGCCACCACTCCTTAGATTTGTGCCTGAATCTTTCACCTCACCAAACATAATGCTAGAGTCTTTCGATATATCCATTTAACAGTACACTACCCTATGAAGGAAGCATTATTCTTTCCATTTCATAGGAAGAACTTGGAAGCAGAAAGATTTTTAAATGGTAGCAGTGAGTTTCTAACCAAGTTCAGCATGACTTCAAGGCCTATGCATTTCCAACTCCACCTTGCAGTTCTTGCTGTCCATCTGAAAGAATTTATCTCCCAGGAATACTGCAGGCTGAGAACAGTATTGAAATAATTAACTCTCTTGGGGATTTCCTTATGGCGGATCGACTTCTGCAGTTTACGATTGAGGAATTGGCAAATGATCATGTATTGTTGTTATAATTGTCTCCATTTCCTCTGAGAAGGACAAAAAAAAAAATCAAGCCTGTGTATACAATTGGTTGTCCAGAGGAAGAAGTGAAGACATGACAAAAAAAATCACTGTAGCATGATTAAGAGGAGTTTTAATTATTAGACTCTTGCTTGGAGTAGACCTGGACCTAACTCATAGCCTCAAATCACAGCTGAACCCAGCCAATGTCAGTAAAACCCAACTGCCCCTTAGATGCTTGAGCAAGAAATAAATGCTTATTCTTGAATGCCATTGAGATTTGTGTAGATAGAAACATTATTGTGGCAGTGGCTAACTGATACATTACTACTACAGAATATTTAAGTCTTAGTGATTATATTTCTCACCGAAATAATCCAACAATTTGAAGTCTTAGCAGTTAGACCTGCCCTGGGATTGAACTTCTCAACCACTTGGCATTATTACTTACAGGTCTCCAAGGCCATCATGGGGAAACTTTATCTTTTAGGAAAAGGAAATAGTAACCTCAATTTTTGAAACAATATGATGATAATTTTTATTCTGGCTTTTTATACTTTTTCAAATTGTATCTCTTTAGTAGGGGTTTCATTTTTTTCAGAGAGCGATCATCATCAGCTGTACATGAAAAGGTACTTTTTCAAAAGATTGCTCAAATACACTTAGAAGTTGTTCACAGTGTGGTGGATCCACTGCTTTTTAGACTTTAGTAGCTTTTTGCTCTTCAAGAGCTCATCTTGATTACTTAAGGGTTGTGGTTCTCCACATTTTCTTTGCAAGGAACTGTTTCTGAGTAGAGCAAAAAAGAAAAGAAAAAAATGTGTTTTGCTTCTCATGATACTTTAGCATGGGTTTGAACAGCAAATTTTAGTCTTGGAAAAAGAAGAAAAAATGTTTTGTTAATCTATTTCAAATTCATAAGGCATCACATTATGAAATGTTCAGTCTTTTAAGTGACAGGAGAGCTGTATCTGTTCCTGGCAGGGCCTTGATAAATAGTTCAAATACATGGGGTTTTTAGTTTTCAAACTCATTGTGTATCCTATATAATAATAGGGTAATATGCAAATTGACCCTAATGGCAGAATGACCAGAACGACTGCTGGACCAGTCAGTCTGAGGTGCACTGACACCTCTTGGTACCTTTCCCTGGCCGGCAGGCTCTGATCACCTGATGGCCACCCACGGCGGGGGCGGGGCTGGCGAGCAGGTGGGAACAGCCGACCTCTTCGTCCCTTCCCCCCCTGCCGTCAGGCACCGATCACCCGATGGCAAACAGGGAACCAGGGATGGATGGCGGCGGGGGGCGGGGCCAGCTGTGGGCAGCTGAGGAAGATGGCTCTGATTGCAGGCCAGGCCTAGGGATCATACCCGTGCATGAATTTCATGCGCTGGGCCTCTTGTAGATGATGTTTCCATTGTATTATGTAGAGAAGATGGGTTATATTGCTTTAGCAACACTTTTGTAATGATGTTCTGAGAAGTTTAGACCTATTCAAATGATTTACTATAACAATTTTAGCAAAGCAATACATACAAACAACTAAGGGAATAATTTATTAACCATGTGTAGGTTTTTTAACCCATTGTATGCCATAAGCATCTGTAGACACAAGCAGTGGACCTTCCCCACATGCCACGCATGTCTATAAAAAAAATGTTTTCCCTAAGTGGCAGCCCTGACCAATTTTAAAATTATTTTTTGTGAGAATTTTCAGCTGAAAATATTCAAGAACACCCAAATTGTGAGTAATATATTTATTTTTATAATATTCATTACAAATTGATTTTTTTTAATTAAAAATATTTTGGCATGTAGGGATGGTTTCCGTTTTGGATGTGTGGTAGTTAACTGGTTAAAAAGCTGTGATACATTTACATAGTGGAATACTACTCAGCCATAAAAAAGAAGGGAATCTTACCTTTTGTGACCAATGGATGGACCTGGAGAGTATTATGCTAAGAGAAAGACAAGTACCACATGACTTCACTTATATGTGGAATCTAATGAACAAAATAAACTAACAAACAAAATAGAAACAGACTCATAGATACAGAGAACAGACTGACAGCTGTTAGATAGGAGGGGGGTTGAGGGGCTAGGTACAAAAAGTGAAGGGATTAAAGCAAAAAAACCCCCCCACAAACTCATAGACACAGACCACATTATGGTGATTGCCAGAGGGAAAGGGGGTGTGCGGAGGTAGACTCAGGTAAAAGGGGATAAATGGTAATGGAAGGAGATTTAAATTAGTCCCTTAGTTCCTGGCTTATATCTCATGACACTCATCTCTCTTATGAGGACTTATTTGAGGTCTGTTTCCCCATTTAGATGCTTATCTTATGCACCTTTGGAATAATTGCTTAATCCCTTTGAGTCTCATTTGTTAGTTTATGAAACAGGGTAGGAAAAATCAGCATCTTATCTATAATAATTGTACCCCATTCTCTCCTTTTTTACCTCAAATTCCATGAATATTAGATTTTTAAATATCCTATCCCTTATGCCTCATGTTCTTTTTTCATATTTACATGATATTTTTTCACTGTGCTTCCATCTGAAATATAATTTATCTTCTAGTTCACTTATGTTTTCTTCTGGATTATTTATTCTGTAGTTAAACCCATCTATTACCTTCTTAATTTTAGTTATGGTATATTTTAGTTCAATATATTTTATTGATTTTTTACAGAGAGGAGGGAGAGGGATAGAGAGTTAGAAACATCAATGAGCGAGAAACGATCAGCTGCCTCCTGCACACTCCCCACTGGGGATGTGCCCGCAACCAAGGTACATGCCCTTGACCGGAATTGAACCTGGGACCTTTCAGTCCACAGGCCGATGCTCTATCCACTGAACCAAACCAGCTAGGGCTAGAATTTATATTTGTTTTATTTTCACATATATACGTGGGTAGACAAATGTAGGGTCACAGTTGTGAGTACATGAAACAGTTTATTCTTGTATTATCATTTATTAATTATTGTATTTATTTGTATTACAACTGTAAAACCTACTTTTTCCCACCCATGTATTCTAGCTCTAGTGAAATTCTCCACACATATCTTTATTTTATTGAATATATCAATCATAGTTATTATTTTTAATCTATTTAAGTTTTATTTCTTGTAGCAGGTCAATTTAAGGTATTATTGAATTAACGAAAAGAAAGAAACTGGCAGACATAAAAGATACATGTCTAAGACTATGCCATGGAGAAATTTTAAAATGTTCATTAATATTGCTAACATTATCATTTTAGGCTATGGTTTGATGTATCAATATAGAAGAGAGATTTATTTATAAACAGAACATGGTAATTTAATTGGAAAAGCAAGTTTTTAAAAAGCCACACTAGCATTTTTATTTTACAATATAGTATTCTAGTCATGTAAACTATATTGCTTTGTCACAGTTCGTAAAGACTAGCAAAAATTTTCAGGAAGTGTGCTATATCTCATTAGTTTGGTATTTTTATTGAGGTATAATTGGCATATAATATATTATGTCTAGGTGTACAACAAAATGACCTGAGATGTGTATACACTTCAAAATAATCACCACAATAGCTCTAGTTCCCATCCATCACTCTATAAAGCTAAACATATTTTCTTGTGATGAGAACTTTTAAGATTTACTCTATTACCAATTACAAATATACAATACAATATTATTGACTATAATTATCATTCTGTACATTAAATCCCTATGACTTAATTATTTTATAACTGGAAGTTTGTACCTCTTGACCCCTTTCACCCATTTGGCTCATCCCCTAATCCCCCTCCCCTCTGGCTACCACAATCTGTTCTATGTATATGTGAGTTTTCTCTTCTTTTTTAAAAAATTTTTTATTCCACATACAAGAGAGATCATACCGTACTTGTCTTTCACTAACTTATTTCATTTAGCATAATGCCCTCAAGGTCCATTCATGTTGCCACAAATTGCAAGATTTTATTCTTTCTATGGCTGAGTAGTATTTTATTGCATATACCACAATTTCTTTATCCATTCTTCCATCGATGGAAACTTAAGGTTGTTTCCTTATCTTGGCTATCTATAATAATAAAAGCGTAATATGCAAATCGACCAAATGGCCGAACAGCGGAACAACTGTCCGGATGACCTTTCGGATGACCTTCTGGACGAAGCCGAGGCTGGAAGGCCTACTCTTGCACGGATTTCATGCCTCTAGTTGTAAATAATGCTGCAATGAACATAGGGGTGAATATATCTTTTGGTATTAGTGTTTTTGTTTTCTTTGGGTAAATATCCAGAAATAGAATTGCTAGATCATATGATAACTCTATTTTTAATTTCTTGAGGAACATCCATACTGTTTTCCATAGTGGCTACACCAATTTACATTTCTACCAGTGTTGTACAAGGATTTCATTTTTTCTATATCCTCTTGTTATGTCTTGTCTTTTTGATAATAGCCATTCAGACAAGTGTGAGATGATATCTTATTGTGGTTTTGATTTTCATTTCTCTGATGATTAGGGATGTTGAGCATCTTCTCATGTACGTATTGGCCATTTGGATGTCTTATTTGGAAAAGTGTCTATTTAGATTCTCTGCCTATTAATTGGATTGTTTGTTTTGATATTGAGTTGTAGAAGTTCTTTATAGATTTTTGGATATGAACCCCTATCTGATAGATCATTTGCAACTATTTTCTCCTATTCATTAGGTCGTCTTTTTATTTTGTTCTTTCGTTTGCTGTGCAGAAGCTTTTTTATTTGATTTAGTCTTGTTTATTTTTACTTTTGTTTCCCTTGCTATTAAAGTTGAATCCATCCAAACATTTACTAAGACCTATGTCAAGAAGCTTACCGCTGGGTTTTCGCAGCCTTGGCCCTGCCCCTCAGTCCTCCGCCCCGCCAGAGGCGGTAGAGGGGTCCTTGCGGGCAGTGGGGCGCTCCGAGGAGCCGCCAGGGGCACTCGGGCCGCAGCGTGCGGGCCGCACCATGGTCCAGCTCACTGCTCTCTTCCACAAGGCCTACCATGGAGGCCACCTACCCATCCGTCTTGCCCTGGGCGGCCGTACCAACTGGCCTCTGTACCGCATCGTGGCTGCTCACAACAAGTTCCCCAGGGATGGCCGTTTCGTGGAGCAGCTGGGCTCCTGTGATCCACTGCCCAACACCCACGGAGAGAAACTCTGTTGCGCTCAACCTGGAGCGGATCCGGCATTGGATCGGCTGTGGGGCCCGCCTCTCGAAACCCGTGGAAAAGCTTCTGGGCCTTGCTGGTTTTTTCCCTCTGCATCCCATGATGATCACAAATGCTGAGAGGCTTCGATGGAAACGGGTGCGTGAAATCCTCTTAGCATCTCAGAAAACAGAGACAGAGGCTACGGAAACAGAAGCAAGCTGACGTCAGTGAGCACAGCAGCAAGAAAAGGTCAAAGTCCTCGTAAAACACTTGTGCAGAGTTTTTTTTTTTTTTTATTAGATTTAGAGGTCAATAAATGGCGTTTTCCATGTCAAAAAAAAAAAAGTTTTTTTCTATGCATTTCATGGTTTCAGGTCCTGCATTCAAGTATTTAATCCATTTGAATTAATGTTTGTGTTTGGTATAAGATAGTGACCGAGTTTTATTCTTTTTCACAAGGCTGTCCAGTTTTCCCATCACCATTCATTGAAAATACTGTGCTTTGCCTGTCGTATAGTCTTGTCTCCATTTTCATAAATTAAATGACTGTATATACATAGGTTTATTCCTGGGCTCTCTGTTCTGTCCCATTGATCTATGTGTCTGTTTTTATGCCAATACCATGCTGTTTTGATTATTACATCTTTGTAATATAGCTTAAAAATCAGGGAACATAATTTCTTCTTTCTCAAGATTGCTTTGGCTATTGGGTTTTTTGTGGCTCCATACAAATTTTAGGATTGTGTTTTTCTATTTTTTGTCAAAAATGCCATTGGAATTTTGATAGAAATTGCATTGAATCTGTAGATTTATTTTGGTAATACAGACATGTTATCAATATTAATTCTCCTAATCATGAACATGAACTATTTTCCATTTATTTGTGTCTTCAATCTCTTTCATCAATCTCATACAGTTTTCAGTGTACAGGTCTTTCACCTCCTTCGTTAAATTTATTCCTAGGCATTTTATTCTTTTTTAAAATATATATTTTATTTATTTCAGAGAGGAAGGGAGAGGGAGAGAGAGATAGAAACATCAATGATCAGAGAGAATCATTGATTGGCTGCCTCCTTCATGCCCCACACTGAGGATGGAGCCTGCAGTCCAGGCATGTGCCCTAACTGGGAATTGAACTCGAGACCTCTTGTTTCATGGATTTATGCTCTACCACTGACCCACACTGGCCAGGCCATTGTTCTCTTTTAAGCTGTCAGTCCTAAAGGATAAATCAACTGTACAATTAATAATAATGTTTTCTAATTGTTGAGAATTATTTAATATGTGAACTTGTTTATCCCCTCAATAATCATATTGTTAATCTCATTTTACATGTGAGGAAACTGAGACACAAAAAGATTTTAACTTGCCCATAATTATACATCTAGTAAAGGGCAGGCCTGAGATTTGAATTTGGCCAGTTTGGCATGCGAATCTGCAAGTTTAACCATGGAATTATGCCTCTGTGTTTATATTGTGCCTATGTGACCAATGGATAGTAACAGCAACGGTAATAATTAATTTAAAATATATTTAAATCATGTATATGAATTTTAAAAGGCATGGGAGAAGGTGAGGACAGTCGAGGATTAGAGTAATATATTAAGATGGGATTGTATATAAAATGACAATGGAACTTAAGATGAGATTGTATATAAAATGACAATGGAACTTTTTATGTGAAGTAACATGTTCATTATTGCATAGTTCTTCAGGTATTTTAAATCTTTTGTGTTGTTGTTGTTAATCCTTACCAGAGGATATGTTTTCCATTGATTTTTAGAGAGAGTGATGTTTTCCATTGATTTTTAGAGAGAGTGAAGGGAGGGGAGAGAGAGAGAGAGAGAGAGAGAAACATTGATGTGAGAGAGACACATCAAGTGGTTGCCTCCCACAGGGGACGGGGATCGAATCTGCAGTTCAGGTATGTGCCCTTAGCGGGGAATCGAAGTTTTGACTTCTGTACTTGGGCCAATGCTCTAACCACTGAGTCACACAGGCCAGGGCTGTAAATTTAATATTTTTAATAGCCAGATTAAAAAAGCAAAAAGGAGCAGGTAAAATAATTTTGATAATGTATTTTATTGAATTAAATACATTAAACATTTCATTATAACATGTAATCAATATGCAAATTATATATATATATTTCATACTAAGTCTTCAAAATCCAATGTGTATTTTACACTTAAAGCATATCTCAAGTTGGATTGGCCACGTGTCACATGCTCAATAGCCACAGGTAAGCTAGTGGCTGCTGTATTGTACAGTGTGGATTTAGCAGACTGAATGTCTTAGGAGTGACTCTTAATTTTTGTTTCCATGCATTATTCCGACTTTCTTTGTTTTATTTTCATGTACATCATACACTGTCATTTAGTTTGTCTAAAAAATTTGATGTGTCTATTCCAATGCCTCATGAAACCTATTGTGTTAATAGCAGAACCCAGGAATTCTGGGCTTCCTGCTGCATCTGAAACTGTATAGATTTTTATTTTTCTATATGGTGACTCTGAACTTGTTTTTTGGTGGATCACTTTTTTGGGGGTGTACACAGATGAATTGATGAGCACTCTATTTTGTTTGAGAGCCCCAGCCTTCTTTCTGGCAAAGAGAGCGCATGTGGGCTAATGAACTGGATTCACTGGTCTCTTTCTTTTCCTCCACAAACCACCTTAAAATCTAGTTCTGGTTTCAGAGGAATTTCAGCAATATCGATGTCTCTTCTGATAAGTTCTCAGGGTCTAGGTAATTAACTTCTTTTCACTAAGCCTGTGGGATTCATTTCTATGGAGCAATTATATTTCCAAAGCTGTTATACTTCTGTGGTGTCTGTTTGCCGGAGGTTAGATTGAAGTACACTTAGTGACTTAAAACTGAAATGTGAGCAATGGCGTGCAGTAATGATAGAAACAGATTACTGAAATAAACTCTGGCAATTCATGAATATTGTATTTGTATTATATGATTCTATTCATCATCAACTCAGCAAGAGGTGCAGATTTATTTTAAATATATGTATTTAAATTTATATTTATAAGTAGAGAAAATGTACATAAAGAAAACCGAATCATCACATTTTTTCATTTAAGTTTTAGGAAGTTTTGTAATTGGAAGCATTTTAGATGATAAACCAGGTTAAAGTAAATAACTTACTGAGAATCTAAGCAAATGTGGAAAGAATATTATTTGTACAATTAATTTATTAAGACTTTCTTTGACTAATAGTTTCTTTTGTTACAATGAGTGGCATTGACTTGGGGAGAAATTCTAGCAGCATCTTGGTCAGTCAGACAAGATGCAACTTTGCTCAGTCTATTGATTACTATAACAACTAAATAGATTGTTATACTGAGGGTGTTAAAAATGTATGGTTGTTATACTAAGTGACCATGAATAACCACCCCCCCAAAAAAATTGGGGAATATCCTAACCCTCATTCATTGAGTTTACACAGAATTTCGGGGTTAATCTTGCTACCCACTGGATGTCACTGTTGCTGCACCAAAAATATCAAGTATTTATGCATTTTTTCAGTCCCCCAAAAGGCACATAAGGAAACATCAATTAGGGATATCAGTGATAATGCTGTGAGATAGAACAGAGAAGACCAATAGCTAGGTTTTCAGGTTGATAATTAAAATGTTACTCTGTATCTTTCTTGATTTTTACCACAATGACAGTCGATAAAACACTTTCATGTTGAGACTAGAGACTTTTGTGGAGTGACCCAGAGCTATCTTTGCTATCACAGTGGTGTTTTCATCATTTTGAAGCAGGGCAGATGTTCTTACATCTGTTCCTTCCTGTCCCAGCGAGGGTTGAAAGGAGTCTTGCTTGATTGAGTCCCTTTAGATATGAATATGGAAATTATATTTTTAACCTTAGTGTGACTGGACTGCTAAGTAATAAGTAGGAGAAAACATCTTTTGTTTGTGCAAGCTTTCCACTCCAGTGGTATAGAATTAATTGATATTAGAGCTGTCAAACTTTCTCAAGAATTAAGAATACATTTTTTTTCATTTTTATCATTTGTTTACATCTGATCAGCTGAAATGCTGTCACTTATTGGTATATAAAGGCATGAGTTGAAAGTATTGAGTTCACAAAACAGTTATGGTTCTTAATGTTTATTTACAATGTCCAAAGAATTCAAAAACTTGTATGGAGTTTACATTGGAGAAGATATGGATAGAAAATACCAGAATTGGAAATGAATATATTTACCTTTATATCATAAGATGATCTTGCCTGCCTAGTGTTGACTTTATTTAGCTTTCTAACAATGCTATTTAAGTGATTCAAGGAGAATTGTATACTTACTGCTAAACTCCCTGAGAGCATGTTGATGTTTTCTTATTCCTTTCAGCATCTCCAGTGCTCAGCATGGTGCTGATCATACAGTAGGTATTCAGTTATGTTGATTGGATTGGATTTGACAACATGCTAAGTGAGGGCCTATTAAGATAGAATAGTAGACATCATAGCTTT
Source organism: Myotis lucifugus (assembly GCF_000147115.1). Taxonomy (NCBI): domain Eukaryota; kingdom Metazoa; phylum Chordata; class Mammalia; order Chiroptera; family Vespertilionidae; genus Myotis; species Myotis lucifugus. Next base: position 3,564,612 of record NW_005871068.1, read on the forward strand.
AGGGAGCTTCAGACATAGATGAGGAGAAGGCCTACTGACAACAAACAGTAGAAGAACCCTTTTATAGCAGTTCCATTCCCAGGAGCACTTTGATATTTCACTCATTAGCTTGTGGACTTAGCTTGTGTCTGGTCATAGGTTATTATAATCCTATATAATAAAAGGGTAATATGCAAATTGCCCCTAATAGCAGAATGACCAGGAACGACTGGTTGCTATGATGCACGCTGACCACCAGGGGGCAGACGCTCAATGCAGGAGCTGCCCCCTGGTGGTCAGTGCGCTTTCACAGGGGGAGCTCCGCTCAGCCACAAGCTGGGCTGACGGCTACGAGCATGGCGGGTGGTGGTGGGAGCCTCTCCCACCTCTGGCAGCGCTAAGATGTCTGACTAAAGCTTAGGACATCCCCCAAGGGCTCCTGGACTGCCAGAGGGATGTCTGGCTGCCAGCTTAGGCCCGATCCCCTGGGGAGTGGGCCTAAGCCAGCAGGGGGACATCCTCCGAGGGGTCTCGGACTGTGAGAGGGCACAGGCCAGGCTGAGGGACCTGCCCCCCCCCCCCCGCCCCCGAGTGCATGAATTTTCATGCACTGGGCTTCTAGTTTAAAGAGAAACAACATGTTGAAAGGCAATCATGGATGAAAACCTCAAATTCATCTATTTTTAAATATTTTGAAATGTCTTTGTTTTTATGGGCTTCTTAATTTATTGTCTTTGATTTACTCTTTGAAGTTCCAAGGGGAGAGATGAATCATTTAAGGTCTTGCTATAAAAGGAGGTCTGCAGACAGCAGCTATGGCATCCCTCGAGGGCCTGCTAGAAATGCAGATTGTCGGGTGCCATCTCAGACCCACCGAATCAGAATCTGCATTTTAACAAGATTCTTAGGCAGTTTGTATGTATGCTCATTAAAGTTTGAGAACATGGATTTAGGCAATCTGTTATGTTAGCAATAAGAGCAAGGCAAAGCAAAAGCCCCTTTTCTAGAAGAGAAGTCTATTGTCAGAATAATAAATACTCATAGTGCTGTTTACTGGAGAACAACTAATGAAGACAAACAGTAGAAATGTTGTCAGTGAAGTTTTTGCAAAGCAGTTTGGAAAAGGTTTATCAGCACATTGAGGGAACCATTCTAAATTGGCCAAGAGATGGAAAAAGCTAACAAGTCCAGACTGATCCTTGCCCTTATCCAGCTGCTTAATTTCCACTGCGAGGCTGCTCCATTGATTCTCCAAGGTCCAGTGAGCCTTGGTGATTTTTCTGTTCTCCGCCGCCTCAACCCTGGGGCAGCAATAGCTAGCATTTTGCTTTGTTGCCAGATACCTCTTCTGGAAAAGGGGTTGCTCACTTTGCATAATAATATTTTACAGCTTGACTCGCCTCACCCCACAGATTACTTCCATAAGGAGAGGATGAAGGACCTGTGGATTCTGCAGGGCCTCCTTTTAACAAGATTCCTGTGAATGCTGATGCACAGATGGGCTGGAATGAGCTTGATTCATTATTGCACACATACTCCAGCTTTGTTTATTATTAATGACACAGCAGACATTTTTCTCATCTCTGGAACTGAAAAAAGCAATAACCCCACCAGAAGGGAGACAGGAATTGGAAGATAATAAATATTTATCACCAAATCTCTCTCTTTCCTATCAACCACAAATGGAGGAGGAAATGAGTATCTAATTTTTTGAGAGCTGGTGCCAGGAAAACAAAAGCTTAAAATTTTTTTCATTCATCAACCAGATTGATTACTGTGGGTTCTAGAAATCTCAATATGGTTTTTTAATAGAGGGAGACACAGTGATTGAGCACAGTTGAGGCACTCTTTGAGACCCGCAATCCTGGCCAGATGCCACTTGCAAAAATTACTGTCATCTATCAGGAGTATTAAATAATACAATCTGATGGCTCTGTTCACAGAACAGTGTTATTTTGTTTGTTTTCCTGGGCTAAACACACACTATAGCAACAAAGACATAAAACTGCATTGTCTCATATAGGAGTTGAGTTCATTTCAAGGAATTTACTAATATGTCGGACTTGTGTTATGTATAAATAGAGGTGTGTTATGCAGTCTTTTTTTTCTATTTCTGGCATTGGATGGTGCCCTTTAAGGAGATAAGGTGTTCAAACTTGGTCAGAAGAATAGCTCAGCTTCTCTAGGACCAAGAACCAATTAACTCAATTTATGCATTTCATTGCCATAGTTTAATGCTAAAGACAAAAAGAGAACTAATATGGACTTCTAGTCCTATCACTGTATCACTATAACTGATAATCCGTGTGACTTTGAACAAGTTGTTCTGCCCCTCAGCTTCCTCATTTGATAAATGATGGGATTGAAAATGGGGGTCCATGAGACCCCATCTTGTATGAGAATTCTGACTCTACAACTCCATTGCTAGCCCTGGTTTCTTCTCTGAATCCCTATCTTAGGCCACCCAAATAACTCCAGTATGAAGACTGCCACAATGTATTTCTTTTTTTAAAAAAATATATTTTTATTGATTTTTTACAGAGAGGAAGGGAGAGGGATAGAGAGTTAGAAACATCAATGAGAGAGAAACATCGATCAGCTGCTTCCTGCATGCCTCCTACTGGGGATGTGCCCGCAACCAAGGTACATGCCCTTGACCGGAATCGAACCTGGGACCCTTCAGTCCCCAGGCCGATGCTCTATCCACTGAGCCAAACCGGTTAGGGCCACAATGTATTTCTTATTTGCAACCTTACTCCTCTCTATTTTCTTTGTTATTCATCTGAGCTATATTTTATCTTTGTTTTATATTTATTTGCTGTTCATTGGCAAGCCATGACATAACTGTGATTTGGCATCCGTCTCAGTGCATATGTAATAACTTTAATTAAGGCAAGTAGCACAACTGCTACTAGTCTCCCCCTGAATTTTCCTTGTCGGCCATGTTTGTTGGGTGCTGTTTGTAAATTTATTCATTTGGGGGGGGGGTTAGGTCCTCACTGAATGAGGAAAGAGTTTCATAGCTTCCTCCACAAAGGAGGGAAGACAAAAGGAATGACTGATCGAGACAGGATAGAAACAATATCCATTAGTTCTAACCATTTCTTGCTCAGCTTTTGTGCTCTAATGTCTTTCCTAGATGTTAAATGTAGAAATGTCTATAAAGGGAATACTTATCTCTGCATCAAAGACAAAGATATACACTGCATACATTTGGTGCACCAAATTAGAAATTCTCAACACATTGGATTAAATAATCACTGGGCCAGATTTCATGGGGTGAGTGAAGTACTCTCGGCACAGCAGATAATGTATTTCCCATTTTCCTAACTTTGTTACTGACCATTATGATGCTATTTAATGCCCTGGAGATACAATTTACTAAATGGTACACTAGTAGACTGAACAAGTTAATGCACCTCTCAAAGTGTCTACCTTATACCCAGGGAGCAACTAATTCCCCATATTATCACATCCAATATATTATAGAAATGTCAGTATGGCCATCACTATCAACATTTCACTCTTACAGCTTCTCTTCAACTTTGTTACGCTATTAAGATATGACTTCCTCACCATAAAAGGGGCTCATTTGTAGAAATAAGGCATAGCCATCCCTATGGATTGGTGTGAATTGAGCTAGATTTCTAATTTTTTAAAATGTGCATATTTAAATATCCAAACTATTCTTGCATTTAGTACCATGAAAGAGTACTTAATGATAATATCAATGATGATTATTGGACCAAAACACACATCTTTAATAGTACATTTTCACAGGTTGTAATTTTAAGTGAATTTGTTCTCCAGCATTCATTCAAATACCTGTGCAATCCTGGGCCACTATTCTGTGCGGCTCTTGCATTTTCAAGATTCATTTTCTAATCAGTGAAATAATTTACCTCTCTCAGATGCTAGGTCAGGAGTAATGGAGCTGAGAGTGTTGCTAACTATGACATGCTGCCTTTTCGCTCATCTTGCTGGGAAAGGCAGGATAAAGAACACCTTAGCATCATCTTCCTTCATTCAAAGAGGAAATAGACATTAATCAACATTCAGTTCTGCCCCCAAATTCAGCAGTTCAGTTGTCCACAGTGTCACAGTGCTGTGTGGCACATGGGCCCCTAATCATGAATTCTTCTTAAAAGAATGGCCAGTACCTATGGTGTATCCCAGGTGTTACCTGGTACACTGTCCAGAAGGGAGAAATGATAATAATGGGCAAAGTGGTGGCATCTCTCTTTAAAATTCCCATCACATAGTGTGACTTAGAGCCTTGCAAAAATGCCGGACAGTATGCTTTGCTATTAACAATGATAAAATCAATGCTTAGAAAGATTTACATTTTCACCAAGGAATGGAACATGGCAGATTTAGGCTTCTAGCAATTTATCGTGTTGGCAGAAATGATTTAAGGAATTGAAATGCCACAGACTCTCTAAAATTAGAGCAATAATAGAAAGCCAGGTGAGATGATAATCTGTATTAATAGTTGTCTAACATTTTTGAGAGTATAATATGGAAGCCAAATTTTTATGCATCTTTCTTTTAAGTAATTTATGCATTGGTGAAATGTACAAATTGGGGAGGGCAGGATCATGGAATTGACATTGTCTGTCTAACTCTATCTGAGGTAATTTCAGTCTTGTCTTGCCACATCTTTTCCATTAAACATGACTGTTCCCAAATGTCTTTCACTAATTTTTAGTGCAACCAAGGCAACACAGTAAAGGGGACACATCTTTCTAGGTTGGCTCGCTAGAATTTTTACTTTTGCTAGGTTTTCTGTCTTCCCATCATTTCTTATTATTGGATTAAAAGTTTAGTTAAACATTTTAAATTAAAGTATAGTTGGCATACAATAAATATTCTTTCCTGGTGTATGACACATTGATTTGACACTTAGGCTTTATGATGTGGTCACCCAAATACGTTTAGTAGCCACCTATTACTGTACAAAATTATTACACCATTATTGACTATATTTCCTGCGCTGTACACTATACCCTCATGACTTATTTATTTCATAACTGGAAGTTTATACCTCTTATTCCCTTCACCTTTTTCACCCATCCCTCTTCCCCCCAACCCCTCTGGCAACCATCAGTTTGTTCTCTGTATCTATGAGCCTGTTTCTGTTTTGTCTTGTTTGTTTGTTTCATTTTTTCTAGATTTCACATATTAGTGAAATCATAAGGTATTTTCTTCCTCTGTCTGACTTATTTTACTTAGCATAATACCCTCTAGCTCCATCCATGTTGTCCCAAATTGCAAGACTTCATTCTTTTTTATTGGTAAGTAATTTTCTATTGTTTATATAGACCACATATTTTCTTTATCCATTCATCTATTGATGGGCAACTAGGTTGCTTCTATATCTTGGCTAATGTAAACTATGCTGCAGTGAACATAGGAGTGTATATATCTTTTCTAATTAGTGTTCACATTTTTGTTGGATTCATACCCAGAAATGGAATTTCTAGGTCATATAGTAGTTCTATATTTAATTTTTTGAGAATGCCTATACTGTTTTCCATAGTGGCTGCACCAATTTACATTCCCACCAATAGTACACAAGGGTTCTCTTGTCTCTACATCCTTGCCAACACTTGTTATTTGTTGACTTTTTTATTATAGCCATTCTGACAGGTGTAACATGATATTTCATTACGGTTTTGCTTTGCATTTCCTTGGCGATTAGTGATACTGTGTTCAACATTTTTTCATGTCTGTTGGACATTTGTATGTCTTCTTTGGAAAATGTTTATTCAGGTCTTCTGCCAATTTTTAAATTGGATTATGTCTTTTTGCCATTGAGTTATATGAGTTTCTTATAAATTTTGGATATTAACCTCTTATCTGATATATGGTTTGAAAATATCTTTTCCCATTCCATAGGTTGTCTCTTCATCTTGTTGATTATTTTTCTGTGTAGAAGCTTTTTAGTTTTTGCCTTTGTTGCTTGTACTTTTGGTGTCATATCCAAAATTTATTGCCACGACCAATGTCAAAGAGTTTTTTTTTTTCATTGCCCGGCCAGTGTGGCTCAGGAGTTAAGCATCGGCCTATGAACCAAGAAGTCACAGTTCGATTACTCGTCAGGGCACATGCCTGGGTTGTGGGCTCAATCCCCAGGAGGGGGTGTGCAGGAGGCAGCTGATCAATGATTCTCTCTCATCATTGATGTTTCTATCTCTCTCTCCCTCTCCCTTCTACTCTGAAATCAATAGAAAAAATATGTTTTAAAAAGAGCTTTTCATTTTAACCATTGTAATAGGTATAGAGTAGTATCTGCTGTTTTTGGGTGGAGTGCTTTATGAATCTCAATTAGGTCAAGTTGATTGATAATGTTGTTCAAGTCCTCCACGTCTTAGCCGCTTTGAATCTGTCCTATGTGTGCACAGTTGAAGGGTTTATACACAAAGTTAAGGAATTCCTTTCTCCACCTCTTTCCTGTCCAAGATTCTTCCTATACTCTATGGATCCCAGATGCCTCTCTTTCTGGTCATTTAGCCAGAAAGCCAGCATTTCTCTTGAAGTTCTAATTTCCTGTGCCACTACCATGCATTTCTGTATAATTGCAGCTGCCTTGGGAAGAGTGATGAGGAGAGAGGAGGCAGGAAGGAAGAGAGAGAGGGGAGTGGGGAGGGGTGAAGGGAGAGACAGAGAAACAAAAGATCCCCCCCACAGTATGCATATTATAGATCTCTTTTTCTAATTTTTCTGTCTAGAATGACAGCATTTTGGCTATCCATGATGCCAAAGCATAGTTCCATGACTGAGGTCCTCCACAGAAAAAGGCAAGGGGAGGAAAAAGAAAAAAAAAAGGAATTCTACAGTTTTCCATCTGCAAACTCACTTTTTCCTGCTCCTCTGGTCAGGAATATGGGACTTCTTACAGAGGTTGTGCTATCTGCATCTACTGCATGTCTTTACAACTGGTGTCAAAGCTGGGGGAGATAAAAGGGAAAAATATGTGGAGACTCTACCACATGGGTTGTTTCTTTAAATTTTGACTTCTCTCCTAAATTTTCTTGCTGTTTTTTATTTTGCAGAGTCCTCAGGATGTTGCTTTTTGTATCCAGAGTATTTTGTTGTAATCACTGTATTACCAGTATTTAGTTGTTATCACTGGGAGAGAGAGACAGTAGTGGGCTTATTTCCATTAGGCCAGCACTGGAAATCCTGATTTGTGTTTTGAAAAGATTAATCTATGGAACAAGGTAAGAGGGGATGTAGTGAGGTTAATGTGTAGATCACTGTAATAGTCTAGTTAATAGATGGTGATAGCTTGGATTGGGAAGGTAGCAGCTGAGAAAGTTATCATTTCAGGAGACATTTTGGAGCCAAAATTAATTGGATTTAGTATTAAGTTGGAAACAGGGAAAGAAGGGGGAATGTAAAAGATGATTTCTCTATTCTGGCTTAGAAAATGGATGAATGGTGGTACCGTTTGCTGAGGTAGTAAATGATTGAAGAGGAACGTACTTGGGTGTGTGTTTGTGCATAGAATGAAGGGCAAGGGAGGTTATGAGTTCAGTTTTGGACATACAGAGTTTGAGACAACTACGTGAAATGTCAAGTAGGCAGATGTATGTATACACAATTTTGGAACCTACAGGAAAGCTGTGGGCTGGAGATATAGATTTATGAACTATTTACATAAAGATGATAAAATAGATGCTTAACTTAAAAAAGATGATAATCAAAGTTATAGTTATGATTTTTATATAGAGAGTACTGGGAAGAAAAGAGGTCCCCAAACCACGTCTTGAAGAACTCAGACATTTAATGGCTTGATAGAGGATAGACTATAAAAAGGAGACTGAAAAAATGAACAGAAATGTAAGAGGAAACCAGAAGAAGGGAGTGTGTTGTGAAGCAAAGGACAGAGAGTATTTAAAAATTGGTTGGATCAGAGTGTCAAATGTTCTTGAGATATCAACAGGAGGAAGACTGAAAAATGTCCCTTTGTGATTAGCAATATAGATGTCATTGATGACTTTAGTATGAGCCACGTAGTGGAGTGGAGATGTGGTAACCAGGTTAGAATGAATTGGAGAATGTTTAGGGCATGAACAGTTGGACATCACAAGTATGGACAACTCTTGGGAGAAGTTTTGCTATGATGTAGAAGATGGAGATAGGTCACTACATACCTGGAGGATATGGGATAGAAGAATGTATTTTTTTTTAATGGGAGAAACTTGAGCATGTTTAAAAACTTTGGGAATGGTCTGTTTGAAGAAGGAGGTTGGATATATAAGAAGAGAAAGAAGGAATAATTAAAAAGTAGGTTTCTAGGGCAAGCCAGAGGGAAATAGGATACAATGCATCAAGAGGGGGTTCTGGTCAAGATGGCGGTGTAGGTAAATGCTAATACTTGCTGCCTCCCACAACCACATCAAAATTACAACTAAAATAAAGAACAACCATCATTCAGAACCACCTGAAATCTGGCTAAACAGAAGTCCTACAACTAGGGAATTAAAGAAGCACATGGAGACTGGTAGGAGGGGCAGAGACCTTGGGTGGAATTGTGCAATTGGCTGGTCCCACTCCCACATGTGGTGGTTAAAAATTGGGAAGGATATCTTGGATGTTGAGGCTTCCCTGAGGAGTGATGGGTCCTAGCCCCACACCAGGCCCCCCAGCCCAAGGTTTCAGTGCCAGGAAGAGAAGTCCCCACAACTGTGGTTAAAAACCAGCAGGGATTATGGCTGAGTGACATGGAGGCTGCTGGCCCCAGGCAGTGCCTCTTAAAGGGCCAGCACTGGGACTTACTTAGACTCATTCCCTCTGAGCTCCAGCACTGGGACAGCAGCTTGAAAGGGACCTGGGACATTCAGGGAGGAACTAACTTGCCTGAATCAGGGCGAGAGCTGGAAGGGCAGCTTTCTCCCAGACAGAAGAGATCGAGAATAGGAACAGTAAAATGACAATAAATACATATCTATCAACAATTGAATCTAAAAATCAAAATAAATGAACAAGCAGAAGAGAAACAGACTCATACATAGAATATTTTGACGGTTGCCAGATGGGAGGGGGTTGGGGAGATGGATGAAAAAGGTGAAGGGATTTGGAAGTACAAATTAGTCATAGCCCATGGACACAGACAATAGACAAGTGAAGGCCTGGGATGGGGTAGGAGGTGGGTAGAGTGGGACCCAGGGGGGCAAATGGGGGACATCTGTAATACTGTCAATAATAAAATAAAAATTTAAAAAAGCATCAAGGGATTGGCCTTACATGGGAGGCAGACCTCAACCCAACTGTAAAGGGTCAGGTTGGGGAAAGCACTTAGAATGTGCTCAGAGGTATATAGATTTCCATGTTAGCAGGAAATTGAGGGAGTTCCTTGGGGTGGCCTCTATTTTGTCTTTAAAATAGTAGGTGACCCCTCCCATTGTCTGTGTCCATTGGTTATATATGCACACAAGTTATTTGGTTGATCTCTTATCTCCCCCCCGCCGCCCCCCCCCCGGGGCTATCCTCCCCTGCCTTCCCTCTGAGGCTGGGGCTGGGGGGCAGGGGCAGGCTGGGAGAGGACAATAGGGGGTGGAGAAGGGGGACATATGTAATGCTTTCAACAATAAAGAATTAAATTACAAAAAGCCCAGTGGGGGGTGGGGCATTTTCTATGCAAAAAAGAAAAAAATAGGTGATATCATGTACTGAGAGTTAAGGAGGAGGTAATGAGTGTTGGATTAGCAGACACTCTGAAGTTTGAAGGAACAAACCCTATAGAGAATAGGAGAATGAGCTGTTCAAGGAAGCATAGTAAGCCATGGCTTCTTTTAACTCCATGCTTCAGACACATTGAATTCTTTTAATTACGGCAACTTACTTGTACTTCTTCTCATCTGAACTTTCACCCCAGTCATTACCCCTTTCAGGAATACTCCTTCTGCTACCTCCCAATGATTATTTTTTTAAAAAATATATTTTATTGATTTTTTTACAGAGAGGAGGGAAGAGGGATAGAGAGTTAGAAACATCGATGAGAGAGAAACATCGATCAGCTGCCTCTTGCATGCCCCCCACTGGGGATGTGCCCGCAACCAAGGTACATACCCTTGGCCGGAATCGAACCTGGGACCCTTGAGTCCGCAGGCCGATGCTCTATCCGCTGAGCCAAACCGGTTAGGGCAACCCAATGATTCTTAATCATCCTTCATTTCTTAATTTAGAAGCACTTCCTCTAAGAATTCTCTTCTAAGGTTAGGTAGAAGAGGTTAGCTGCCCTGGATATGTGCTTGCATGGCCACTCTTACCTTGTTCACCACAGTCTGCATTGTTGTAGTTGCTTGTCCAACTGGCCATCTCTCCTACTGAAAGGTCAGCTCTCTGAGGTTCAGGGACCACATAGTTAGGGATGATGACAACATGATTAACTCTAACTTATAGCACATAATAGACACTTAAGATTGACTTGCTGAATGAATGCAGCAAAAACTCACTGTGACGAGAGAAAAGTGATCACATGGGCAGAAGAGGGTAGGACTCTTAATAGGTATCTGTCTGGATGAAAAGTGTAGTGTGTAAGAAGTGCTGTTTCATTAACTCAGACACTGGCCACTTTACAGCTGAGAATGGGCTGTTGGCCTGGCATTTTAGAGAGGAGAGGAAGAAGGGGTACTTGAAGATGTTGTGAAGACACTGAATTAATCAATCCTGTAATTTATGTCTCTCCACACTTCTTCAATTAATACAGCCATTGGAACTATATAGATTTTATTTTTCATTTTCAACTCAAAGCATAAAAAAATAATATAAGAGAGACCAATGTGGATTTGTCTGGACTGGGAAAATATGTGGTCAGGTCAGAAGGAGGAATGTGATTAAGAACTTTCAAAACCACATAGAAGAGGTGAAGTTTAGTGTGGCAGATCACAGGAAGCTGCAGAAAGCTTTGAAACAAACCGATTTTGACACATATAGCATTATAGATAAGATTAATTTAAGAATGACATGATAGCTAAAATAATGAATGGAAGACTGGATTTCAAAAGACCAGCTAAAAAATTTGGCAGTGATCCAAGTGTGAAACAATGGGCACCGGACCAGAGTCTTAAATTAGGGGAAATCACTGTACTTTTGGTTAAATTTTTCCTTCTTTTCTCTTTTTCTCCTGTAAGACCAGGTAGATAAGAACTTCCTGTTAGTGAGACAGGATTAATATCATTGAGTCAAAGTCTTCAATATAAAAGATGTTATTGCTCGGCTGGCGTGGCTCAGTGGTTGAGGGTCGACCTATGAACCAGGAGGTTGCGGTTCACTTCCCAGTCAGGGCACAAGCTCGGGTTGTGGGCTCGGTCCCCGTGTGGGGCGTGCAGGAGGCAGCCAGTCAGTGATTTTCTCTCATCTTGATATTTCTCTCTCTCTCTCTCTCTCTCTCTCTCTCTCTCTCTCTCTCTCTCTCTCTCTCCCTCCCTCTCCCTCTCCCTTCATCTCTGAAATCAATAAAAAATATATTTAAAAGATGTTATCGAGGAGCAGGTGGCTGCTTTATCAAGAAGAGACGAATGCCCAGAAAGTGGGAGTTGGAGGATCAAAGGGTTGTTTCTGAGATACCAACAGCACTAATCCTACCTGCAGGATCCCTACCTATTCTGTGTGCTGTACTCACTGGGATGGCAAAATCAAGGAAAAGGATAAATTGTTGCTCCCCAATGGCACTTGGGGCATCCAGCAACACGTGACATCTACTTCTTAGCTTGACAAGCCTCTCAGTGGGAAAATCTATCCTGCTATAGTCTTTGAATACCTCCATGTAAACCTTCCTGTGTGATATTCCTTTATGAAAAAATAGTTCTAGTTTTAGCTCAGTATGAAAACATGTAAAATAGAGCCAGATATTAGGTCCCACGTTAAGCGAATCTGATTGTTGAACGTTGGATGTTTGGATTTAATAGAAATTAAAAGTCTTTCCATTATAAAAATGTTCTCCAAAAGTTTACTTTAAATAATTTAGTAACTTCTTCTGGTGTACATTAAAATATAATTGGATTTTTAGTTGACTTTACTAGTAACATGTCTATTTTGTAAAGTAAACTGCAAAAAAAAGTTATTTTCATGCTTGGTAAAGACACATTGTTCAAAATAATGATTACAGTGGAGAAATTGGAAGACACACACAGCTTTTACCCAGCAGGGAGTATATTTTGAGACCCAATAAGTTTAAGCTAATTTGATTTTTTAAAAAAACACAATTTCTTCTCTATGCATAATTGTAGCAGTTAGGGATTGCATCTGACAGAAAATTCCAGAAAAGCTGACAAATAGTTGTTTTAAAAAATGAATGGGATTATTTGTCTAATGCTTCAAAAATCTGGCAGAATGCAGCTCAAGGATATCACTAAGGAATAAAATTCTTCCTCTTTTCCAGCTGTACCATCATAACCAATGGCTGTTTCACTTTGAACACCTTGTATGATCCAGACAAGGGGAAGCACCAGTGGACTTGAATTTCATTGGACAGAGCTGAATCACATGGACACCCTTAAATGTGAGGGAGTCTGAGAAGGTAAGCTTTCAGCTGTCCTGGCTTTATAGTAAAAGAAGACAAATAAGAAAGGGTTGAAATGAGATTGATCTGAACAATTTGCAGTATATGCCTCAATAACGTTGGTTACTTTGAGAGAAGAAGGAATGCCATATAAAGAGCTCTTCAATTTCAGATGGTAGACTGTTTGACTAGGTTTTGACACAGTGCAATTAAAATATATGGTGTATACCTAGCCAGTTTGGCTCAGTGGATAGAGCGTTGGCCTTTGGGCTGAAGGGTCCCAGGTTCGATTCCAGTCAAGGACACATACCTGGGTTGCGGACTCAATCCCCAGTGGGGGGCGTGCAGGAAGCAGCCGATCAATGATCCTCTCTCATCATTGATGTTTCTATCCCTCTCTCCCTCTCCCTTCCTCTCTGAAATCAATAAAAACATACTTTAAAAAAGAAAAGTGAGATCATTTGCAGAGATGAGTAGTAAAGATATTTAAGATTTAGAGATGATGACTATTTTCGTTTTCATTTTTAAAATTCAAAGGGGGATTTAAAAGTTTTAATTCTGGTTCAGGAGCATGCCCTTAGTTTAAGAGTTATTTATTGAAAGATTTATTATAAACTTTATAATACTGTCCAAAGTTTACTCAGGAATATAGAGGCTGGAACCCTGTTGCTGGGAAAGATGATATCTGTGGCCATGCAAAGAGTTTCCTACTGTTTTCCATCATTTATTTTAACATCTATAACTGGCGAAGTGATATTATTGATTGTCTTCATGCTAGGTTATCTAAAAGCAGCAATACCTGATTTTCCTGATGAGCATTCTTAGCGTTCAACTTGACTTTGGGACATGTATGCAATGTGAAGTTGGAATGCTGAACCTTGTTGGTAAGCTCTTTCTTTTGCAAAATGTAAACCTGTGTACTCAAATTCAGCTTTGAATGTGTATTGGTACATTTGACAAACTCCTAAAAACAGCTTATAGTACATTCTACTAAGTAAGATAAGTCAGACATGGAATCTAAAACTACTAAATTTTGTAAAAGCAGGGAACAGAATGGTGGTTACCTAGGGCTGGGGGTGGGGGAATTGGAAGATGTTGTTTAAGGGTACACACTTGCAACTAGTAGCTAAATAATTCCTGGAGACCTAATGATTATGGACAACAGTACTATATTATAAACTTCAGAGTTGCTAAGAGATTAGATTTTAATTGTTCCCACCACAAAAAAGAAATGACAATTATGTGATGTGATAGAGATTTTAATGAACTCTACAGTGGTAACCATATTACGATATATAAATGTATCCAGTCAACATATTGTACACCTTAACCTTACACATGTTATATGTCACTCATATCTCAATTTTAAAAATGGCCTATAGTGGATAATGTCAGTGTTCTATTCAGTTCCAAAAATATGCTAAATATTTAACTTCCAGTTGTGAGCAACTGTGGCTCACTCTCTGGGGATGGCCCCCACTTTCCCCTGACATGTAGAGAGAGGGAGGGAGAAAGGGAGGGGAAGGGAGAGAGGGAGGGGGAAGGAGAGAGGGAGGGGGGAGGGAGTGAGGGAGAGAGAGGGAGGGGAAGGGGGTTGGGAGGATGAGACTAACTCTTTCAGTCTTTCTTCCTTCCCTGTCCCCTACTTCCTCCTCTCCTTGACTGGTTTCCTATGGCAGGTCTTCCTTAATTAATTACTTGTACACTGATTCTTGTCTTAGGATTTGCTTCTGGGGAGCCTGGCCTAAATTCATGCTATTTTTTTTGTTTAAAACAGGGGTCAGCAAACTGCAGTTCATGGGCCAAATCTGCTTGTGGCTGGATTTGGTACAATTTGCAAGCTAAGAATGGTTTTTATATTTCGAAATGATTGATAAAATCAAAAGAAGAACAATTTTTCATAATGCATGAAAAATTTCATAATATATGAACGTTATATGAAATTCAAATTTCCACATCCATAAAGTTTTATTGAAACATGTTTTTTTTAATTTAAATTCTTTATTGTTTAAAGTATTACATAAGTCTCCTTCCCCCCCTTGACCTCTCCCTGACCGCCCCCACCCCCCAGCACATGCTTCCCTCACCTCCCCCGCCCCCGTCTGTGTCCATTGGTTATGCTCATATGCATGCATACACTTCCTTTGGTTGATTTCTTACCCCCTCATCCCCTGCCTTCCCTCATAGGTTGGATAGTCTGGAACATGTTTTCTTTTTTTAAAAAATATATTTTTATTGATTTCAGAGGGGAAGGGAGAGCGAGATAGAAACATCAATGATGAGAGAGAATCATTAATCAGCTGCCTCCTGCATGCCCCCTACTGGGGATCAAGGCCACAACCTGGGCATGTGCCCTGACGGGAATTGAACCATGATCTTCTGGTTCATAGGTGGACACTCAACCACTGAGCCACACTGGCTGGGCCTGAACATGTTTTTTATGTCTTGCCTATGCTGCTTGCACACTATAACAGCAGAGTTCAGTACTGTGACAGTTGCCATGTGGCCTGCAAGGCCTTAAATATTTCCTCTCTGACCCTTTACAGAAAACTGCTGACTGCTGGAGAAACAGGAACCAGCTTCGTGTGTTTTGTTAAGTTCTGAGCATTTCCAAGGCTTTGGCACCACTAGCCTACTTGACCATCAGCTCATAAGTCTTTTCAGTGTCCTTATGTCACTCTAGGTAGAGATAAAAATGCATTATTTATGATTTTCTAGCACCACTCTTCTGTAAGGCAAGGGAGGGGTTGTAATTTTCTGCAGAGGGGATATAAATTTCTGGCAGAGAAACAAAGTTCTTGCTTGGTCCTATGAGGTGTGCCAGTTGACAAAAAGCTAAACAAGTGTGGCTTGATTCTAAAAGATGGAATTTTTTTTATCATATTAAGTAAGAATTTCAAATAACCTGGAGAGCAGTCTTTAAATATCTTTGATACTTTATTAATACCCAACCATTTCGTGTCCTAAAATTGACTTATAGATGCACATAGGATTTGGTTATTGTTGATCTTGGGGGATTTCAGTAATGATGAGATGCAATTCTATAACAAAGTTTTCCTTTTTATTTATTTATTTATTTATTTATTTATTTATTTTAGTGGTTTTGTCTCTTTTGTCAACATTTCCTTTTCTTTTTTAAATCTTTATTGTTGAAAGTATTACATAAGTCCCTCTCTAGCCTGCCCCCACCCTCCCAGGCCCTCACCAACCCATTGCCCTTTTTATATAGACTAGAGGCCCAGTGCACAGATTCGTGCACATTGAAAGGAAATTAATTAGAAGGTGGCTGGCGGGGTGGGACTGGGCGAGATGGGCTGGACACGCCCTGGAGCCAACCTCCCACAGTCCCTTCTTGGCTGGCTGCACCTGGGGCATGCTTACCTTCCACGGTCCCTCCCCAGCCAGCTGCACCTGTGGAGTGAGCAGGGTCCCTCTAGCAGGTGGAGTCCCTTGTCCTGGCCTACAGGGATCGGGCCAAAACCAGCAGTCTGACATTCCCCGAGGGGTCCCGGAGTGTGAGAGGGCACTCTCCAAAGTTGCTGTCACCCGGCAGCTCCTGCGTTGAGTGTCTGCCCCCTGGTGGTCATTGCACGTCATACCTATCAGCTTAGGCTTTTATATATATAGATTATATAGAGGGGGTCAATTAGTCAACCAAAAATGCTTTATAATTTAAATAAAATGTTCATTCTCTCATTATCATTGCCCAGACCCCTGAGGCAGGTGAGATTGATCAATTCCTGTTTTGCTAATGAGGAAATGGATAAAATGATAGATTAAAAGTTAGCTCATTCCATAGTGGTGAAGCTGGAGTGAGAACCCAGGCCTCTTGACTTCTAATCCAGTGTTCTTTCCACTAAACCACTTGACTATTTGCTGTGTGCTGAGCATTGTATGAAGCGCAGTGGGAACTTACAGTGAAATAATACTTACAATGGTACTTAAATTTAAATGTCACTTTAAACTCCCCCCTCCCACAAACATTTATTTTCTCTGCTGAAATTAGTATATATTAGATTCCTCTTGTTCATGCTGTCTTGTTTAGTAGCTGTCAAGTGAATTTCTATACACTTGAATTTTACATTATAATCAATGTAACACAATTGGTAACTAGAGGAAAAACCTTTTATCTATTAACTCCTCCTTTATTGGTCTCATGCTCTAAGAAAAATAGCTAGAACAGGAAAACTCTTTGTTATTTTAGCCTTTGACTAATAACTCTATATGCAAAAGGTTTTTTAGATATTTTTTAAAGTTAAAATAGGGAAACAATTTCTTGGTTTGACAGGTCATATGGGTTTTTAAAGGATGGCGAAACAGCAGTTTTAGTGATACTGGGCAAAGAGTGTTTCGTGTGAGAAGCTGGCCTAATTGACCTAATTGTCAAATATGAAAAACAGTTTAGAGAATCATCTCTATAATTTATCTCACCATTTTGAAAACATACAAAGTCCTTTCGCTGATTATAAAGTTAGTATATGCTCATTATAAAAATGTGGAAACTGCAGAAAGTTGACGACTTATCCATGACCTACCCAAGGGCATTTACTACAAATTAACATTTTTGTGTATTTCCTTCGAGGTAATTTTTCCTCTAGGACTATAATGTATACACTTGGGAGTCTTTCAGGATTTTGGCCTAGATTCTAGCACATGGAGCCAACTTGGATTCTGGGAAGAAAGGTGGTAAGGCCCTTCTCCCTTTTACAAGTAGCTCAGTTCTCGTCCAACCAGGAGTACTTCTTCACTGAAGACAGCCTCACATCATGTGTCAATACTTTATGCTTATGAATCATCATATTTCTTCTCATTAGGGTTATGAGTTCCATGAGATGACTAGAGAGGTAGTTTTTTCCCTAGTCCCACAGAAATACTTTTGACTGACAGCCTGAAAAGAGAATAAAGCTGGTGTTTTTAATTTGCCTTTAATCCTGCTCACATATTCATTCTGTGGATGTACCACTAACTCTTCCAGTTTCGCCTCCTTCCCTGTCCCCTATTTCCTCCTCTCCTTGACTGGTTTCCCATGGCAGGTCTTCCTTAATTACTTGTACACTGATTCTTGAACATCTGTTATTTTCATAGTGAGTCATTTAAAAGAGAGATTATCATGGACTTTTCCAGAAGGAATGGCAAATCCTTTCCTTTGTAGTGGCTTCTTTTTTTTGGTTAATCCTCACCTGTGGATATTTTTTCCATTGTTTTTCAGAGAGAGTGGGAGAGTGGGAGAGTGGGAGAGTGGGAGAGAGAGAGAGAGAGAGAGAGAGAGAGAGAGAGAGAGAGAGAGAAATAAATATTGAGGTAATCTCACATAGACTGGCTGCCTACCACATGCACCCTGAATGAGGGCTGGGAGTGGACCTACAACCCAGGTACTCGCCCTTGACTGGTAATCAAATGTATGACCCTTTGGTGCGTGGGTGGACACTCTAACCACTGAGCAACACTGGCCAGGGCGTGACTTCCTTTTTAACAGCTAATTTTCTCTTATGGTCTCCTATAAAGATTCAGTGTATTGAAATTGCAATTTTTGAGTAGAAAATCTAAGTGAGTCTTCACACACACACACACACACACACACACACCCCTTCAGTATACTCTTTGCATAGTTTGGTGACTAAGGCTTGATATTCCTAAATAGTAAACTCTTTGAAGGCTGTGTTATTTAATAAGACTGTATTCCTCATTTTATATATGAGTTTAGCAAGAAATTTTCTTCATGTAATCCCCATCCCTATATGAACTTTCATAGAGGGTAAGAATCTATTTTTCCTGTTTGTGAGTATGTATATTATTGAAGATCAATCCACCAATAGCATGGCAAGGATTCTAGTGCAATGCACCAAGAATGTGGTGGCAAAACTTGGGGCAATAATTATGGATAATTACACATGAGAGAAGAACTCAGATATGTCCTTATGCCTTTGAGGTATAGATGGAAGGTCTCCAATAGTTTCTATTATACCCACATAAGGCTTAGCGTCAGCGTGACATAAGTGCCATTTTCTTTGGCTAGCATTTCCTCCTCCTCTTGCTTGTGGTCCTTACTCGCATAGTTCCCATCGCCCGAAAAGAAATATCGAAAGACAAATGTTTGAATTCACATACTAATTTAGCAAAGCTAGATGAAGACTCAAATGAATGTTTGTTTGATGTTAGTCTTTTAGGGTTGCCAAGCCATCTGCCTCATTCAGCGATGGTCTCATTATTTTTCAAGCTTATTCTGCATTTTGTTAGTAGATTAATGTAATGGATTTTTCACTTTGCCAGTCTTGCTCCCTTTTTTAAAAAGCACCCAACACCACAAGAAATGATCTACGATGGTCTTCCCACATTTTGATCATGTCAGTAGGAGCAGGATGGAGTCCGTTGGGAAGTTGAGATACCATCTTAGATGGAGGCATCTTTGAAAGAAGAGAGTTGTCAGTTTAGTGGGGAAAGAAGCTTTCCAAGGTCATTTTGTTTAATATGTGTGAGTTGCTGTAATAACTAGTGAGTCCAATTCTATGGAGTAAGTTGCTAACATCTTATTGATACATTAACTTATTTGGCCCTGGTTCCTCTTACAGTTTGTAGGAGTTAATATCTTACCCCTACATGGATATTGAACTCAGTTCTGGTTGCTAGAATCAGAACAATTATATTTGTCATCTACAGAGGTCTTTGAAATATATTTTATTGACATTTACTTATACCCTGTTTACTTCCAAAAAAGTATTAAGACAGATTACCTGGAGTAATCTGAAAGCTAGGATAATTACAAGAGTTAAGATTCCCCAAGTTAGAGAGGTTAATTAAAAAACAGTAATTTAAAATTATGCAATTAGTGACATAAATTTGGAGGTTAGGGATCTGTGAGAAACATTTGATAAGCTTATTTCCAAAAGGGATATTTTAATATAAATTGTCAAAATAGATTTAATGACCTCATTAAAAACCTTATTGATAAGGTAGAAATGGGGCATTAGAAAGTAGGTAGTGACTTCCAGAAGGAGAAAGAGGTGTTCCTTCCTTCATTCCCTCCTCCTCCTGGAGGAGGCCAGACAGGAAGTAATTTTTCCCGTTGGGAAAGGAAGTCTGAAATGATGGACAGTTCCCTGCTCCTCTGCTGTCTTCACTCTGGACAGGTTAAGGAGGCAAAGTTAATTGAAAATGGAGAGGTCCATTTCCTAGTTTTTTTTTCTTTGATTGTGATATTATTTGGGTTTAAGAATTTCCATCTCTTGCCCAGCCAGTGTGGTTCAGTGGTTGAACCTTAACCAGGAGGTCATGGTTCCATTCCTGGGTTGCAGGCTCAATCCTCAGTGGGGGGTGTGCAGGAGGCAGCCAATCAATGATTCTCTGTCAGTGTTTTTCTCTCTCCCTCTCCCTTCCTCTCTGAAATCAACAAAAATATATTAAAAAAAGAATTTCCATCTCAAAATTCAGATATTTCTGGAGAATATGAAGTTTACCCATCAACCACATCTTATGGGGTATTAGGAAGGGAGAATAACTTTTGGATTGAGTGACTTCGGGGGAAGGATAGCCACTCATGGTTGTCCTGCAGGTTGGGGCTTTGGAAAAGCATAGATTATTATTAGGGCAGATTAGGAGACAGAGGAAAAAGGACAACTTTTTATGAGCACATGATAGGGAACAGAGGTGGAAGGAAAAGTGATTTAGAAAGAGGGAAATGTTTCTAAGACGAGTTTATTTTGTACTTTTGCCTTAGGCCTTGAAGGTGGGTCAGAACTCATTACTCTTTTTTTAAAAATATATTTTTCTTGATTTCAGAGAGTAAGGGAGAGGGAGAGAGAGATAGAAACATCAATGATGAGAGAGAATCATTGATAGGCTGCCTCCTGCACACCCCCTACTGGGGATCTAGTCAGCAACCCTGGCATATGCCCTTGACTGGAACTGGGACCCTTCAATCTGCAGGCCGATGCTCTCTATCCACTGAGCCAAACCGGCTAGGGCAGAACTAGTTACTCTTGTGTTAACACTGAGACTCTGCTTAGTGTAGCACTTTGAACACTACCAGAGGGCCTCTACCTTCACATTATGAGGCAAATTAACCAGGTGGTCAATCACCTTATACGGGAGTGCTCAGAAAATAATTATGGCTCAAACCCAGCCACTGGCTGTCTGGCTGTATTTCCTTGGCATAGAATCTGGCAATCTTTCCATTGGAAGAAGATCCCAAATTGGAAGGGTGTCAGCAATCCACATGCCACTTAGCCCTTTCTTTTCAATTTGGGAACCTCAGATGATCTGCCTAATACATTGTTATACTTAAGCATCAGTCTAACAGCTCAACGCCTGATGGACGAAGAACATTAGGGTTTTGACAGAGAGAGAAGAGCCTCACTTACACCCTCACAAGGAGTTTCCTGGACAAGACCACTACTGAGGCTTCAGTGAGGGAGCTGCAGGGCTTATGATTTGTTGGGTGGCAACCCCCGTGCCTCGCTGAATAGAGTTTGTGGACTTTGGTGCACAACAGAGGTTATACTGCTTAAGGCTGTGCTTGGCTTGCCTCCCTTTATAGTTCTCTTTCTCATATTGCAGAGTGGTTTTTATTCCCCTTGCAGCAGCAAACATACACAGAGATAAAAGTTTTCTGGGTTTAAGGGAAGAATAAAGAGTGTCACTTGGTGAGTTGTGGAAAAAAAATATCAAAGTAAGGCAGGTTTCATAAGTCTTAAGCTGTGCTCTAAGGACTGAAAATAGACTGTGTTTATCTTCAAGTGACCCAGTTTTTCGTGTAGTTTGTGTGTTTTAGTTCTGGAACTTTTTATAAATATATATGGACTTAGAGCCCCTTACAGAGTTATGGAGTCAGTCAAGGCACATGTTCCATGCAGAGTGAAAAATAAATTTTAAAAATGGAAGGAGGATTTCAGATTATTTCTGCTTCATGTCTATATTTTATTCATATCTATACTTATTTTTCTATATCCTGACATGGTAGAGGAGGAAGAAAGCCCTACCAGATGGATGAATCCTTTTCTAGAACAAATCTCTAAGATCTTTAAAAAATATTTTTTTTATTGACTTCGGAGAGAGGAAGAGAGAGAGAGAGAGAGAGAGAGAGAGAGAGAGAGAGAAACATTAATGAAAATTAATGATGAGAAAGAATCACTGATTGGCTGCCTCCTGCACACCCCACACCGGGGATCAAACCCACAACCGGGGCATGTGCCCTGATGGGAAATCGAACAGTACTCTGGTTCATCGCCTGATGCTCAACCACTGAGCCACACCAGCTGGGCTAGGATCTTTAACTTTTTAACTGATAAAGCCAGGATTTAGTCATACACTTATTCCTTTTAAGCATCTTAGTCAAAGTTTTGATAGGCAACTGAGAATTTTTCTAAAAAGGTTCTGCTTGCCTAAGGATGTTGAGCATCCCATTGACTGGGTAAAATCAAATTTAGCTAGATGAAAAACTGGCTTTAGCCCAATGGCTGAAGGTAATTGCATTCTTGAGGAAATGTGAATTATTTTATGTGAAAGTGTGGTTCCTAGGGAACATGGAGGGGGGGGGGCTTCAAAGGTTGACTGTTGGGCAAATTCATAGACTATTTACACATCAAGGATTTCAGAAGTTGTAAACTATATGACTTTAGTAAATAATGGTGTCCACGTGCTCTCTCCATTTCACTCTTTCTGGGGTTTAGTCTCTGTCCCTCTCTGCCCTGACTTGAGTTTTGGAGGCTGACCAGCAAGGCCTACATCACTTACGCTCCCTTTCCGGCTGGCCTGTTGGATTTAGCCATTGGGAAGCACCAATAGGATTTTGGGGAGGGGAGGAGAGAAATGGTATTGCCAAACTTTGGGATGCATGCACCATTTTGCATCCCCACAAGTCTATAGCTTTTTTTGAAAGCCAACAGCTTTAATTATTATTCATGTATTTTATAGATAAAAAAGGGAATATAGCAAAAGGATCAGGGTTGTACAAAAAAATGCAGGTTTGAACATGTCGGTCTAATACATTGGAGAGGAGGACCTTCCCCACATCACATACAGCAGCTGCACTGGTCTGATGTTCTTTTGTAGACGCAGCCCTGGGTGCACTTGGCATAGTCCATGGGGCAGCAGGAGCCGCAGCTCTTCTTGTAGGAGGTGCATTTGTAGTCTTTGTATTTGCAGGAGCCGGCGCAGGCGCAGGAGCCACCAGTAGCACAGGAGCAGTTGGGATCCATGGCAAGCTAAAGCAGCGGCTGGAGTCTGGGACAGCTGCAAAACAGACTGGTAGGACTTCGAGGAGGCGTGGTCTGTAACTTTTATTTACAAAGAGCAATAGACATCAGAGCCATACAAATAAATATTTTCTTAAAATACATTGTAAACAGAAATGACTTGACAAAGCAAGCTCTATATTATCTTTATTTCCCAATGCTTGGCAAATACTGAAATGAATTTTCTGAAGGTCTTCACCTTATTAGATCCTGCCCATTAAAATGACATCTCCAGCCTGGCTGGCGTGGCTCAGTGGTTGAGCATCAAACTATGAACCAAAAGGTCATGGTTTGATTCCCGGTCAGGGCACATGCCCAGGTTGTGGGCTCGATCCCCAGTAGGGGTCGTGCAGGAGGCAGCCGATCAGTGATTCTCATCATTGATGTTTCTCTCCCCCTCCCCCTCCCCCCTCTCCCCACAACATATATATACACATCTTCATCTTGGTCTCTGAGTTCCACTCTGACAGCAATGAAAAGGCTATCTCGTTAGAATATATTTGACTGATATTGCTACAGAGAGTTAGTCAGATTGTAGAGGAGTTAGAAACATCGATGAGAGAGAAACATCGATCAGCTGCCTCCTGCACATTCCCTACTGGGGATGTGCCCGCAACCAAGGTACATGCCCTTGACCGGAATCGAACCTGGGACCCTTGAGTCTGCAGGCTGACACTCTATCACTGAGCAAACTGGTCAGAGCAGAAGTATATATTTTTTAAAAAGACAACTCACATACAAAAGAGGGCTTTTGGGCACTAGGACATAAGGCAAGTGTTAAGTAAGACATAAAAACCAAAAAACATAAAACAACAGAGGAGCCTTTGAAAGCGAATACCTATTTTCCAGCTTTCTGCCAAAGTGATCAAATCAGTAGGAATACACAAAACTTTGGGTTCTCCTTCTTATTACTGTGGGAAAAGTGGGAGACAGAATATGGAAAACAATGACGATGGGATGAGAAATCTTCCCCCTTGTCATTTGTCTGCAACAGCGTTGTCAGGAGGTTTCCAGGTGCTTGGGATGCGGTTGGTGCCCCACTTCTCTGTTTCTGAGTTTGGAGCAGCCTATTGATTTTGCTATCGCTGCGCTCCACGGCCAGAGAAATGGATAGTGCATGTTAACAACAAACCGCAACAACCTCCCTTCCCGTGACCTGCCGCTGCTTGGTGTGTAGGGGGCAGTTGCCTAGTAGATGTGAATAATTGATTTTCCAGATGGCACCCCAGCGTCAGTCATTTTCATCAGTCAGCAGGCGAGGACATTCTGCAGCTTCTGATTGTCCCCGGCTCTGAGCATGTGACATTTTTGCTTAAGAAGGCTGGTGATGCATTGACTGTTAATTGCCTGCACTTATGAAGTGATTTTCCTGGGCTCGCATCCTCTCTCCTCAAACTCATTTGAATGTCTATATTACTGGGCTGTTCCCCCCCCCCCCCCCCCGCCGCACTTGGATGGAATAGGCCATGAGCTTTGGAGAGCTGTGATTTGTCATCTCTGTCATCATTTTGGGATCTCAGGTAACTAGTGATTAAAAAGCTGATCAGGTAGGGGATATGGTGTGGGAGGCCATGAGACAATGACCCCTGGGTAGTTCTCAGCATCAGGCAGCCCTTTCTGTGTAACAGTAAACGTTCTCCTCATGTTTCCAGCAAATTCAATCACGTAGGAGTTCTCTGAGGTGGGGAACAGACAAGTCTTCTTGTAGGTTTTCTAGAGGGAATCATTTTAGGATGTGGGAAGAGTTTCAGTGCTCTAAACATGTAGAAATGAGGTAATTGGCTTTATTTAGGATTATAGAAGTGATACATAAAACATATGAAGAGTTATATAAAAACTAAAGTATAACATTATAAAGTTATTTAAAAATCCATGACCTAGAGAGAATATATAATCTATCATTTTCAAAAGTTAAACAGTATTCCATTTATGGTAGAACCATAGTATATTTAATCAGTCTTTTACTTTTCCCATCTTTAGTAAATATGAAAACTGCTACATAAATTTCTGTAACCTACATCTTCATGTACTTGTCTGATTATTTCTTTGCAAAAGTTACTGGAAGTAAAATTGTTGAATCAAACCACATGTATATTTGAATGGTTGAAGAATATATATATATATCTCCAGATTGTCCACCAGGGAATTTTTATTAATTTACCTACCTACTAGCAAGGAGATAATATTCATGGCTATTGCCCGGCTGGCATGGCTCAGTGGTTGAGCATCGACCTATGAACCAGGAGGTCACGGTTCGATTCCTGGTCAGGGCACATGCCCGGGTTGTGGGCTCAACCCCCAGTGTGGGGTGTGAAGGAGGTAGTCAGTGATTATCATCATTGATGTTTCTATCTCTCTCTCCCTCTCCCTTCCTCTCTGAAATCAAATATATATATATAATCATTTTTTGCTGTGTTTGCTACCTTGGCCAGGAGACAAATGGTATCTCATTAGAGTTTTCATGACTCCTAGTGACGAAGAACATTTTTCATATTTTATAGGCCATTTACACTTCCCTTTTGTGAACTGTCTGTCCTAGCTTTTGTCCATAGAAAATGATGTATTTTTTGTTTTTTATTTGCAAGAGTCCTTAACATATCAATGATATTAAACACTTGGAGTGCGGGTGAATTTCCCGCCAAAATATAAGATGGCTCTGTCTTTTGGTTTTGTTCCATCCACCAAAAGGGTGGATTACAAACAAATATTTGGTAATACGCAGTTACAATCGGCCCGAGTTTACACGTTTCCCGCACTCCACCGCAAATCTATATGAACCGAGTTAAAGACGGCTCCCGCGGAGTACGCGCAATTCACGCGAGCCGACTTAACTCGTTTCCCGCACTCCAAGTGTTAAGCCTTTGTCATATGAAGCCATGTTTTCCAGGTTTTCTTTAGACCCTGGAGCAATGCTATTTGGGTTCAAATACTAGCTCTGCTACTTACTACCTGACCTTGGTATCTTACATAACCATTCTGTGCCTTAGTTTTCTCACCTAAAAATGGGGGAAATAGTAGTTTCTACCTCATAGGACTGTCGTAAGGGTCAAATGAATTAAAAATAGAAAGTACTTAGAATATTACTTGGTACTTAGTAAACACTGTGAGTACCTGTTATTTTTATTATTTGTCTGATATGATATGTTTATTTGTCATACAGGGTCTTAAATTCACATGTATTCAAATCTGTCATTTTTTTCATTTATGGTTTCTACCTGTGGGTCATGCTTAAAAAGAGCTTCACATAAAGATTATTTTAAAAACGCTGCACCCATATTTCCTATTCCTACACCTTTTAGCATCAAATCTCTGCAACGGTCGAACCATCGCCCTAGTCCAGGGGTGGGCAAACTTTTTGACTCGAGGGCCACAATGGGTTCTTAAACTGGACCGGAGGGCCGGAACAAAAGCATGGATGGAGTGTTTGTGTGAACTAATATAAATTCAAAGTAAACATCATTACATAAAAGGGTACGGTCTTTTTTTTTTTTTTTAGTTTTATTCATTTCAAACAGGCCGGATCCGGCCCGCGGGCCGTAGTTTGCCCATGGCTGCCCTAGTCGGTTTGACTCTGTGGATAGAGTGTTGGCCTGCGGACTGAAGGGTCCCAGGTTCGATTCTGGTCAAGGGCATAATCCTGGGTTGCGGGCTCCATCCCCAGTGGGAGGCATGTAGGAGGTAGCTAACCAATGATTCTCTGTCATCATGATGTTTCTATTTCTCTCTCCCTCTCCCTTCCTCTCGGAAGTCAATAAAAATAATTTAAAAAAAATGTTTGATAGAAAAATACTCCCTTTTGTGGCATTGAGTATTGGCAATCCTGAGTTTATTATCATCTTGGAAATGACTGATGGTGATAACTGTTCAGTATAATTCCTAATGTGGCATCTTGTTCAGGAAGCTTATTAATGTATTTGTCGATCACAATAAGGCAAGTACCACAGTTTCTCTCTGGAAAAATTTCAGTTTGGTACAGCTGAAAGATTTAGGTGTGCAGGTCAACGGTATTTTCATTTCAGTGGTGTCATTTTCATTAGGTGTAAATGATAGAAAATTAGATGTCTGAGCCTGGATCAGAGTGTTTGTGGTGAATTGAAAAAGATGGTCACATTTTGCAGTTCATCCCATCAAAAAGTGGAGTTGCCCTACCTCTTCACTCTGGGTTGACCATGTAACTTGCTTTGACCAATAGATGTGCAAGTTCCAGAGTCTTTGTCCTTTTTCAACACTGCCCTGGGATTACCATTTCATGAATAAGGGCCATGGAGAGAGGCTCAGCTATGCCATCTGTCCCAGCTGAGCCCAGCCCCAGTTGATGTGCAAGCCAAATTCAGGTACATGATTAAGTCTACCAGAGATAGCAGAAGAACCGTCTAGTCAACCTGCAGAATTGTTGGAAAGATTAAGCCTCTGAGTTTTGAGGTGGTTGGTTTGCAGTGGTAAACTGAGTGTGCAATTCTAGAGGATTTTTGTTTGAGCTGTGTGAGTTTGTCTTAGTTTGGACTGCTCTACCAAGAAGACCGTAGACTCGGTGGCTTAAACAACAAACACTTAATTTTCATAGTTCTGGAGGCTGGAATGTCCAAGATTAAGGGGCTGGCAGATTCAGTGTGTGGTAAGAGCCCACTTCTGGGCTCGCAAATGGCCATCTTCTCATTGTGTTCTCCTGTGGTGAAAGGGACCAGGGTCTCTTTTATAAGGGCACTAATCCTATTCATGAAGGTTTGCTGACCACTGGACTAAGGTATACGTTAAACAAAAAGAACCCAAAATACATTTACGTAGATAAGACTTATAAAATAGATGGATAAGGTGCTTATTTCCGGTGAAAGTCCAAAGGTAGATGGGGTAGTTTAGGTTGAACAAACATTTCTGCTTTACTAGGTCATTCAGTGACCCAGGCTAGTGGGGCAACTTTGCCATCTTTAACATGTGGCTTCTGGATCTTGGTCCAAGGTGGCAGGGTAGTTGTGGCTATTTCTCAGAGAGCAAAAGGGAGAAAGAAGTTGTTCCTGGAAACATTTTTATCTTTGAGATGCTCTAAAAGTTGCACATGACTTCCTGTCATATGCCAGCCTAAACTTAGTCAAACAGCTACACCTAGCTGTAAGGGTGGTAGTGTACCAGATCAAACTTGGGGAATGTATTACTGAAACAAAGAAAGAGAAAAAAGCATATTGGGGGAAAATTAGCGATTTCTGTTATATTAACCAAACTGTACATATCAATATTATATTTTCTCCTTTAGCAAGTAACCCTAATGTGGTAGATATCTTTTTCTTTGTCTGTCCTGTGTCCATTTCTCTCTGTTGGGGTAATAGCATTTTAATTTTTCTTTGGAAAACTCTCAATCCATGAAGTTTGGGTTGGGTCAGTATCCCCCTCCTCGTTACACTTTCCCTCACTAGAGGGCTGGGTATGTGCTCTCATCCTGAACAGTGGAGCTCAAACCTGGCTGCTTTAATTGAAAGTATTGAGAAGGTGAAAGTTCCTTTTTTCTTTTACTGGGACAATTTCACTATTGGAATGAAAGACAGAATAATAGAGTTGAAGAATGGAGAGATAGAGGGAGTTCTAAAGACATTGTTTGAGCCCTGGTTGAAACCATTACTGAAGCTGGACTCTCCCTGGGCTTTTTAATTATATAATTGAAAAACTCCATTTGTTTTTGTTATATTGTATTAAATTTCTGTCAGTCATAACTGAAAGATTTCTAGTTAATCCATTCATCATAATGCTTACGAAAATCCATTTCCTTTACATTTCATTGCTTTTCTATCTAGGAGTATTTGAATTCAGATTCTATCATCTAGCCCAGCCAGCACGGCTCAGTGGTTGAGCATTGACCTATGAACCAGGAGGTAATGGTTCAATTCCTGGTCAGGAGAGCACATGCCCGGGTTGCTGGCTTGATCCCTAGTGGGGGGCGTGCAGGAGGCAGCCGATCAATGATTCTCTTTCATCATTGATGTTTCTATCTCTCTCTCCCTTTCTAAAATCAATAAAAATACATTAAAAAACAAACAAATTCTATCATCTAAGGTCAACACTGTTCCCCAATGAGGTCTCACTGACAAATTTATTTTTGAGTCTCTTTCAGTCTTCATGTATTTGGTGGAATGATAACACAGGTTCTGTTATAGGGTCTTAGGCACTAGGAATTGTTACTGAATTTCTGTACTCCTTTCCATTTCTCTTTAACCTTTCTTCCACTGAATACACAAATATAGAAAAGAAGATAGGACTCGGGGAAGGGAGGGGAGAACCATGGTGACAGAGGAAGAAGAACTTAAATATAAATTTAAAAAATTATTTTAAGCCATTAACTTACCTTTGTTCCAGTTCTTCAATTGCAGTCATTGGGTGGTAGAATTGGTCCAAAGAGTCACGGCAAATTGAAAATTGTCAGTAGCAGTGATGTTACCAGTATTGTGAGAAGCATGAATAGGCTGTTGAGAGGGAGGCCAGTGGCATCCAGCAGAGACCAAGCTATCTGAGTGCCATTAAATTCATTATGTGGCTTTTTGTGTTGCTTTTACTTTTATTCCATCTCCTAACAATATGTGGTTTAAGACCAACCATTTCCCTATGCCTAGGTTTCTTTTTGTAATGTACCTGTGAGCACCATGACATGCAGAAATGCTGTTGATTTATTACTAAGATATCAGAATAAATCACTGCAACATCTACCATGCCTTCCATCATGGTAACTGATTTTGAGGATCTGATGTAAGAGTATCTATAGACATACAGAACATTACAACTGATTAAGGGGATCCCAGATTATGGGATTCCCTTTTCCTGAAGTTTATGGAATTTAATCTTTGATAAATGTGCATACAAAATTAATGTTTCCTGGAATGGGAAGGCCAGTTAGATACATGATATTTATTTCAGTCTTCTGATAGGAAATCTCATAAATTAATCAAAATTGTTGTTTCATTAAAATGGGAGGCATAGTGGTGAAGCTCACAGATCATAAAATTACTCTATTCGTGTTAGGTACTATACAGTTTACCCATTATCATCTGTGTCCATTTCTGGCCACATGACCTACTGTTGGCTGCCGCCAACAATACCTTGGAGTTGGACGGTAGGTAAGAAGGGTGGGGAGAAGGGGATGACATAGATAATGAGCATCTCCTTTAGATTGGCTAATGCCCTTGGACTCTATTATTTACATGCACCAGTTGAGCTCCTTCTGGCAATATTTTGAATAGACTTGAAACTTCATCTTCATAAATTATTTTGACCAGTGTGAGTGAATTTCAGCACTATGTGAGCATATTATAGTCTTATTTTTAAAGGACGTGCCTCCCTATCCCCATAACAGATCTTTTAGCTGACTTTTTGTTATTTTCCCTTATTATTGTGTCTCAGCAGGAACCATATTGGAGAAAATCAGCAGATCAACAGAATGCTGCCTGTGTGCTGGGGCTTTTGTTTGTGCCAGTGTAAACATGAGCAGCATTTCATTCACCCCCCAGTGCTCATTATTTGAAGCCATTTCCGCAGCATGGTATCCCACAATACTAAGGAAAAGTTGAGTCTACTCTTACTTGAATGAAACTGAGAATAAAAGAACCCATTCTTAGTGGAGAGAAAATTTGTCCATGCTCAAACCAAAAGGAAATCACCACAAATAGGCCATGTGTGTGTGTGTGTGTGTGTGTGTGTGTGTGTACACACACATATATATACCCACACAGACTGATTCATTGGACTCTAATACGGAGTCAGTCTTTGATTTTTTTCTGTGTTTATCTTGATTATGTTGTGTGGATTTTAAGAAATATTTTTATTTTTAAGGTTTTTTTAGAGTTAATAAATCTCATTAGCATTCTCCAAGCTCTTAACTGTAACATGGACATCTCTTTTTCATTTTATTTGCAAATTTTATTCCTAATGTCCCTTAATAAATATAATAGGATGAAAATCAATGACGTGCTTAAAAACATAACTGTCATTCCATTTGGAGATATTTTTTTTAAATGTCCATTTTTTAAGGCAGAGGATCTGAACTGAAATCTCTCCCAAGAAGACATACAAATGACCAGCAGATATATGAGAAGATGTTCAACCTTTCTAGCTGTTAGGGAAATGCAAGTCAAAGCTACAATGATATACCACCTCATATTAAGTGGCTATTATCAGCAAGACAAGTAATAACAAGTGATAGAGAAGTTGTGGAGAAAAGGGAACCCTCATTCACTGCTGGTGGGAATGTAGTCTGTTACGCCACTATGGAAAACAGTCTGGTGGTCCATCAAAAAATTAAGAATAAAATTACCATACGACCTAGCAATCCCTTTTCTGGGTATCTACCTGAAAAACTTAAAAACATGTATTTTCAAAGGTATATGCATCCCTATGTTCACTGCAACATTGTTCATGGTGGCCAAACATGAAGACAAAATGTCCTTCAATACAGGACTGGATAAAGAAGATGTGGTATATATACACAATACACTCAGCCATAAGAAAGGATGAAATAGCACCATTTGTGACACATGGATGGGCCTTAAGAATGTCATGCTAAGTGAAATAAGTCAGAAAAAGCCAAGAATCACATGATTTCACTCATGTGGGATATAAAATCGAAACTCATAGACACAGACAACGCTTGTTACTTGTCTTGTTGATAATAGCCATTTTAATAGGTGTGAGGTGGTATTTCATTGTAGCTTAGACTTGCATTTCCCTAATGACCAGAGGGAAGGGGGTGGGAGGTAGTAAAGGGTAAAGGGGCCAGATATATGGTGACAGAGATTATTTGACCTTGCGTGGTGGGCACACAAAGCAATACAGAGATCATGTGTCATAGAAATTTACACTTGAAACCTATATGATCTTATTAATCAGTGTTACCCCAATAAGTTTAATTAAAAAATAAAATGATCATTTTTTGGTTGGAAAATGAGTTTTGTAGGTCAACTGAAATGTAGCTATTTTATTGTTTCCTCAGCCAGTCAGAATCACAGCAGGTGAGAAATCCTTTGAGTTATTCAATCAAAATTTTCAATGTTTGACACCATTATAACCCTTTTAAAAGAGAAGACTGATATGGATTAAATCTGTTGTAGTTGGGTGTGAATGCTAAGAGCAAAGTGAGATCTGTGTTTGAAAGCTGTTAGCACTAAGAATAGTGCCAATAGAAGTTAACTACACCCTTTGCAGGAAAATAATAGCTATTTGTGGTGATGATATTCTCAGAGATAACATCTGAGATTGACATTCTTACTATATTTGCAGCTCAACAAACTTTTATTGTGAATATACTATGCACTGTAATGAGCCATATAAATATTTATAAAATTTCCTGTTCTCCTAACAATCTTGCATATTATTGTCCCCATATTTTACAGGAAAGAAAACCACTGAATCTTGGAGAGATTAAATAATAGCATCACGAGCTGGTAAGTGACAAAACCAGAATTTGGACCCATGTCTACCAAATAATAAAACCCATGTTATTTTTTCAGCACCAAATTGCCTCTTTAAACATAAAATATACGTATTATTCCCAAAGAGAAGTGATTCATTTTGACAGTGGCTCAAATATTTATTTTAGTGGAAAACATTCTGTGGGAGTGGAAAGAAGGTAAGACAAACATAAGCCACTCTGCCATTGGTATTCTATAGAGTTTCTCTGTTGATTTCACTCCCATTTTAGTATATTCCATTTAATTACCTGTCAAACGTATAACTTAACTTTCTGGAGGCAGGAGGGGTCAGCCCAATTAGTGTTGTTATTTTTCTACTTAGTTTTCTGAACATACCTAATGCATTTTAAGTCTGTCCTCAACAATAACAATTTCTAATAGAGAGCTTCTTAAGAGTCAATCTATTAACCCTGAGGATCTTGAAGTAAATTAATTTAATTTTGTAACCAAATTGGAGAATCACGGAGAACATCCAAAGTTGGGCTATTTCGATCTTTTTTATTTGTCTTTCAGGGTAAAGAAATATAATTTCCAACCCTCTTACAACATGTTCTGTGCTTCCTTAGTAGAGTCTGGAGATATCTTTTTCCCCTTAGAAATTAAGCAAGTCCAAGAGCTTTGTAATCTTCTTTTTCAAAGTTGAAATTGTTATTCTTTAAAATTTTTTTAAATTTATTTCAGAGAGGAAGGGAGAGGGAGAGAGAGATAGAAACATCAATGATGAGAGAGAATCATTGATGGGCTGCCTCCTGCATGCCCCCAACTGGGGATTGAGCCTGCCACCTGGTAATGTGCCCTGACTGGGAATCGAACCGTGACCTCCTGCTTCATAGGTCTACACTCAACCATTGAGCCATGCCGGCTCAATGTTGTTATTCTATAGGCTGTTTCCTTCTGACTCTGTCCTTGCATCCCCATGTCATGCTTGCAAGAAAAGAGGAGCCTCTTGTGTATATTCTTGAAGGTCATTGGAGAAGGGAGGCTCTCAGTTTAGTTGGCTAAAACAGAATGTTGATGAGGCCAAGGCAATACAATTATGTTAGGAAGCAGTTAAGATTTTTGGCTCGGGTAGCAGAAATTCTTTCCAACTGGAACATTCAGACTTCTAATGAACATGACCTTTGCTATGGCATCTACATTCTACCAAGGAGAAAGATCTCATTAGATACTAGCTGTCTGTCCTAGGGACACTGTGCAGTTTACAAGCTTGTCTACAACTTATTTGATGACTTCGTTATTTTACACTTTTTGAAATGAAGGTCTTTACTTCATCTCTAGAAAATTATGTATCTCTTATCTACTGAATACATCAGACACTCTCTTCAAATACTCCCAAGACAAATGTTTGTTACTTCAGTGAATTTTTTGAATAAGCCCTGGGAATTGGTCCAGACACATGGTCCCATTTACCATCCTATTAATTATTGCCCTGAAATTTAACATATTTTCTGAAATATGAATTCAATTTCCCAAGGATTTGACATGTTGGACTTTTTTAATGCAAAAGTTTTGCTGACAGTTCAGCTCCTTGTCTGTAGTTGGGATAAGTTCAGTTTCACTCCTGAAATTCATAATGTTAACATGATATCATATAGTACTTCATAGGTTTCAAAGGTGTGTTCAAGGTTACTTTGCCATCTGACTCTTAAAACAACTTTGTGAGACTGGTGAAGCAGATACTTTTATATTCTTTTTATGCACATGGAAACTGAGAAACAAGTGGGTAGAGACTCACTGCTTAAATGGAATCTTCTGACAGTTCATTTAGTATTTCTCTACTTGTCAATATAGTTTGATAAGTCCTTCTTGTAAGTTATATTCACAGTGGTTGTGTTAGGGGATACTATTACCAAATTTAAGACAAAATATAATCAACGATTTCATTGGTGTCTTATTATAGCCTTCATCTGATTTCAGGTTCACAGAGGAGTAAGGAATTATTACTTAAATACTTAAAAGGTCAATATTTTCAAGAATATTGTAGGTATTATTTTTCAGTTCAAAGTTCTTGTAAAGCTCTTTTGGTAGATATTGATGTGTACATTTTTTTTTTAAATCCTCACCTGAGGATATTTTCCCATTGATTTTTAGAAAGAGTGGAAGAGAAAGGGAAAGACAGCAATATCGATGTGAGAGAAACACATCAATTGATTGTCTCCTTCATGCAACCTGACAAGAGCCTGCAACCTGGGCATGTGTCCTTGACCAGAATTGAACCCAGGACCCTTTGGTCTGCAGGCCGACACTCTATCCACTGAGCCAAACCAGCTGGGGTGATGTGTACATTCTTTATGGCTCTGTAAATGACCACTGCGATAGCTGCAGGCAGATTAACAAGGGTGTGGGATTTTGTATATGATATGGACTTCATGAAACTAATTTAATTTAAAATCTGTTCAAATAGTAAACATTGGTCCAGAATGCTACTCAGAAGTTATAATGGGTCATTGCTAAAAATATTCAATATATGGAAAGCTCCTAACATAAGCCAGTTATGCACTGACTGAAAAGAAATATATGGCCAAAGGCATTTATTCTTTTAATAAGTAATTTCAACATCTACTATGTGTTTTACACCAAAGAGGATATAAAGAAGCATGACTTAGTAGCAACAAGGAGCTTCCGATCTGGTCATATATACCTACATGCAAATCATTAAAAAATAAATGCACTAGCCCTCAAGTGATATTTATCCTTTACTGACTAAATAAATGATTGAATTGCTTGGGGAAAATCTCTCCAGGCAGTGGCAAGGAGCCTAGGGGATTCTCTTTACATTTTCTTTTATTGTGGTCAAATATACATAACATAAAATTTACCATTTTAACTATTTGAAATTGGTGGCATTAAGAACATATACAATGCTGTGCAATCATTCACACTATCCATTTCTAGAACTTTTAATCATCCTCAACAGAAACTTTGTACAGCTTCCCATTAACCCCTCCCTCCAGCCCTTGGTAACCTCTATTCTGCTTTCTATCTCTATGAATTTGCCTATTCTAGGTACTTTATATAATAGAACCATAAAACAGTTGTCCTTTTGTATCTGGCTTACTTCACTTAGCATGATATCTTCAAGGTTCATCTATGTTGCCAAAATTTCATTCCTTTTATAAGGATAAGATTCCATTATATACATATATATATATGTTAGATTTTTTTTTTTAAATATATTTTATTGATTTTTTACAGAGAGGAAGGGAGAGAGAGATAGAGAGTTAGAAACATCGATGAGAGAGAAACATCGACCAGCCGCCTCCTGCACATCTCCCACTGGGGATGTGCCCGCAACCCAGGTACATGCCCTTGACCGGAATCGAACCCGGGACCCTTCAGTCCGCAGGCCGACGCTCTATACACTGAGCCAAACCGGTTTCGGCAATATATATGTTAGATTTTGTTTATCCACTCATTGGTTGGACATCCCTTCTCTTCTGTCCCCCTTTCTTGTCCAGTGGTGGGTACCTGAGACCACCCTATCACTGTTTCTTTTTTATTATTTTTTATTTATTAATATATATTTTTATTGTTGATAGTATTACAGAT
Source organism: Myotis lucifugus (assembly GCF_000147115.1). NCBI lineage: Eukaryota > Metazoa > Chordata > Mammalia > Chiroptera > Vespertilionidae > Myotis > Myotis lucifugus. The sequence goes on from NW_005871068.1 coordinate 3,600,323, forward strand.
GTCTCCTGTTTACCAGCCCTCCCTTGACCTCCCTCCTCCCAGCCCCTACCAACCCCCTTGCCCCAGGTCTTCACCATCCTATTGCCTGTGTCCATGGGCTATGCATGTAAGTATATAAGTTACAAGGCTATTTTTAACCAAGTTTAAACTCCCAATCAAACTGGCTCATAAGTTCTATCTCCATAATTAAAGTTAATGGGATCCAACAGGCTGCCTTTATCTTTCTACTCCTGAGAATGTCACAGAATTTAGATACAGACAAAGGGGGAAGAGGTGTTTAAAGCCCAACATTAGTTTTAAGTCTTCTAATAAAGACATGGATATAGGTTAGGAATGAAAAATACTTTTCTTCCTTTTATATATATTCAGAATATCCTACTCCTCAACACCTATACTAATCACTCCATCTTAATATGTTACAGATGTGTAACCATGACCACCCTGGGTTATTTTACTAAAGGTGTCATTTCACTGTGGCATTCATCTACAACATGGTTTTCTTAAATAGTATATAATACATTATCTTTTCTTTATAGTGACTACAAATTTAACAATCTGATTCATAACAAAATCCTATATAATAAAAGCCTAATATGCAAATTGTCCCCTCAACTGGGAGTTTGACCAGGAGTTCGACTAGCGGGTGGAGCCGGCTGGCCAACTGCTGATCAGCAGCAGGCAGCCAGGGGAAGGGAGGCCCTGGTCAGCAATGGCAGCCGCTAGGGACAGCCATTAGGGACCCTACCTGTGCACAAATTTCGTGCACTTGGCCTCTAGACTTAAAGAGAACTAGCTATCTCTCTCCCTTCCTCTCTGTAAAAAATCAATAAAATATATTTTAAAAAATGATTTATGGGGTACATACTATGTGCTCAGCTGTATAGCTGAAGTGGTACACTTCAGTAACAAAATTAATTCTTTAAAAAAATGACTTGAAATTTTCTCTGAAAATCACTGATTTACAGGCAAAAATCACTGACATAAGAGGACTTATCCAAACCAGTGTCCACGGTGTGGTCTGTGTTTCAGCAGTGGGGTAACACAGGAGAGGCAGACTCTACCAGGAAAGAACATGGCTCTGATTATCGTGCTGGCCTGTAGCCTTTTTGTGACAAGAAATAGCCTCCTCGTATTCCCCCTGCAGCTAATAAAGGATCTGCTCTGTTGATGAGCCAGGTTGAGGGGTCCTTCCATTACTTCCATAGACTCTGGAGTAAGGGGCGGCCTGAGGGAGGGGAGCGATGACCCCGAAGCACATGGAGGAGCGCAGCAGAGGAGCTTTAGGCAGCGACCAGGACCACGGCTCCTCTCCGCGCACCGGGAGCCAGCCGAGGGACCCTATCACTGTTTCTTATTATAGGCCCAATCCTGGGCAAGAATGAAAGGGAAGGAGATTTGTCCAGATTTAACAAATACAGGATGCTGAATTAAATTTGAATTTCAGTTACACAACAAATACTTTTTTAGTATAAGAATGTTGCTTGCAATATACGAGATGTATTTAAACAGTAGTTTTTTGAAATTTAACTGGGTGTCCTTTATTTTATCTGGTAACTCTAGGAGGGAGGTCAAGCTCTTCAAACATTCCCCTCAGACAGCTAGCCCTGGTACCCTTCCTGTGCTCTGAGCACAGCAGTGTCAGGAGAGTTCCCCATTCCCTACCTCTAGCCACCAAGGCTGAGTCTCACAGATCTCAACTACTCCTGTGCCAGAAGAGGTATGTTCCAGTACCTCAGATTGTTACTCAGTGCACTTTACTGTAGAAATAGGCAGTTTAAGCCAGTTTCAAAGCCACTTCCACATTTTTACATATTTGTTATAGCACCTCACTTTCCAATACCAAAATCTGCAATGGTTTGCTAGAGCTGCCATAGCAAATACCACAGAGTGGGTGGTTTAAACAACAGAAATTTATTTTCTCACAGTCCTGGATGCTAGAAGTTTGAGACAAGGGTGGCAATAAGGGTTGGTTTCTTTTGAGGCCTCTCTCCTTGGTTTGTAGATGACCATCCTCTCCCTGTGTTTTCACATGGTCTTTCCTCTGTTCATGTCTGTGTCCTAATCTCCTCTTCTTATAAGGACACCAGTCTTATTGGATTAGTCTCATTTAACCGTAATTCCCTCTTTTTTTCTTTTTTTTTTCAGGGGAGAGTGCGAACGCAGTCCCCCACTACCACAAATTATGCAGTCGAGTTTCCCACATTTGGGGAAATCGCAGGGGTCAGCACATCCGGAGTGCAATGGATAAGCCTCGCCCTGGGAAAACCACCTTCGTGATCATGGTATCTCCCTTGCCAGGTAAGTATCATAATTCCCTCTTTAAAGGTCCTTTGTCCATATACAGCCACATTCTGGGGTTACTGCGGGTTAAGACTTCAACATATGAATTTTTTTGGGGGACAATTCAGCTCATAACAGTTACCTCCAGATAACATTTTATTTATCACATATATTTTAAGACATTAATTCTATTTATTTATTTTTAAAATCGTTATTGTTGAAAGTATTACATCTGTCCCCCTCTTTCCCTCATTGACCCCTTCCAGCCCTCCCCACCCCTGCCCCAGGCCTTCATCACCCTATTGTCTGTGTCCATGGGTTATGCCTATATGCATACAGGTTCTTTGGTTGATCTCTTCCCACCCACCCACCCCCACCTTCCCTCTGAGATTCAATAGTCTGTTCCATACTTCTATGAGACGTTAATTTTAAATTGTAAAATGAAACATTTGATTCTTTTAAAAAAGAACTCAAGATACCAGCAAACAGGTGGGTAAAATTTTTATGTGGGAAATGTTCTTCCAGTATTTATCCTGTTATGATATATTTTCTTTTCCCCTCTTCTTACATAGAAGGTAGCATATGATATGCACTGTTCTTCACATCATTTCTTTTTGTTTTTAATAGGATATCACAGGAGTCTTTCTGAATAAGTACATAGAGAGCTTCCTGACTGCATAGTTATGTAGTGTGTGAATGTATTAGAGTTTATTTAATCGGCATCCCTTTGTCAGACACTTGGATATTTTCTAGTCTTTTGATGTTACAAACTATGCTACAACAAAATAACCTTGTGAACACCTTATTTCTTCTATTTCTTCAATTCAAACCTATGGATTAAATTCTTGGAATTGGGATCTCTAGGCTAGATGACAAATTTACTTGTAACTTTGATGGATATTGCCAAATTGCTCTTCATAGGCATTTTATCAGTCTGTACTCTAACCAGCCATGTGTGAATTACCTCCACAGCCTTGCCAACAGCCAACAGTGTTTGATGTCAAATTTTTGGATCTTATGAGTGGGATTTGGCTTATTATCACATGTTAAAGGTGATGTGTTTTCATCTGTAACTAGACATGTCTTTTGTCCATTTTTGTATTGGGATGTTAATCCTTTGCATCTCAATTTCTAGAAGTATTTTTTTAAAAACATGAAACAGATTAGCATTAAGTGACATGCTTCAAGTAAATTCCCTAATGTTATTTGTCTTTTGACTTTGTTTATGTGCTTTTTTCCTCATGAAAAATTTGTTGACTATTATTTCATTGACATTTTTCTTTTAGGCTTTAGACTTTAAGTCATGGTTATAATGTAATTCTCTTGCATGATCTTCTAGCACTTTAATGGTTTCAAAGCCTTATGATTAAGTATTTGATATTTTTGGAGTTTCTCTTGTCATACAGTGTGAAATGAAGATTCAACAGTTTTTCATGTAGCTTCGAGATATTTTGTAGTGCCAGTCTCTATTCATTCTTCTTCACTTTTAGAGTATTTCTGAATATTCTTCCTTCATTTTTCCATGTAGACTATAGAATCAGCTTGTCTACTTTAAACAATAGCTATTGATTTTTAAAAAAATATATTTTTATTGATTTCAGAGAGGAAGGGAGAGGGAGAGAGAGAGATAGAAACATCAATGATGAGAGAGAATCATGGATTGGCTGCCTCCTGCATGCCCCCAACTGGGGATAAGCCCACAACCCAGGCATGTGCCCTTGACTGGAATCGAACCAAGGACCCTTCAGTCCATAGGCCGACGCTCTGTCCACTGAACCAAATCAGCCAGGGCTAGCTACTGGTATTTTTATGAGGACTATGTTAAATGTAAAAATTAATTTAGGGTAATGGATATATTTGTAATACTGAGTTTTCTTTTCCAAGAATATGGTATATCTTTCCATTTTGCCAGTCTACTTTTGTCTCCTTTGAGATTATTCAAAACCTTTCTCATATAGGTTTTGCACAATTCTTGGTAAGTTTATTCCTAGGCATTTTATCCTCTTTGCTGCTCTTGTACACGGGTCTTCTCTTTCATTACGTTGACTTACAGGTGTTGTTGTGTGTAGGATGGCTCTTAGTTTCTGTGGATTAATTTTGTACTCTACTTTCTTTCTATTTATTTTCCAGTTGATTATTTCAGGTTATCCAGGTATACAACCACATTAACTGCAAATAGGGATCATTTTGCCTTTCCTTTCCAATAGTTATACCTCACATTTCTTTCTACTGTCTAATTTCATTGTTAAAATATTGAGTAAAGTCAATTGGAAAATTTTAATCTCTATAAATATGATTATGCCTAAAATTAAATTATGATAGAAAAGCTGCCGATTTCATATTTTTCTTAATATCATAGTGAGGTTCAAAATGACAGTAATTTAAAAAAATACGTTTTTATTGATTTCAGAGAGGAAGGGAGAAGGAGAGAGAGATAGAAACATCAATGATCAGAGAGAATCCTTGGTCGGCTGCCTCCTGCACACCCCACACTGGGGATGGAGCTTGTAACCTGGGCATGTGCCGTAACTGGGAATCGAACTGTGACCTTCTGGTTCATAGGTCGATGCTCAACCACTGAGCCACACCAGTTGGGCCAAAATGACAGCAATTTTAAGTGCCCTGCTGCTATGCCTTTAGACTCATGTGTTAGACTTAAAGGGCTGCTTGGGGTATTTGGGAACTTTGGACTGGTGGGAAGATAGGGGGACCCTCAAGGCAGAATGGATGTCAGAGACACTGACCTGATGCAGCGTCAACTTTGGGGCTCTTCCTGGGCTGTTAGAGTCACATGCCACTCTTTGACTTACTCCTGATATTTGCATTCCTCTACTAAGGGCAGCTTCCTCCTCTTCTCCCTTCTTCCTTTGCCTTCTTGCTTGCCCTCTTCTTCCTTGTCCTTCTTCTCTTCTTCCTTATTTGGTAGTTAATAGAATTTATCTTGGGTTTTCTGACATTTGGAGGGTTTCTGACATTTGCATTGGAGTTAAACCTTATACCAGCTTGAAGATCATGTAAAGTAGCAGCCCATGGTGGGGGGCCAAGAAGGGAAACCTGGAAGATAGTGGGGGAACTATTTTAAAAACGACAAATCTGGGCAGCTGTGTTACATAGCATCTGAAATCTGACCCAGGTGAGGGAGTGGCTTTCATGTGGGACCTCTGTCAGGAAGTCCTCTTCTCTTGAGAAAACCTTCTCTGGAACCACAGACATCCCTCCCACAGCTGACTGTCAGGCAGAATGCTGAGGACGTGAAGGTTGGAGGACCCAGAGGGAAGCCAGCCCAGGCAAGGTGGTGGCATTAATTCCTTGGTGGTGGACATTTTGTACAGAGCACAGTGCAGGTGTACCGTTGATCAAGATTTAGTACTTCGTGAATTTTGTGTGACTCCAGACAGATTGAACATATCTGCACTTGTTACTGCAAGTCCACATAAAATACATCTTAACCCAATGAAAACCAGTCTGTGATCAGAAGTGTTTAAGCCACACAAAAAGAGATCCACAGAACCTGGGCAACACGGAAGAGAAAGAGGGACAGGTCAAAGCAGTGACAGTTTTCTCATCCACATTTGCTAATGGTGGGAAAGGACGGGAGATTAAAATAAGAACCGTAACATATTTCATTTGTGGTTTGTTATGTAATTTTGCTTGATCAACTGATTGTTGCTCAACTGTTTCATTCCACAGTGTGGGTTCAGCTCTTGTTGTTGTTTTTAATAAGTCGTGCTTTATCAAGTCATCCAGAAGTTGTTATAGTCATTTCAGTTGGAAAGAGCTAACAGACTCTACAGGTAGAGATTCCTGGACCAAAAAGGGATAAGAATAGACAGCAAAAACGAGCAAACAAACAAAAACCATTACATAATGCTGCTTTTGTAAGTCTATTCCTATTTGGATGTGTCAGTGCTAGGTATGCCTTCAGAGGTGTTAGGTAGAAGGAGACCAGGGCCCGAGGGATAGAACTGTAAGGTCATGGGCAGCTGTGCAAACTCTGGTTACTTAATTCTTGTGATCCTGTGCTTTTTCACTCGTAAAAAAATAATATCCACCTCCTAGGAATTTTATGGGAGAAACAAATAAATGATGTATGTAAAGGGTTTAGCCCCATACCTGGAGCATACTAAGTGCTCTATAAACGGTAAATAATATTAGTACATCTGCATTTATAATAAAAGCTTGGCCTGACCGCTTACTCAGCTTCCACTTTATTTTTCTCAACCACCATTCAAGACACGGAGCCAAGTTAATTACAACCCTGGGTCTCTAAAATTCTTAGAGGACTATTCAGAATAAAATGGCAAAATCAAACTTCTGGCATGAACTGAATAACTTCAGGTATAGTGCATCCTTTTGATTTGCTCCTTTTTGGGTGATAACATTGCAGGACAGTCTTTCTGTCTGGGCCTACATTGAAGGAAGGAGGAATAATTGTTTTCATTTTCTCCTGTAGCTGTTGAAAGCTATAGGTCATAGTCCTGCCTTTGAGGAGACTTTTAGAGTATGGCAATTGTGGAAACAGAGGAGTTAAAGCTCCCATTAGGATAAAAACCAACCCATCATCTTCAATGCTTTCTTTCTCTGTGTGCTGTTTTGCTGACTTGGTACCTCTTTTTCCCCTTGGAGCTGTATATAGCCAGTGACTGATTCTTTACTGAACTGGCTAGGATAGTCTCTCCTCCAGAGAGCTAGTAGTTGAGACTTTTCACCCTAATCATGGTTATCTAATCTATAAATTACTTTTCTTCTCACTTGTTTTATGTCTCCTTCTGTTTTCTTGATTTGCTCCCTGGTTCTGTTATCAGAAATCTATGACTCCTCGTCTTCCTCTGGTCACAATAACATTAGAAGCCATAATCACACTGTCTGAGGGTGATTAATTTAGTGATATTCTTTAGGTTGATTTAATCAGCACTGGGCAGGAAGAGGGCAAACTTTCCTAATTTTTCTACTTGTACCACATAAATTTAATTGGAAACGGTTAGACAACCATGTAAATGCATACTTTTATCTTACTGGCTTTTAGCAAAATTTCCAACATGCAACATCTGTTTTCTTTGCCTGTGTAAATCAAATTTACTCTCTTTTATCTTCAAGTTTATCAATAGAAGGTGGAGGAAAAGTAACAAGCAATTAAGATACTTCAAGTTCCTTGCCTCAAGGCTAATCACATAAATACTCTATACTTTGGTAGTAATACCTTGTAATTTAGTGAATACAAATAATACCTTGTAATTTAGTGAATATAAATCTTTTATTATATGCCTTTAGTCATTTGTAATATTACTACATTGAGTTTCATTTATCAAAAAGGTCAAAGAGATAATTTACTTTAGGTCATTCCTTAACCCCAAAAAGAACTTTCCAGATTTTAAATGTTTTCAGTATCTCCTACCATAGTTTAGAAATGGTTTTATTAACTTTGCCTTGAAAACAGTGGAACCAATAATGATGGCGATTTAATGGAAGTAATGCAATTTAAAAAATACTAATAATAACTAACATTTAGTTTCATCCATTCTAAGTGCTTTATATACTTTAACACTTAGCTGCGTTTTTGTACCAATACATTTATATTCCCAGTTTTCACAGAAAAAGCAACAGAGGCTTAGATTAAATGACTTCTCAGTGTCTCACTGGCATTAAGTGAGCTGCATTTGTGATTTGGCAAAATGTACCGGGTTAACATTTAACTATTGAAACAAAAATGTTGCCATTTTTAAACTTGACTGTCTGCACGACCTCTTTGTAAGTCTAGTCTAGTCCAAAGAAGGCCTTCCATGAAGTTACCATTAAACATGTCCTCAGTGGAGACTGAGGTCCAAATGGTTTCAAATGAGTGGATCTGAATGAAGTAAAAACCTCAACAGACAACGAGTGCTGAGGGCAAGAGTTTATTTTGTTTGTCAATCTATTCCCAGGGCTAAATATTAGACTTGGCACATAGTAAGTACTCATAAAAATATTCATAGAATTGAACTGAAAACCAGTTTGGTCTGTATAACTTGGTTTTTAATGTTTAGAAATCACTTCCTTTGTTTTAGTAAAATTAGTACTTGCTTATCATAAAGAACTTAATCAATAAAGAAAAGAATCACCCCAAACCCACTGCTAAAAAGAGTCAATATTAACATTAGTGACAATCATTCCAAATATTATTCTGTGTACCTATATAGAAGGAAGGATAAATAGTATAATTCTACTTTAAAATAGGATTGTACTACACAAGCCATTTGTTAAATATAACAAATTATAATTTCACCTGAATTTAACAAAATTAAAATACAGTGAAATAAACCTAATGGAATTATTACAGTTTAAATCAATGTTTCTTCACCATAGTTATTATTTCTTAAATGATCCCATGATCTCTCTTAGATTAAGACAAAAGAGAATATGAAAAATTAAGTTCTTTGTGTGTGCAACTATAGCTGAGAACAATGTTATTTGTACTATAACCCACAATGGAAAATTGGACATTTAGTGCTTAAACTCTTTTTATAATCTGGGGACATGGCAGAGGATTGGGGAGCTCAGTAAAGGGAGTGTGTATTTTAGTTAAAAATCTTTGGGCTTTTGATACTTTAAAAATATATTTTTCTTGATTTCAGAGAGGAAGGGAGAGGGAGAGATAGATAGAAACATCAGTGATGAGAGAGAATCATTGATCGGCTGCCTCCTGCATGCCCCCTACTGGGGATCAAGCCCGCAACCCTAGCATGTGCCCTTGACCGGAATCAAATCCAGGACCCACAGGCCAATGCTCTATCCACTGAGCAAAACCAGCTAGGGCGATACTTTGTTAAATGACTTGAAACAGGTTTCCTCCAAGTAGATGAAAGGCATATCTCATTCACATGGGGCCAGGGGCTGGATACCTTAGGCTTTGTATCTGTTCCCCAATCACCTGCATCTCTGGAGCCCTCACTTCATCCGGGGGTTAGCCTCTTAACTTCTTCTATTTCACCCGTTTCTTCCCAGCAATAATTTCCCTTGTGCCCTGTTAAAAGGGGGGAAAGTAGTGATATCAGTTTAGTTAGATTTTCTCCAAATTTGGGGATATGAGTGAGAATTTTCATTATGCACAATTTAGTGTCTGAAGGTTGGGGGAAAATTAAGTGAAAGCCTTGCCACACCATGTGAGTTTGGTTTGGAATTCTGTATAATATACCATATTATAAATGGTATATTTTTTATTGATTTCAGAAAGGAAGGGAGAGGGAATGAGAGACAGAAACATCAATGATAAGAGAGAATCATTGATCGGCTGCCTTTTGCATACCCCACACTGGGGATCGAGCCTGCAAACGGGGCATGTGCCCTAACTGGGAATTGAACTGTGACCTCCTGGCTCATAGGTCGATGCTCAACCACTGAGCCATGCCGGCCAGGCCTGTGTCTTTCCTTTGCTATCAATTTATGAAGTTTATGGCATTGGAATGTAATAGTTTCTTTGGTTTAAGTTCTCCAACGTTATTTATTTGAAAAAAAATTTTGGCAACCATTTTATTTTCTTCATCACCATTTATCTTCCTATACCCTCTCCCACCCCCACCCCCACCACAATCACCACACTGTTGTCAGAGTCCATGAGTTCTTGATGTTTTTCCTTCTTTTTCTTAAATGTTAGAGAAAAGATTTCTCAGAAATCTGTGTTTCTCAAAAAGATATTGGGCTGGTAAGGGGGAGAGATCAACCAAAGGACTTGTATGTATGCATATAAGCCTAACCAATGGACACAGACACCAGGGGGGTGAGAGCATGAGTTGAGGGGAGTGGGGGGAGCAATGGGGCAATAAGGACACATATGGAATACCTTAATCAATAAAGAAAAAAATTAAAATAAAGGTATTGGGCTTATATGGTTCCTGCTATTCCCTGTCTGTAACCAAATTTCAACATTATATGGGAACTATTACTATAGTACATGGAAATATACAATTCTTTTATGAGACTAGGAAATAATATGGGAGAAGTATTCCTTTGTTTAAAGTTAATCTGCTTATTTTTATTGAATTGTAGGGTTTTGGCAGGCTGGGATGATATTTTGAAATTTCCTTCAGTCTGTGGCCATCCTAGAACAGTGAAGTTGTTCAAATTTTATACATTAATGGAGCTTTCTTTATTTTTCAGTGTGCTGTTTGTGGACCATCACTCTGAATGGCCAGAGCCGAGAAGAAACTAGAAGTCTGATAATGATCCTGGTCAGAGGACTGAGGTAAGCCTTTGAAAAGAGATCTCACACGCCATGGCCGGTGTTTCTTAGTGGTTAGAGCATCCGCCTGCGCATCGAAAAGTCATGGGTTCAATTTCCAGTCAAGGGCACATACCTGGGTTGCAGGTTTGGTCCCCCACCTCAGTCGGGGTGCATAGGGGAGGCAACCAATCGATGTTTCTCTCTCACATCAATATTTCTCTTTCTCTCTCTCTCTTCCTCCCTCCCTTCCACTCTCTCTAAAAATCAATGGAAAAAATATTCCTCGGGTGAGGATTAACAACAACAACAAAAAAGAACAGAAAAGAAAAGATATCTCACAATGTCATGTCATTTCTGAGAGCCCTGTCTGGCATTGCTGTAGAAAGAGTACTATTAGTATGTCTTTGTCAAAAAGAAAAAAAGCCCTTTTTGGAAAAAAGAGAAATGATCTGTATGAAATTATCATCAGTTATTATCTATTCTGTTGTCACAAGTATTAGTTGGCATTAGTTAAAAAATGTGAAATGATTGTCCACTTGTCTTTAAAAGTAGCCTGTTTGAATATGAAAATAGCATAGGTAGTTTTAGCAATTTTATAAAAGAAAAGTAAAATTTTAAAAATAATCACCAGTAATTGCTAATAAAATCTTGATTCATTTCCTTCCAGTCTTTTTCTATGCTTATATAGATGATAAACATTTTTAAAAGTTATGGTTTATACTATAGAGATGGTTCATATGCTGTCTTTGTTTTGTTTTAATAAATTGATACATTTAATGACATTTCCCTCATGACATTAACTTCTTTATTGTTATCTTAGATAATAAAGTATAATATAAGTCCTTTGCGACAGACAATATTATAAATATTAGTGTTGAACATTTTCCCTGCAAGCTTAGGGAATATTTGATTGTTTACAAAATACAGAGTGTAATAAAAAGAAATTTTACTGGTGTGGCTCAGTGGTTGAGCATTGACCTATGAACCAGGAGGTCATGGTTCAATTCCCTTCAGGGCACATTCCTGGGTTTCAGGCTCAATCCCCAGTAGGGATCATGTAGGAGGCAGCTAATCAATGATGCTCTCTGATTGATGTTTCTATCTCTCTCTGTCCTCTCCCTTCCTCTCTGAAATCAATATATATATATTTTGTAAAAACAAATACGGACTGACTGAATTAACAGCTTTCATCTCACCCCTGTCACAGCCATAGCTGCGTTATACCCATTAGTTAGTTATAAAGGAACAGGCTGTGGCTGCTGCTACTGCTGAGTTGGAGTCAAGGTGGTTGCTAAAAGATGGTCTGACACAATGGATAGAGCGCCAGCCTGCGGACTGAAAGGTTCTGGGTTCGATTCCGGTCAAGGGCACATGCCCGGGTTGCTGGCTAGGTCCCCATTGGGGGACATGCAGGAGGCAGCTGGTCAATGATTCTCTCTCATCATTGATGTTTCTCTCTCCATCTCCCTTGCTCTCTGAAATCAATAAAAATATATTGAAAAAAAAATACCCAGGGGAGTGACAATTGGAAACTTGGAGAAAGGGAGTGGGGAAATGCAGGTCTATGCCCAGAGTCCTGTCAAGCCCTCTGGCGTTGCAAACCCTCTGCAAACTGCTGTTACATGCTAAGTTTTACCAACTGTGAAATTCATAGTTCTGCAGTAGAGTATGACTTTTTCCCCCAAAAGGGGATTAAAATAATAAATATAAGTTGTTTTTTTTGAAAACCTCTAAAATCCAATTAAGCTGGGAACTGAATCCCACAATTCATAAACAAGTTATCTTTTTTAAAAAAATATTTTTATTTATTTCAGAGGAAGGAAGAGGGAGAGAGAGAGATAGAAACATCCATGATGAGAGAGAATCATTGATCTGCTGCCTCCTGCACGCCCCCCACTGGGGATTGAGCCTACCACCAGGGCATGTGTCCTTGACTGGAATCGAACCGGGACCCCTCAGTCCGCAGGCCGACGCTCTATCCACTGAGCCAAACCAGCCAGGGCACAAGTTATCTTTTCTGACAGGATTCAAACCTTCTTGGTTTCTTGTTCTAGGTGCACAGTTTTAAAGGAGCAATACTGGTAGATCAGAATTCTTTCTTGCCCTTTTCTCAGTTCTTGAATTTTGCTGGCAGAAATTTGAATCTTATTATTCAGCATGTGAGGCTCTTTACACCAAAACCAAATGTCCTTCCCTTGTCTGATGAATTTGAAAGTGCCCATCATCTTCCTATCCACAGCTAAAGTTGCCTGCCGGCGTGGCTCAGTGGTTGAGCGTCCACCTATGAACCAGCAGGTCACGGTTCGATTCTGAGGTCAGGGCACATGCCCAAGTTGAGGGGGCATGCAGGAGGCAGTCAGTCAATGACTCTCTCATCATTGATGTTTCTATCTCTCTCTCCCTCTCCCTTCCTCTCTGAAATCAATAAAAAGAAAATACTAAAGTATATATGGGCAGACAGAGAGAGGTACTACTCTGCTGTGATTGAATTATCTAGGATGCATAGCTAACAAACAAGGTTTCTGAAGGTATAACTTAGGGAAAACAATATCCACTGCTGACCACTTCCTTTCCTCAGGAAATGAAGATGGCCTAAAGGTTTAAATTATAGAAAGAAACATAATAGACCCTAGTATAGTTGTGCAGAAATGCCCTAAAGATATGCTGTGTTGCCTTTTCACTGAGGCTAGATCTTTGTCCATCTAATGAAATACTGGATCATTGGGGGTGGGATAGAGAGTGGGGAGGGCTAATCATTCAACATAGAAAACAGAGTGACAGAGGGTGATAATGACTGTGTCTCTAGCATGATCCCCAGGAGAGGGTGCCCTGGCTCAGTGACGGCTCTGAGAAACCGGTGTATCCCATCCCTAGGGTGTTGATTCAGCCTGTGGGATGAATGTACTATGTATCAGCCAAACCATGGCATTATTAGAGAGGATGGAAGAGCGGTGCTATTAATAATTAATTCAGGCCGAAACCGGTTTGGCTCAGTGGATAGAGCGTCGGCCTGCGGACTGAAAGGGCCCAGGTTCGATTCCGGTCAAGGGCATGTACCTGGGTTGCGGGCACATCCCCAGTAGGAGATGTGCAGGAGGCAGCTGATCGATGTTTCTCTCTCATCGATGTTTCTGACTCTCTATCTCTCTCCCTTCCTCTCTGTAAAAAATCAATAAAATATATTTAAAAAAAATAATTAAATTCAGGACATCAGTGCAGATAGAACTGTCCTGGGAAAATTATAACCCAATTCCCCTAACTCTTGATTCTGTGTTTACTAAGCAAGCTTTTGATTCCAGTTGGCTTTCCTAAAGAGTTTTATCTACAGAGTGAGAGAGAGGAGTAATGACCATTCATTCATTCAACAAATATTTATTGAGCATAACACTATGGAGATTTCCCTTTCGCAGAGCTTAGAGCCCAGGAGAGACAGAGTCAATGAAGCTTCTGCTCCCCAGTGTGATCAGTGTTGAGCTGGGGAAGTGGGAGGTAGATACCAGATGGATACCAGGGTTTGGAAAGTTTCCCTGGAGGAGGCCACTCATTTCTGAGCTGAGACCTGAAATGTGATGAAACTTATTGGGTAAAGGAAGTGGGGGAGAGAGTTTTTCAATCCCAGGGTGTAACACAGGCCAGAGAAGGCATGTTTATTTAAGGGAATGACAGGTGGGTGTTAGTCTGAAACTTGGTTGAGTGGAGAGCACACTCCACTCTGCTGACTTCAAGGCTCCCCCCCATTTCCACGCTAGATTCAGGCTTGAGCTGGGGGAAGGGAGGAGCTTTAAAATGAGTGGGAATTGGACCTTTTGATTTAGATTAGATTCCACTTTGAAAAAGGATTTTCTTTATTTTTATGAAAGGAATGGACTTAAAGAGCAATAATTTAAACAGTACTGTCACATGTGTGACAAAAACACATGTCCCTAGCCCTGCTCCGTTCTGCCCTGTGAGTTCCACTTTCTAGAGGCAATCGCTTTCAACTCGGTGCTTTCAGCTGCTGCTTCTAGTATTTACTTCCAAATTCCTGTTATATCCTGATTTTTCAAGTTGGAACATTTTCTATTAACTTTGTTCTATAATAAATGAGGACTTAGCTCATCTTTCATTACTACCCTTGACTGCCCTCTTCCCCATCAGAGACGTACTTGTTTCCCCTCCATCTTCCACTATAATTGTATTGTGATTTATTTTTATTAAATCACTACTGCATATTTACATTACTATGTGTATGTAAGCAGGCAGATTTACAGCTGAGCAAGTTATATGTCCTTGTATGACTTATCCTTCCTGGTGTTAATAGTTGCTTAGTTTTCTATGCACATTAAACTATTTCTGCACAAACTTTTGAACATAAGATTGAGGCAATCTATCCATTGCATTTTTTTTTCTTTTGCGCAGTTCTTTCTGAAATCCCACCTTCCTGTTGCGGGCTGGATGGGTTGGTTTGCGGACTGGATGGGTTGGTTTGCGGGCTGGATGGGTTGCTTTGCAGGCTGGACAGGTTGCTTTGCAGACTGGACGGGTTGCTTTGCAGACTGGACGGGTTGCTTTGCGGGCTGGATGGGTTGCTTTGCGGGCTGGAAGGGTTGCTCTCCAGGCCCAGCGCACAGCTTACCCCTTGGAACTTCCCTTTACAGACACCCTGGGAATTCCTTTAGCCTCTGTCCTGCGTTAAGATTTCTGGTCCACACTTCTATGCTGAGTTAGGCAGAAAGCTGGATGTTTTCTATAGTCCAGAAAGAAGCTATGTTTTTCCTTTTAAAAAACTGGACTCCTTCTGCTCCTCAAAAAAACTGAGATACCATCTAGGGATGGGAAAGGAGGCTGACCCAGCAAAGCAGGTCTAGAAATAATGGTGGGAGAAAAAAGTCACTTCCTGCATTCACTTTACTAAGTCCAGTTTATTCAATGGATTAGTTATATCAGTGAGAGGGTAGAAGATCAGAATGTGTTTTAGAAGCATTCATTCAACATCATAGGCTTATTGACACATGTTAGGCTATAGGGACATAGTGGGAACAAGACAGGCATCTAAACTCTATCAGAGTATACAGACAAGTGGGCAATTAGCAAACAGCATGAAAGGCAAGTACAGGGGGCTATGGCGGTGCATGAGACGGGCACTTAATTATGGAGTGGAGTGAAGGGTGGGCTGAAGAAGCAAACATAGAAGGTCACATAATGTAGGACTCCATGTATATGAAATGTCCAGTATAGGCAAATCTATAGAAATAGAAAGCAGATGGGTGTTTGCCGGGGGCTGGTGGGAGGGGAGGATTGGAGATGACTATTTAATTCAGTGGTTCTCAACCTTGGCTGCACATTAGAATCACCTGGGAATCTTTTTAAAATCCTGATTTCTGGGCCTCATCCTCCGGAAATTCTGTTTCTTTGTTATGGGGTGGGGCCACAACATTGTAACAAAGAAACGATTTCCAGAGGATGAGGCCCAGAAATCAGGATTTTAAGAAGATTCCCAGGTGATTTTAATGTGCAGCCAAGGTTGAGAACCACTGATTTAATGGGTACAGGGTTTCCTTTTGGGGTGATGAAAATGTTCTGGAGCTAGATAGTTGTGATGGTTGCAGAACACTTTGAAAGGACTAAACGCCATGGAGTTGTATTCTTTACAATGGTTCATTTTGTTATGTCAATTCCACCTCAATAGAAAAAATTGAGTGGGAGAGAGAGCAGTTAGGAGACTACTACAGCAATAGTCCCAACGTGAGATACATTTTTAAAATATTTTCCTTATTTTGAAAGCAGTACGTTTGCGTAGTTCATGAATAGGCATGTACATGGTGCAAAATTTCCAAAAAGGACAAAAGGTATTAATTAAAATGTAAGTCTCCTTCCTTTCCCATCTCCCAGTCAACCAGTTACCTTATTGGGGGAAAATATAGAGGGGTGGGAGAGAGAGAGGGAGAAAGAGAGAGAGAGGAGTTATGCATAAGAGTGTATATTTGTGTGTATATGTATAAATATGCACATATATAGTATATGTATACATATGTATGTGTGTATTTAATCTATAATATATATTGTCAAAAATCCAGAAATAGTGATAAAACCAGATGAGTAAAATATTATTTAGTAAGAGTTTATTGTCCACAAAAGAACAATTCACTAACTGGGAGTCTTCAAGTCCAAAGCTGAGATGAAGCTCAGGTGCATGCCGTTACAGGATGGCTTATCAGGCAAAAAAGAGGAACATTATTTGACCTTTATACTGTTTGGTTACTACTGTGGCGGTTGCCAGACAACAGGGTATTGGTGAAAAGTGATACCTCATACCATGTTAGGAAGATGACTTGTTTCTTTTATGCTTTTACAAAAATAACCTAAGGTAAGGTTTGCTTGTGCTCTTGAAACAATCTAGATTTCGTTTGACTTACGTGGCTTAAATGGTTTTGTCTGCTTGGGGGATTTTCAATCTTCGTCTCCATTTTCTTTTCTTTTAACAGTATGGCCTTAAAATCAAATTGTAGCATACGATAAAGTTTTGAATCTCACTTTCTTCACTTAATATACCTTAGAGATCATTTCATATTAATGCATAAAATATTGTCTCATTCTTTTTAACTGTGTCATAGAATTCAATTATTGAACCATACTTTACTTAACCAGTTCCCTATTGACAGATATTTAGATATTTAGGCTTTTTCGGTTTGTTTGTTTTTGCGACTATAGGCAGTGCTATAGTAAATATTCTATATGTATATATGTCATTTTGCCCAGATGTGAGCTGTCCTAAGATCATGAACTATGGCAGTAGCAACCTGGAGGGAGAGGAGAGAATGCAAGAGAGAGAGCAAGTGTGCAAGGAAGCAGAATTTATAAAATGTGGCAACTAGCCCTAGCTGGTATAGCTCAGTGGAGAGAGTATCAGCCTGAGAACTGGAGGGTCCCAGGTTCGATTCCGGTCAAGGGCACATACCTTGGTTTGGTTGCCAGCTCCTCCCTGGTCAGGCCCTGGTCAGGGCTCATGCAGGAGGCAAGCAATCAATATTTCTCTCCGTCTTTCCCTCGTTCTTTCACTCTCTTTAAAAATCAGTGGCGCCCTAACCGGTTTGTCTCAGTGGGTAGAGCGTCGACCTGCGGACTGAAGGGTCCCAGGTTCGATTCCGGCCAAAGGCATGTACCTCGGTTGCGGGCACATCCCCATTAGGGGGTGTGCAGGAGGCAGCTGATCGATGTTTCTCTCTCATCGATGTTTCTAACTATCCCTCTCCATTCCTCTCTGTGAAAAATCAATAAAATATATTTTAAAAAATCAATGGAAAGCCCTAGCCAGTTTGGCTCAGTGGATAGAGCATAGGCCTGCAGACTGAAGGGTCCTGGGTTCGATTCCGGTCAAGGGCATATGCCCGGGTTGTGGGCTTGATCTCCAGTAGGGGACATTTAGGAGGCAGCCGATCAATGATTCTCTCTCATCATTGATGTTTCTATCTCTCTCCCCTTCTCTCTTCCTCTCTAAAATCAATAAAAATATATTTAAAAAAAGAAAAGAAAAATATCCTCAGGTGAGGATTAAAAGAAATGTGGGAACTGATTGCATAGGAGAGATGAGGGAGAAATTTGTATTGCTGTTTATTTACAATTCCTAGCAGAGGGCAGGTGCTTAAAAATATTTTCTGAATAACAGCCACAAGAATAGCTTAAAATTTTCTATTAGAAATTATGGCTTCTGGAAAACGAGCCATTCCCACACCCACACCCACACTTGTTTTGATTTTCATTCACTCTCCTCTTCTGCTTTGGTTTGACAGTTTAGTGACAACCAGTCAATGACTGTTTCCGTCAAGACTTCTATTGAGCAACACATTCTGCAACTTCAGGGTTTTTGTTTTGTTTTGTTTTATGGTGTTGTAGATTATGTGCAATGCTGTGGTTAATAAATAATTGCAAATCTGATTGTGGTGTGCCAGGGCTCTTGATAGAGTGAGTGTTTTATGAAGCAGAACAAACATAATATTTATGTTTACAGTTGATATAAAAGTTAATGCTATTTAGCAGAATTGAAATTTATAGTAGGGAGTGCTTTTAATCAGTGTTCAGAAGTAGATTTGCTGCTTTCTCCATCTCTTCAAACTAAGGAGTAGTTCTGTGTCTTGTCTCCCTTTTGAAACTTACATTTCTTTCTTCTCTGAAATACCTTAAAATCTTCTTTCCTCCCTAATTAAAGTAAGATTTAGAGGTGCAGTAAGTTTATAATTAAGCTAGTTTTTGACCCTCATACAACAAACACTCAGAATCTCAGTATATTTCTAACTTATGATGGAATTTCTCAACATTACTGATATAATAAACCTACCAAACTGCCAACTTAAAAATTGTAGAGGGCCTTATTTCATGTTGGCATGTGATTCTTTACATTCAGTAATTGGAATTAATGGTGAGTGTAAACTTCTTGCCTGTATATACCTTTTAGGAATGGGAGTAAATAGGAGTTCACTTTTTGAATAAATGTCTAGTATATCTCTAAATACATATAATATCTATCTGCTATGCTTTTGGCAACAAAGTAAAGTGTAAAATTTTTACTTGTGTGGTTTTCATTAACTTCTCTTAGGCCTTTTGAGATTATTTAATTTAGAAATGGTGGCCCAGATTCAATATTAAGAAAAATTGCCCTCCTGTAACCTAGCAACTCTTAGGCTTCTATGTAAGTAGAAATGTAAGTGTGAGAGCTCTTATAGGCAAACCTGGTGGTTAAGGTTACAAGAAAAAATGAAGTAAAACTTGAAAAGAGAATGAATAAAGAAATAATATTACCTTGCTTCCTACCATAGTGGTTAGCAAATTAAACATTTGATGTGTCCAGAAGTCGTTTATTTTTATTTATTTATTTTTTATTTTATTTTTTTTATTGCTTAAAGTATTACAAAGGGGATTACATATGTCTCCTTTTTTCCCTCGCCCTTGACAATCCCCTGGCCTCCCCTACCCCCCAGTGTCTTATGTCAGAAGTCTTTATTAATAGCTCAAACAGTTCTTCAGGAGGCATTACCAGAAACTCTAGTAAATTGGCTCAGGCTCCTTCCCTCTTCCTTCTCTTCTCTCCTTTCTTCCTTCTTTCCTTTCATAGACATTGTCAAGTTGTTCTCATATAGGTTATACAAATTCATAGTTCTACCAGCAGTGTATGAGAAGCTGTTTTTCCATAGTCCCACCAACAAAGTGCACTATTTCAATTGCTTTCTGCGAACCTTCCTTAGCTTATGATATCTTTTCTAAAGTTTGTCATTATTCTGGTCATAGAGATATCATTATTCTCAAACATATTTTTACTTCTACAATAAATATTATTGTTTTGCATGTGTCAGTGACCCTGTGTAAATTCTTCTGTGACTTATTTTTCCTCAACATCACATGTTTGAGATTTGTCCATGTTGCTAAATGTCACTTATTTTATTGCCTTGTAGTTTTATCTGAATATATCATAATTCATTTATCCATGCTCCTGTCCACAGGGATTTGAGTTGTTGCCAACTTTTTACCACCACACACAATGCTGCAGTGAGTGACCCCTGACTGTCTTTCAAAATGGATAAGGGTGCATGTAATTCTAAGAGCTACTACATCCATTTGGAGGAAGAAATTGCTTCATCATAGGAAAAGCAGTTTGGGGAAGGGGAAATAGTTCAGTGGTCCTGAAACAAAAAGGTCCTTGGTTTCTCTGGATATAAATTATGTGGATTCGAAGACCATAAAATGAGTTTGGAGAGGTAGATGGGGTAAAGAGCCAAGTACGTTGGGCTAAGGCCATGGGAAAGCTTTCAGTGATTTTAAATCAGAGATTATTTGATCAGGTTTTCATTTTAAAGACATTGTTCTAGTGGGTTATGTGGAGAGTGAACTAGGGTTGGAATGAGGATTGTTCCCATTAGTACCTTTTACATTATAAGTAATAGAAAGTCAAACTCAAATTGGATTAAATAACAGGGGAATTCATTGACACTCTTAAGTGGAATGTCTAGAGGTAGCAAGGTAGGTTTGACATTGCAGCTGAATGATGTCACCAAAGGTACAACTTTTTCCAACTTCGCCTTCCATTATGTCTCTACCACTTCCTGGTTGCAAGATGGCTGCCAACAGCTCCTGGGGCCATATACTTAATTGTCCATATATATAATTGTCCATATCTACAGTAATAAAAGATAAACATGCAAATTGACCATACCTTCGCTATGCCTTAGACCATGCCCACCAGCCAATCAGAGCGACTATATGCAAATTAACCCAACCAAGATGGCGGCCAGCAGCCACGGAGCTGGAGCAAGCAGGAGGCTTGGTTGCCCCAATGATGGAGGAAGCCAAGCTTCCCACCTGCCATGGCCCGCTCTGAGCTCCACTCAAAGTAACAAAGTTTCAATTATAGAAGATAAATAAACCCCAGATACCTGCTTTTCAGCTGGCCGTGGCCACAGAGCTGAAGCAAGCAGGAGGCTGGGTTGCCCCTGGCGATGGAGGAAGCCAAGCTTCCCTCCCGCCTGCCCTGGCCAGCTCTGAGCTCCTCTCAAGGCTACAAAGTTTCAATTATAGAAGGTAAATAAATCCCAGAATAAAAAAAGAAAAAGAAAAAAGGAGAGGCTGGGAGCTTCCATCGCTGGTGGGCTTGGCCAGCCTGAAAATGGCCCTCAGCCCCTCACCCAGACTGGCCAGGCACCCCAGTGGGGACCCCCCACCCTAAAGGGGGTGTGACCAGCATGAAAATAGCCATCAGCTCCTCACCCAGGCTGGCCAAACCTCCATGGGGTGAGGGTCCGCAGTGGGGGGGGGGCTTGGCCAGCCTGCAAAGAGCCATCAGCCCCTCACCCAGGCTGGCCAGGCACCCCAGTGGGGACCCCCACCCTGAAGGGGGTGTGACCAGCTGCAAACAGCCATAAGCCCCTCACCCAGGCTGGCCAGGCACCCCAGCAGGACCTCCACCCTGATCCAGGACACCCTTCAGAGCAAACCAGCCGGCCTCCACCCATGCACCAGGCCTCTATCGTATATAATAAAAGGGTAATATGCAAACTGACCCTAACAGCAGAACAGTGGGGAATGACTGGTCACTGTGACACACACTGACCACCAGGGGGCAGACGCTCAATGCAGGAGCTTCCCCCTGGTGGTCAGTGCGCTCCCACAGGGGGAGCTCTGCTTAGCCACAAGCTAAGCTGATGGCTGTCAGTACAGCAGTGGTGGTGGGAGCCTCTCCCGCCTCCTCAGCAGCACTAAGGCTGTCCGACTGCAGCTTAGGCCTGCTCCCCGCTGGCAAGTGGACATCCCCCAAGGGCTCCTGGGCTGCCAGAGGTATGTCTGATTGCCAGCTTAGGCCCAATCCCCCGGGGAACAGGCCTAAGCCAACAGGTGGCCATCCCCCGAGGGGTCCCAGACTGTGAGAGGGCACAGGCTGGGCTGAGCCCCCCCCCCCCCCCCCGAGTGCACAAATTTTTGTGCACCAGGCCTCTAGTATTTAATAAAGTGAGGAAATAGAGAAATATAGAGTATCTCACAATCAAACCTAAGTTCTAATTGTACCTGCCCACTGCACCACTCACTGGGCCAAGGAGGATAGAACTACTCTGATTGGCTAATTCCATCTAGAACCCTCCCCTGAGCCTAGGGGATGGTGTTACTCCAACTGCATCATTCCCCAGAGGACAGCTTCCCCAAAGCCTGGTAGGAAGGTGGAATGGAGAGAAGTAGGCTTGTTAGAAACCCAACAAATATGTGTTATAGCAGAAATGTGAGCAAGCCTGGAATTACAGACATATAAAGAGATGGTGGAACAGTGAAGAGCCAGGGGCTTTGGTCATGGAAGTAAGGAGAAAGAAGAGCATGTGGACTTGAGAAATATGTAGGAAGCAGGACTTGGTGATTAATGATTATGGGGAGATAAGAATAGTGTATTAAGCTAGGGTAAACTACCATAACAAAAGATCCCAAGATGTAATAGCTTGGACAAAGTATATTTTTCTTTTGGGTTCAGAGTGTGTTCTGGGTTTCTGATGGTGGTGGTGGGTGGTCTGATTCATCTTTCAGTTCATCATACCTGGGCTGTCTTCAATATATAACTTCCAAGACTTTTTTGATTATTGCCATTATAATTCTGAGGAAGGAGGAAAGTGCATGAAGGTGTGAGCAGAAGAAATTTTATGGGCTAGGCCTGAAAGTGGCCTACATCACTTATGTTCCCCTTTCATTGGAGATAAACTTGTTATAAGACCACTCCTAAATTGCAAAGGATATGTGGTATAGGAGAGCATAGATTTTGGTGGACAGCTGGCAGTCTCTGCTACAGGTGGAATGTGGTAACTTCCATGTTTCTGGCTCAAGCAGTTGGTGGTTGATGGTACTAGCAAATGCAGACTACCAGAGGAGGATTTGAAGTGGGAGAGAAGGGGAGATGAAGAATTCATACTGGGATATCTTGAGTTTGATATACAGGTGGGCCATACAGGTGGAAATATATAATTGGCAATGGCTATACAGGCCTGTTCTTCATGAAGGAAGGTCAGAATTAGAGATGTAGGTTGGAGAGTCATCCATTGTTAAGTGGCTGATTCTTGGGGTAATTTTTGCTTACCTGGTACTCAACTTGAAGCCCATATGCCTCTTTTTTGCTGCCCACTCCTTCAATCATTTGGCATTTTAAGGGAGTTTATCCTTAACTAGTTTGACAGCTCAATACTTGTAAAAGCTAAATTTATTTTTCAAATCTGAAGATGTCTCCTTTTCACAGATTGTTTATAAAAATGTCAAAATAATATCAGTGCTAGCATAATGGCTAGGAGATCCCATTGTTAGCATGACTCCAACTAGGTAAGTGCTTTATAATCACTGCCTTTGATTGCTTGTCTTTAATTCAGTTCTCTATGCTTGAAAAAACAATTAAGATTTTAAACAAATTATCTACGGGTTGCCCCTTATTCAAATGCTTATTTTTGTAGTTGTGTATGATTTTTTTCCTTAGAGAAACTGTGTTCTCATTCTTCTCATAAATTGTGAGTCATAGTATTTCCCTTGATCCTAGATTTGTAATTGAGTCTAAGCATTTTACATGTAGGGGTAGGACTCACAGTTGTCAAGGTTATCTCTACTGCACCTCTTATGGAAGGGATTGTGTTACTAGAAAACTTCAGAAAGAGGAAATATTGTTGCTATTTTGGTTTTGGCAGATATTTTTTTTGAATTAAAAAAAACTGTAGTATGTTTTCCAGATATTTCCATCTATTTTGTTGCATGGATTTTCTGTGTTAAAGGATCTTAGAGATTATGACCTTACTGTGGTGACCCCTACTATAAGCATTCAAATAATCCTGTAGATTCTGCTTGGACACTTTCAGTATCGGGCAGCTCAATACTCTAGGAAGATTGTTTCCTTGATGGACCAAGATTATATATATATTGGTTGAGCTTAAATATGCCTGCTTCTGAGTCTACACATTAGCAGGTATCAAGCCTTTGTATTATGGTATTTGAACCTTAGGGAAGTCACTGTCTGATACATGCATAGGAATATAGATAATATAGGTAACTGGCTGCACATGGAACTACTCTTTTGGACCATTTAAGAAAACACTGAAATATAAATGAGAATGAGTATCTTGGAAACAATAAAATAATATTAGTTTATATAAAAGTCAATCACTTGCAAAGTCCACACTCCGATTATTATGAATAATAGATTGCCACCCATTTCCAGAGTAAAACACAAGAGTCCACCAAATGTTTGAAGACAGTTCTAATATCCATCCTTAGTCCTCTCACTGTGGCCCATTCAAACTCTTTTATCTCATTCATTTCTTATAAACTATGATTTTTAGACCCTCATTGCCATGGTCACTCCTCTGTATAAATGCTTGTCAATGTGTTTCTTAAATTGCAACTTGTTCAGAATTGGGCATGATAGTCCAAATATGGTCTGTAGAATGCATGGCTCATTGCTTGGTGGGGCTAATATGTTCTGAAACACTAGAAGATTGGGGAAGGAAGTAATGGAAATAAGAATATTTTCTACCCAGCTGGTGTGGCTCAGTGGTTGAGCATCAACCTATGAACCAGGAAGTCATGGTTCAATTCAGGTCAGGGCACATGCCTGGGTTGTGGGCTTGATCCCCAGTAGGGGGCGTGCAGGAGGCAGCTGATCAATGATTCTCTCCCCTCATTGATGTTTTAGGAAATGGCTTGTATAAACTTTTCGTATTGATTGTTAATAGAAATAATTTGCATTATGAGTTTGTTTTCTTTGGTGTGTATACTCTCTCATCCCTGGGGATGTGGATGAGCAAAGTGTTATGTTACACTGCCTCGTTCCTGCTGGCAATGACACAGGTGCAGAGCTGTGGGGCATGATGAATCAAGCGCCAATTGCATCACTGCCGCCTGTGCTCAGCTCGAATTGCCGTCAGTGGAGGAAATAGAATTCATTAGTTTTCTTTCAGGGCACATGCAAACACATGGGTTTCAAAGAACGTATAATGGCAGCAAGGGGAAATGAGCAAAGCCCAACCTTTTCCTTTTCCTGAGCGACTCTGGCAACTGATGAACCAGTTAGCATTTGGACGCACTGTCTTTGTCAGTAGATGTTGAAGAAGAAGACTGTATCCCCGTGGCAAAATGCTATGTGCATAACTGATCAGAACTTTTTTACTCTTTCTCAGAGCTATCAAGAAAATAATACCGATTTGTTAGAGATTCCAAACCTCTATGGATGCTCACAGAAAATATAACCAAATACTCAAACAACTCCTGGAAAGGATTCAGATAAAAATAAAATGCATGAAAACCACTTTCCTGATTTCTGTGATGAATTATTTAGTGTGATGAAATCAAAGCCTTTATTTTCATATCTGTTTTCCTTTTGGCGTTGGCTGTGCTAATGACATTTGACTGTAAGCATGGGGCTCTGGCGTGATGAAAGAGCATTGCATTTGGAGAAAAATAAAGGCTCTCTTAAAAAATTCATTCTCTCAGGTTTCCTGTGATGCATGGGGACTAGGAGCAAGCTTAATCCAAGTTCTAGCTTCATGTTTCCCAAACTAGACTGATCTCAGAGATTTAGATGGGAATTCTGGGATGGGGCCCAGGAATTTCTGTTTATAACAAGTACTCAAGTTGCGAACTTGATTCTGCCAGTTTAGAAAACATCATTCTGGAGTATACATTCAAAAGTGTTCGTTTGCTAGTCTACTTATTTAAAATATACTTTTAAATTGATTTTAGAGAGAGAGGAAGGGAGAGAGAGAGAGAGAAAGGAGGGAGGGAGTGGGAGAGAGAGAGAGAGAAACAATGATGTGAGAAGCATCTGTTGCTTTCCTCCTGCACGCCCCACACTGTGGATCGAGTCCACAACCCGGCCATGTGCCCTGACCAGGAATCAAACCAGTGACCTTTAGGTGCCTGGGATGACGCTCAACCAACTGAGCCACACCAGCCAGGGCAAAAGTGTTTATTTTTTTATTTTCTTTTAAAAAATGTATCTTTATTGTTGAATGTATTACAGATGTCCCCTCCTTTCCCCCCCATTGACCCCCTGCACCCCACTCCTGCCCCCTCCCCAGGCCTTCACCACACTATTGTCTATGTCCATGGGTTATGCATATATGCATATAAGTTCTTTGGTTAATTTCTTCTCGCCCCCCCTTCTCTCTGAAATACATCAATCTGTTGCATGCTTCAATGTCTCTGATTCAATTTTGTTCATCAGTTTATTTTTTTCATTAGATTCCACATATGAGTGAGATCATACGGTACCTGTCTTTCTTTGTCAGGCTCATTTCACTTGGCATAATACTCTCCAGGTCCCTCCATTCTGCTTCAAGTGTAAGAGATCCTTCTTTTTATAGCTGCATAGTATTCCATTATGTATATGTACCACAGTTTTATTTATCCATTCATCTACTGATGGGCACTTGGAATGTAAAGTACTCATGCAACTCAACAAAAGAAGGACAAGCAATCCAATTACAAATGGGTAGAAAACCTAAATAGACACTTATCCAAAGAGGACATACAAATGGCCAAGAGACATATGAAAAAAATGCTCAATTACACTAATCATCAGAGAGATTCAAATTAAAATGACAATGAGGTACCACCTCACACCTGTCAGAATGGCTATCATCAATAAATCAACAAACAACAAATGCTGGGGAGGATGTGGAGAAAAGGGAACCCTAGTGCACTGCTGGTGGGAATGTAGACTGGTGCAGCCACTATGGAATACAGTATGGAGTTTCCTTGAAACATTAAAAATGGAACTCCCATTTGATCCAGTGATCACACTTCTAGGAATATATCCTAAGAAGCCTGAAACACCAATCAGCAATAATATATGCACCCCTTATGTTCATAGCAGCATTATTTACAATAACTCAGATCTGGAAAAATGTTTATTTTTGAATACACTCAGAATCCAAGCTTGTCCAGCCCTAGCTGGTTTGGCTCAGAGGATAGAGCATTGGCTTGTGGACCAAGAGGTCCCAGGTTTGATTCCGGTCAAGGGCATGTACCTTGGTTGCGGGCACATCCCCAGTGGGAGGTGTGCAGGAGGCAGCTGATCGATGTTTCTAACTCTCCCTCTCCCTTCCTCTCTGTAAAAAAATCAATAAAATATATTAAAAAATAAAAGAATCCAAGCTTGTCCAGCCAGATTTAGGTTGGCATGACTCACCTACATCAATATTTTGTTTAAGGCTCAGGAATACCAGTCTCAGCATTTGGGAAAAAACATTAAAAACAACAACAATAACAACAACCACTAAACTAACTCCCTGAATTGAATTGAGCAGCTGAAAGGCAAACAGCTGGCCTTTTCTTCCCAATTATGTTGCTTGGGCTGGTAGACGGGTGAAATGTATTCCCATAAGAAATCATCCTTCTTGCTTCTTCCTGAACTATACTTACTTTCCCCCCTTTAAAACATAACATTTATTGCCTTTTTCTAATTACAAAAATAATTCATTCTCAATGCAAAACTCCCAAAGGAAAAAATAAGACAAAAATCTATAATTTCACCACCCAGAGAAAACCTGGTTATATGTTTTCTAAAGACGTAGTGATATGTGCTTCGCAAGGCTTAAAATTACAATACATATCATGAACACTTCGTGAGAAAAAAGTAATTGTAAGTTAAAACAGGCGTCTTAAAGGTAACCTGTAGAAGAAACTAGAATGTTACTGCTACATTTTCATATCCTAAGAAATGCTGATATGTCAATTACCTTCGGAATTCTAAGAGAATCCATATTTATAGAATTTATAAATACCATCTTCTATTCTAAAGTTGTCATACCTTAGATATATTTTTCTCTCTGAAGAGTTTTTTAAGCTTTATATATCTTACATTTTTTTCAGTGTATTATTATTGAACGTTTATTATGGGAAGCAGTGTTTAACAAGCCCAATTAGGTCCTTTCTTCCAGTGAGCTTATTTTCTGGGGTAGGGACAAGAAGTAATAAACAAGTAAGCGATTAAGATCGGGTGATCAAGGAAAGTCACTCTGAAGAGGTGACACCAGAGTTGACACCTAAAAGACAAAAAGAAGGCCAGCCTTGGGAAAATGAGGTCTGTTTCCTGGCAACCTCAACAGAGTGTGTTGCAACTTGGTTTTGGTTGGGTTGGTTTGATTTGGTTCATCTCTAATAGGTGAGAAATGACATAGGATTAATTTTCTTTTCTCTCAGTTTGAGTGCAGTCAAATATCTTGTCATATATTTAAGTGCAATTTTGGTATATTTTTTAGGGAGGCATCTCTTATCTTTTGCTGATTTGTCCCATAGAGTTTTTGGTCTCTTTTTCTCTTGAAAAATTTTTTAACTTTAAATATCAAAGTTGTATTTCTCATTCATGCTACTTGTCTATCAGGGTTGGAGTTTTACTTCACATTATCCTCAATCTAGGATTCAGACTGATTGATTACCATCTCTTGAACACTGCTTGTCTTTAAAAAAATTTTTTAAAGAAAATTTACAAGAGATCTACCCTCTTAACAAATTTTGAAGCATGCAATATAGTATTGTTAACTCTGGGCACAATGTTGTGCAGCAACATATTTCATTTCGGGGATCCAAAAGTTAGTGTTGTGTTTTTTTATTTCAAATTCCACTGGCTCATTATTGGTATATGGGAAAGCAATTGCCTTTTGTGTATTAAACTTGTATCCTACAACTTTGCTATACTTGATTATTAGTTCAAGGAGGTTTTTTTGTTTATTTTTTTCCCAAATTTTCTACATAGACACTCATGTCATCTGGAAGCAATGACAATTTTATGGCCTCTTCCTAATATGTATACCTTTTATTTCCTTTTCTTGCCTTATTGTATTAGCAAGGATTTCCAGTACAATGTTGAAAAGGGGTGGTGAGAGGGGACATCCTTGCTTTGTACCTGATCTTAGTGAGAAGGCTTTGAGTTTCTCACCATTAAGTATGAAATTAACTTTAGGTATTTTTGTAGATAGTCTTTATCAAGTTGGAAAGTTTTCCCTCTATGGTTTACTGAGATTTTTTTTAAAAAAATCATGAATTGGTATTAGATTTTGTCAAATGTTTTTCTACATCTATTGACGTGATCATGTGATTTTTCTTTTTTAGGATGTTGATGTGATAGATTACACTAATTGCTATTCAAACAATATTTTTTTTCAAATCAAACAAATATGTATCTTAGTGTGTCCAAGTTTGGCTCCATGAGAAAAAATATTCTTTTCCCCTCTATTATTTCTAAGGAGAAACTCAAAATAATGAAATATATCCTGAAAATACTGAGAGACTTAAGCTACTTTTCCCTGGGCATATTCCACTTATACCCTTGTTAAAAAGCTGATAGGTATTGCACAGTTAGGATAATTGTAGCACTATTTCAAATTGGCCGATATTCAGTAATCATTTTTGTGTCCGTTGGACAACAATAAATACAAAATAGAAGGACACCTGTTAGTGTTCTTACAGCTGTGTCTGTGTTGGAAGGCACCAGTACTCATCATTTCAGACTGTAGGTGAACCAGAGGAGCTCTGACATTTTTCATGGTGATCCTTGCATAGAAATACTTGGATCATCCTGAAGACTCCTACTGCCCATCCCAGTGAGTCTGTTTAGGTAACTCCTTCTCCTGCTGTATTTGTAAGCTCCAGATTATTTATGAAGCTGTGTGATACAAGAATTAAAACTCAAGAATCACAAGACCTTCCAGTATTATTTCTGCAGTTGTGAGAGAAGACACAAGAAGAAATGTTTTTAAACTTAAGAATTAATTATTTCAGTTTTGGTATGTGTAAATGCACAATATGTTAAGTGGATGTTTGAGTTCAATAGTTAATTATCCAGTGACCCAGTTATGAAAAAATTCATTCATGAGAAAATGGTGAGGACCTTTACCATCATGAGGGTTGGTTTGTTTTTCAATTTTATACGTGTAGGTTTGTATAATCAAACAAATATGTATCTTAGTGTGTCCTAGAGGTGATAAAAAAACAAATTCCATTTGATTTTTGTTAGATTTTACTGCATGGAATGCAATTATAAAGAAAAAAGATTAAAATTCTATATATTCGGCATCCCAACAACTTTATTGTTCAAAAATTACACCTTTGGAGAAGGTATTTATTACCATGGATGTTATCATTATTCAAACATTTTTGAAAATCATTTTCTGGAATTTCCTTGAAGCTAGCTTATGTGTCATGCAAGAAGCTAGTGAAAGAATATACTGATATCTCTTATCAGACTCAAGCACAATTTTTAAATTGTTAGAAGCAATAAAAAAGTCCCTTGAAACAATTTTATATTTTAAGCATAGTAAATATAAGTTGTATATAGTAAAGTTATTTTAGTTAGAAGTCTTTATTTTGATGTAATTCCTGATGATGTCTATATAAATTAATGAAAGGTTTAAATTGTTGCCATAAAATATGACAGTTAAGGATACCAAGGTATTCTGGACCCAGGACAAAAATAGCAATCTAATATATGTCTTAATTTCATGAGGAATAAGTTTTTGTCTTATGTGTTAGTATGTATTCAGAGGTTTCTGGAATCAATTAATTTTAAGAAGTTAATAATTCACTTATAGCCTTGTTGATATTATTTTTGAAAATAATTCTTTATTGTTGAAAGTATTACATATATCCCCCCTTTTCCCCCATTGACTCCCTCCAGCCTGCCCCCCCCGCCCCTCCTCACCCCAGGCCTTCAGCATAGCCTTGTTATTATAAATTTGCTTAGTAAAGCTCTCTTTAATAATCAGAACCAAGTGATACTTAGCTCAGCCTCTACCCAAATGATTAAAAATATGATATGAAATGCAGGCGAGATGATATAAATTGTTCTGGTTATATATTTCTTGTCTTGATTTGAAGATTCTCCTATATATTTATTTTCATATATATCATATAACATTGTAACTCTGTATATAGTTATAAGTAACTATATCTATCTATCTATCTATCTATCTATCTATCTATCTACACACACACGCGCACACGCGCACACACGCACATTAGAGGCCCGATGCACGAAATTTGTGCAAGGCGCTTGGCCCTCGCAGCCACGGCTTTGTCCAGGAGGTTGTCAGGAAGGATGTCCAGAAGGTCATTCCACTGTCTGATCTAATTAGCATATTATGCTTTATATATATCATACACCTCTCTCTTTTTCTTTCTTTTTTTAGTTCTGGGCATGTGCAGAAGTTATGAAATGTTGGTCTTTAGTCCAGATTTGCTTTTGTTTGTTTTACAAAATGTTGTCTTACACAGTATCTTAAGTTTGACTGGCAATATGTCTTTCTCACAAGAACAGATCAGGTAGAACTGAGGGGAGGCTGTTGCTATGTCATGGACCTTGTGGCCTACCTTTCACCACAGTCCCCACCACTGCCTACTCCTTCCTGACACATAGGCCTAGGGTGAGTTTTCATTTGTCATCTAATACTGGGCCTGAGTTAGAAATACTTGATAAAAGTTCTATTAAGCATTTAGATTTTTAACCTTAAGGTCAGTGGCGAGGGTTTTAAGCATTGAAGTGAGTGGCATGGTGAAGGGTCATGAACATTTGACTGGCTTATTTGGGGCAATTATTCAACTCCTGTTAGGATAAGTATTTGTTTGCACACAGTTGCTTCTTTCAAGCTAAATGTAATGGTTGTTTGCTGTCTGGCAGGTTTGTGATTCTGTCCCTTCATTTTTGTCCAAAAAGGACTCACACTCACACTGTTTCTGATTGCTCTTAACCAGCTTGTTTTGTGTATTTGTCTTCTGGGTGTGATTTTCCTGTCTCCTGGGGCTGTACCACTTTGTGAAAAACTAATGTTGGACCCCTATGGCTGTATATACACCAGAGCTTAGTTTAGGGAATCCCTCAGATTGCCAACAAGTATAAACTGAATGGCGATACTGTTCACAATGCCTACCTCACTGTTCTCCTGCATGGTCAAGCATCCTAGCTTTTTTTTTTAAATCTTCACCCAAGGATATTTTTCTATTGATTTTTTGAGAGAGTGGAAGAGAGAGGGAAAGGCAGAGGGAAATAGTGATGCGAGAGAAACATCGATTGGTTGCCTCCTGCAGGAGCTCTTACCAGAGCCCGGGCCGGGGAGGAGCCTGCAACTGAGGCACGTGCCCTTGACTCAAATTGAACCTGGGATCCTTCAGTCTGCATGCAGATGCTCTATCTGTCCACTGAGCCAAACCAGCTAGGGCAAGTATCATAGATTTTTAGACATAGCCATTAAACATTACGGTGACAGAAATAAAATTAATATGACAGAATTACAATATTGCTTTTGCTAGAACTAAATGATGCAAACACCCTTAATTAGATTCAATTCCATATGTCTAGAAAGTAAAATCTTCTTCTAAAAAGAATACTAATGTCTTGCATTGATGAAGGGCCTTTCATCTTGAAGTTTTCCCACATGGCTTGCAAACCAATATGGCACGGTAAAAGCAAAGTAAAGACAACTCCAACCGCAAATGGAATGTAACAACTGCTTAATGGTCTATAACAAACAGTAGGGCAGGAATTTTAAAAAGCTATTTAAAACATCATTAATATTTATCCTGACTAGAAAGTATTATTTAATACATGAAGTTAAGCTTTAAGAAAAGTAAGTTTTTGGAGAGTGAGAGCTAGCTGTTTTAAGTTCTGAAGACAGAGTAAGAAATAGTCTTCCAATGTGTAAAGATGATATTAGACTTGATCTACAAAGGTGGTTAGACGGTTTATCTCTGTGTCCACAAAGAATGAGTGTTGGGGCTCTAGCTGGCTTGGCTCAGTGGATAGAGCATTGGCCTGCAGACTGAAGGGTCCCGGGTTCGATTCTGGTCAAGGGCACATGCCCGGGTTGCAGTCTTGACCCCCAGTAGGGGGCATGCAGGAGGCAGCCAATCAATGATTCTCTCTCATTGATGTTTCTATCTCTCTCTCCCTCTCTCTTCCTCTCTGTAATCAATAAAAATATATTTTAAAAAAGAATGGGTGTTGGGGAGGGGAGGAAGAGCGAGAGAAGGAGAGAACTGAGACATCTCGGACCTGAACATTCTAATCCTTATGATATTACTAGATATATTATTAGTGGCATTGTAGAGATGAGAAATCTGAAGCTCAGAGAAAGTGAGAAATTTATGCAAGATAACTATTACTAGTGAAACTAGAATTGAAATTAGCTCTGTTTGATTTCAAGCTCATATTTTTTCCTACTCTGCCCTACTACTTTTTACTGCAGCTGTTAACACCTCGTGCTCAAAATAGATGCTTTCTCTTCTATGTAACAGTTCTTTTGTCTCCCTCATCAAAAATTTAGATTAAATACCCTAGAAGCATATGAAAGAGCTGGTCCCGTGACACCTCATTAACCAAAACTGGCTTGTGCCCCCCAAACAGTGCACATATGTTTTCTGGCTTTTCCTTACTGCAGGGTAAGTTCCATGTCTGGAGGGGCGGGTACTTTTCCCAAATTATTCAAAGATTTGGGAATGTGGCTTGTTGTCTGTGAGTGTGACTTACTGTTCCAAAGTTGTTCCCATCATTCTTGCAGAGGCTTCGGGGTCCTAATGCAAACAGTTTCCTGCCTCTATATCCCAGAGGTACAGAGGTTCTTGACTACTGTCTGCCGGTTGTCTACCATGAGCAATATTAAGTTAGCTAGTAACCTCTTCTTGCCTCCTGACCCTCTCACAGAATATCTATTCAAAAGTCATTTCCTGTGCCCTAGCTAGTCTGGCGCAGTGGATAGAGCGTCGGCCTACGGACTAAAGGGTCCCAGGTTCGATTTTAGTCAAGCTTGATGGATTCTGGTTAAAGGCACATACCTTGGTTGCAGGCTCCTCCCTGGCCAGGGCCCTGGGTGGGGCTCCTGCAGGAGGCAACCAATCGATCTCTCTCTCTATCTTTCCCTCTCTCTTCCACTCTCTCTGAAAATCATGGAAAAATATCCTTGGGTGAGGATTTAAAAAAAATAATTTCCTGTGCCCTTATAAGGCAACCAGCAAGCTTATTTTGTTTTCCTTATGGTCTCCCCTCTTCCTCCAATTTTGATAGTTGTGTTACATCAATATTACCAGAGCATATAACAATTACATCACCATTATCCCCATGAAATTTTTTAATAAAGCTGATACTTTTGCATAACGAATTGAATGTTCTTCTTTTCTGCTACTCATATTTAAATAAGATAAGTTTATGTGTACTTTCGCAAGAAAGTTCCTGAGGGTTGGACCAGGATAGTTTTCCAAGCTTCAAAACTCTTGGGCTCCCTCTTCTAGTGTGACTTCAAAGTACTAAAAATATGGTCTTTCAGTGTAGCCACCTCTCCAGTTATTTCTGGAAAAGTAAGGGGGGACATTTGTAATACTCTCAACAATAAAAATTTTTTTTAAAAAAAATCAAATAAAGAAGTTGAAGAGTGAAAAAGGATCATTATTCTTCTAAGTGTAGGCTCTGCTTCCTTGTTTTCAATTGGCAGCTTTAATTTTTATCTCAGAGGGCATTGAATGCATATATCACACATTCCATGTTATGCTTAACAATAATAAACAGCAGCATATATATTGGTATCTCTAGAGACTCACAAGCAACAGTCTCTGAGTTTAATTACAAACTGTATTTATAAAAATAAAGCTATAATTTGGTCTAGAATAGCATAAAATCATATAAAATTTCTCAAGTAAAATTGGTATTCATTATATTTATTGTGCTGTATGACAAATGCCAATATGAACATGCATGTCTTGAACATACCATGTCAATAGATAAATGTTTCTTGGGAGGAGAATCCAACTTCACCCACTTTCTGTCTCAAGGGCAGGGTCAATTGGAACTCAGTAGAAGAAGGGAACTAATGACAACCAGGGAATTTTGTCAAGTGTGAACTTCACCTCTCAGATTGGGTTTGTGAGGGATCATACCTCCCCAGTTCTGAATCTTGAGCTTAGGAAAGCAAATAACTGTGTCCAGGAATATGCACGTTTATTAGTTTTCCAGATGAGAACCACCAGTCTGTAAGATATCATTTGGGATAGCTGGTGAAAATCTCTTTATGAATAGTGGTAGAAGACAATTCTCCGTGTGACTATTATTTTTGCACATATTGTGAGCAGAGACACTCATTAGCCTTTGTTCTTTTTTTTTAACTGCCAACACAATTTTATTAATTGCAATAGATATAACTTCCAGTAAACACCACTGAAATACGAACCTTTTTCATGTGCTTCAGTAAGACACGGGACGGAAGTATTTTGCTTGAGTTTCCCATTCTCTTTTAAAGTACTGTTTGCAGTCACTGACTTGGAGAATACAGCACAAAAGGTCCCCTCACCTCTGTTTTTGTTTTTGTTTTTAAATCTCTTCTCCCTTCAAAGTTCCCTTTGTGGCAATATGTGTTTTCGGTGGCTCTCCCTGCTAAGGGCTGCTTTGTCCAAGTGGTCACAGAGTTTAATTCTCACTTCCCACTCCTCCAGCCTCTGTTGGCTCCAATGCATCTTTGTTTTCATCCTCTAATTTCTTTTTCTTCTTTGTTTTTCGTTCTACGTTAAACTGAGTGATCGCTTCACTTTTCTCTGTGATGTATTTTAGCAGTGAATTACTCCTCCTGGCTAAGAGCTTCACATCTTCCGTGTTAATTGTGCTTCTTTTCGCATGTCTTGCAAACATTTCAAGGTCTTTGGCAAAACTTTCTGTCGATAAAAGAGTCCCTGCTGCTCCTCGTCCCCCTCCTTCTCCACCTCCATCACAGTGGCGGGTCCAGGCAGGCACGTGAATTAGCCTTTGTTCTGTACATCCTCTTTTCTGGGATGTTGGTAGACAAACAGCCTCAGAAGTTAGAGATCACAACCCTCTGGATAAGGCAGATTTGTTTACCATCTGGTATAATAACAATTTCTCCCAGTGGGGCAAAGGACAGGCATGCTGATTACCCATTATAAAAGATTCAGGTTCCCTAAGCTTGGGGTTCCCCAGCTGTGGTGCACATCCATTGGAGCCCCTCTGTGTCATCATGTGGGACATGTGGAATAAGAGGAATTGATGCAAACAGGATACTTGTGCTGTGAGTAATAAAGTTGCTTGTTTCTGATCCAGGAGTCTCCTGTCCTCTGCCAGTATCTATGACACTGTGGCAGGTCAATTTGTCAGCTTGCAAGTAGGATAAAATCTCAGACCCTTACCAGTTCTTGATAAATTGTTCTTCACTGACCTGATGTGGTACAAGGAATTTTTTGCTTTATAAACCTATTGATTTAGGTTAGGCTATTGAATCTCTAGACATTCCTTATTGAAATACAAGATTTTCTGGGAAGTATGATGTTAGCCTAAATTCATTTTATCAGATGAACTACCAGGTCTTGAGAAAAATGAAACATGCTTTTGAAGAGTTGGAAAGTGGATGTATCTCAAATGGAGGTTCAGAGGAGATGGTTGGCCTCAAAGGGATGCACAGTGGTGGGAAAGGCCCAGAAGATAAACTTTTGTGCTCTGAAATTTTGCCTGGAGTCTACTCTGCCAGCATCCATCTCAGCTGGACACACAATGCACACTGATTTCCTATAATTCCCTTCCTCATTCACAGTGAATCAAGGGCATCTGCTGGCAACACTGTGGATTCTGTTGTTTGCAAACAGCAAGTAAATACCATCCATTGTCTGGGCTTTTTGGAATGGAAGTTGTTATAACATGGGCAGTAAGAAGGCTTATACGCAGTAAGAGAAGTAGAAGGAAAAAAAAGAGCTAATAAAACAGAAAAGGACAATAGGGGAATTTCTGTGATTACCAATTTGTGCTGAAGCCAAGCTGCCCCAAATCTGTTCTTGGGAATTTTCTCATATTGTTTGATAAACCCACATATGAAGAGACACATGGGTGATACACCAATATTTCTTTTTCAAAAATATATTTTTATTGATTTCAGAGAGGGAAGGGAGAGGGGAAAGAGAGATAGAAACATCAATGATGAGAGAGAATCATCAATCAGCTGCCTCCTGCATGCCCCATACTGGGGATCGAGCCTGCTACCCAGGCATGTGCGCTTGACCAGGATCGAACCTGGGACCCTTCTATCCGCAGGCAGACACTCTATTCACTGAGCCAAACCAGCTAGAGCCACAAATATTTCTTTTAAAGCACAAATCAGATACTTAAGTTTGAAAGCACAATACCAATGACCTGGAGTGGAGTTTCTAGTTCATTACACATTCTAATTAACTGAGGACTCACAATTAAATATGGAGAATATAATTTTTGCATCTCAGCTTGGTATATATTGTCTGACAAATACAGGTCTACTTATACAGCAATAGAAAATGTGAAATTGAGATAGTCTTGGAAAAGCTATAATGGTTACCATAGAGTTAAATCATTTAAATTTTAATGTTAAATTATTAGATGATAAAATGCATTTAGTTCTAAACTATATCAACAGATATCTGTTGATTCAATGACTTAGGGTGATATGAACCTTAAGCTATTTTAGTTTATATCTGTTTGGGATAAATGGTGTTTCAGTGGATATGGATTTTCTTTTTTTCTTTGGAACTAACTAGCTATACTTTCAATCTAAATGGTTCTCAGAAATGATGAAGTTTTTTATGGGAAAGCTTTCTATCATGTCTAAAAGATTGGTTGCAAATTTCTGACTTGGAATCTGTTTCATATGGATTTCCAAAGTAACCTATGTAATAAATATATTAACAATAATAGTAAAAATAATATAGGTCTTATTGTCAGTGAAATCAGTGATGGAACTATGCTGTGCACATAGTGTGTCTTCATTTTGTCCATCTGCTGTCCTGCCCTACAGTTACTTTCATCAAACTTGGGCTTTTATGGGGAAAGGAGTTTTCAAGTAGCAAAATCCCTTATTTAATTGCCCTAGTGGTAGTAAAAATGAAAAACTTTAGTAGAATCCTTCTGACTAGATTCATTGGGTCCACAAATGACTCTATGGTAACATGATAGCCCAGGGAAAAGCTTCAGAAATGTTGAAGTTTAAAATCAACATCTTGTGTTATATTTAGAAGTCATGAATTTCTAAGATTGGTATTCTAAAATTCAGAGGACTATGGTATTTTAGAATAATGCTTGTAATGTTTATATCTTTACATGCCATAACAATATATTTATTTGTGTAGTCAACAAATATTCATTTTATTCCTACCATGTGCAACACTTAATCAACATTGGGGACAACAAGATTAATGAGATTAAAATTACTGCTCTGAGTAGGTAAAAAATTTGGCAGGAAAACAATAATCTATATAAATTATCTATAATAATAAAAGCGTAATATGCTAATTAGACTGGACGTCCTTCTGGACAACCTTCTGGATGAAGTTGGGGCTGTGAAGGAAGCCTGGGTCCCAGGTGCCTGTCAGCGGCTAGAGGGAAGCCTGGGTCCCGGGTGCCAGAGGGAAGCCGGTGCTGGCAGCTGGTGGAAGGAAGGCCTACTTTTGCACAAATTTCATGCATTGGGCCTCTAGTTAATATATACTATGCTAAATGCTACAATAAAAGTATGGACAAAGTTCTGTGAAATCAGAGAGAGAGTAAATAATTTAATGTGGGGGAAAGACCCATAGAGGCAGTGATGTCTGAATTCTGAAAATGTTCATGATCATCTGAGGAAGTAAAAACCACTTCTTTTTGTAGCAGTAGGAATAAAGTCCCAAGAATCTCATGATTAGCTATTACTTAGATAGTATTTAGTAAGTGCCAGGCAAAACACTAAACATCTGACATGCACTATCTATAATAAAAGCGTAATATGCTAATTAGACCAGACAGCTGAATGACCTTCCGGACGTCATTCTGGATGTCCTTCCAGACAAGCCGTGGTGGCGGTTAGGGGTGATCAGGCAGGCAGGCGAGCAGTTAGTGGTGATCAGGCAGGCAGGTGAGTGGTTAGGGGCTATTAGGTAGGCAGGTGAGTGGCTAGGGGCAATCAGGCAGGCAGGCAAGTGGTTAGGGGTGCAGGCTGAGCTGAAGGACCCCCCCTCCCATGCATGAATTTCATGCACTGGGCCTCTAGTCTTTTTATAATATAACCACCAACCAAAATGAGTTATTACTATTATTATCATTTTATAGAGGAGCAGTCTGAAACTTTAAGTGAAGTAGCCTGCCTAAGATCACACAAGTTGGAAAGAGTTAATTTTGATGAATGAGTGAATGAAATCGCATAACATTCATAAATCTAGAATTGAAATGTCTCATCAAATGATAATATCCTCAGAGAGATTAGCGTGAGTGGTGACATTGTCTAAACAACAGTCATGACATAGCAATTTCAACTTTTCTTTGGAAGGGATCAAAAGCTCTTCATCCTGGTCCTCCTTTAGGAAAGTTAGCCCTTAGCATTACTATACAAAGTATTCATTTCCACCAATTATACCAACATCTCCTTACAGGGCTCTAATCTTGAGTGAAATGGAGACATTTCCACTCACCTATATTAGCTCAAATTGAAATGGGCTTTGTTCTTTTGTGCCTGAATACCATTTTTTTTTTAGTTTTGAAAATAGGGTTTAGAATCTAAATAACCCCTCTTTTATGCACATATGCTAGTCATGTGAATAGTATCAAATGGGCACTTCCTGTTTCCTTACTTTCAATGTCTTTCCTGATGGTCTTATTTTTTCAACCAATATTTCACCATTTGGTTACCTGCCATACACCTCATTAAATAAACATCTGTTGGACTCTTACACTCAGTCACATCTATTATAATATCTCTTTTAATCCTCAAAATTAACTCTCTGAGATGGCTAGTATTAACTTTAGATGAGGAGACCTGGGCTTGGATACTTTGGTTCAAGGCCACACTTGTTCAAAGTCATAGAGTTAGCAAACCAAGATAAAAATTCAAATATTTTCACATGATGTCTCCCATTTATTCCACAAGACCAGAGATGGCCAAGATAAAACAAGAATACATTAAATAATTGAAGATAGTCAATATCTGATTTTATCAAAAGAATTGACCTAGCAAATAAGTGTCATGGAGTGAAGTCAGTGTAGGCTATGGCCACAAGAGACTAGGTTTGTCTAGGTGGGTAGAACAAGAGCAAAAGGAAGGCTTGCTTGACTGGAAGAAAAGCATCAGCAAATATGCTGAGTTGTGGCTAGCCATGTGGTCTGTGGACAACTAAAAAGTCTTCCTGATGTAAATCATTTCCTGGACAAGTTTTTCAATCCTTGTAGCATTGCTTCAAAAACTTTATGGCCTGCCCTAGCTGGTTTGGCTCAATGGATAGAGTGTCAGCCTGTGGACTGAAGGGTTCTGGGTTCAATTCTGGTCAAGGGCAGGTTCCTCCCCGGCTCGGGTCCTGGTCAGGGCTTGTGCAGGAGGCAACCAATCCATGTGTTTTTCTCACATTTATATTTCTCTCTGTCTTTCCCTCTCTCTTCCACTCTCTCTAAAAATCAATGGAAAACTATCCTCAGGTGATGAGAATATATATAAAAAAAACTTTATGGCCTACGATGGTATGAAAATAAATAAACAAAGCCTAGGAGGAGAGAAGAACCTGGAGATATTTTTTTAACCCATGGTAATGTGCAGAAAACCAGAATGATGGCTACATAATTTGACAGACATTTGACCATGTTCATATAAAAATGCAGGGTTATAGACTTAAGGCAGGTTAAACAAGGTGTGTTTAATGGAAGGTATACATCATAAATATATGATCTTACTTTGTTTTTAATTTTATCTCAAGAATACAAGCATATTCCATATTCCACTTGTAATCATTTCTCTCAGCAGTTCATCCATTGACATGCACACACACGCATGTGAGCAGATGTTTTCTAGTACCTTTGGCAGAAGAATTTAGTGCCTTGTACACATCACACCTGCCATGTCATGCTTATTGATTGAACGATTCAGCTTGCTGAAAGGTACTGGGTGAGATATTAATTTTAAAATGAAAGCCTTCACATCTGCTAATGCCTGTCAGTCTCTGGAGTGAATGTGCCATTTAAGCCAACGGAAGTGGGCAGAAGCAGCCTTCCTGGGTAGGGCTGACAAGTTATTTTGAGTCTGCTGAATTACCTTCATTGTTGCCTGCTACTTGTAGGCAGACCTCTCCTTCCATTAAACTCCAGTGCTCACGAAACTTCTGAAAATAGCTGTAGTGGTTTGGAACTCATCTTCCTGGGTTTTCACATAAATGGAATATTTGTGGTAGTTGAGCGATAAACGGTGAGATAATGGTGTTTTACAGGCAGTGAAATGACAAGGTCAATTTTAATTAAGCTGAGATCAACCTCGGTCTGTATTGCACACTTCTGATTAGGTTATTTCAAATTACCATAAGTTTTTGGAGACTTCGCTGAAGTCAGTGGTGTTAAACACCAGCTGTGCTGGCAGAGAAGCGTGGGATATGAGAAGGAGATAGCATTCACATTGAAATTAGCACTTGGCACAATATAATTCTCTGATTGCAAACTATGTGGAGTTGCCTGTGCTAATTGGTTGATTTTATTTGAAGCAGATGTTGTTAGCTTTCCCACTAATGATCTGGAGAGAAATTCTTTTGAAAGACATGCCATGTTAGGATCTCTGCAGTATAATAAGCTAATTACAACTTTAAGTACTTGCAGTAATTAGCACAATGTGTATAAAGTGTTCCTGATCTTTTCACCCTGCCGCATTATTGTCAGGGCAGCTTGAAAAACAAAAAGAAATGCTAGCTGGATTCAGTCTCCCTGGTCTAGCCTCTTCGTTTCCCAGACTTCTGCGCTAAAGAGATAATGAACTCGACTGAAATCCTGCTCTTTCAACCATGTCAAAAAGGTTTAGTGCCAACTCCCACCCTACTACACCCCAAGAAATGGAGAGTGAAATTTGCCAAACTAAAATGGTACCTTGCACACATTTGCCTAGGGCCCATGAGGTCTTCATCACATTAGCAACTGAGGTATTTGAGGACATCTTAGCGTATTTATCTCATGTTCATTTATTTTACTTGATTACCAATGCAATCCAGGGTTCAAATCTAATTTTGTTTGAGAACATTGCCTCAACACACTTCCAAGTCAAAACTCTAACGTCCTTGTTTAAAAGGCTTTGTGTGCTTGATATTTCTGTAAGCCTAAAATCTAGTCTTTCTATATTTTTAACAACCAGTTGTTACAGGTACATATTTTGCTTATAATAATTATGAGAGTGAAGACATAATAAGAATAGATGTGTGGAGTGTGACAAAATTAGAAACAAATTAGTTGAGAGAAAGTAATTGATAAAGGCAAATTTTTAACATACCAAGGGAAGTCCACAGTAATTGCTATTAATGGGAGTGAACCTGACATTTGAGGCTGGTGACTAAAATTTTGGTATCTCTAAGAAGCGAAGTTGATCAGTAGAAAAAAATTTATAGTAAAATGTCAATATTTCAATAGCTCTTGTGGCCTTTTCAAGAAAGTTTTAGAGTTTGGATTTTTAAGATCTATTATTTGAAATAGGTGCGTAAGAGTAAAAATGCAGCCATTCCTAACAGAGTCTTCTATTGGAACTGGTGAATGTATCTATTTTTTTAAAAATATGGAATGCTTTGTGAATTTGCATGTCATCCCTGCTCAGGGGCCATGCTAATCTTCTCTGTATCGTTCTAATTTTAGTATATGTGCTGCCGAAGCAAGCACAATGTATCTAAGTTTTTATGTTTTCTTCTGGATCCTTTCATTTCAAGATACTTCTGGGGGAAGGCAGACACTGAACAAATTCTTCTTTTAATCTATAATTTTATTGATTTCAGAGAGGAAGGGAGAGATAGAAACATCAATGAAGAGAGAAAATCATTGATAAGCTGCCTACTGCATGCCCCCTACTGGGGATTGAGCCTGCGACCTGGGCATGTGCCCTGACTGGGAATTGAATCAAGACCTCCTGGTTCATAGGTTGACACTCAACCACTGAGCCACACAGGTTGGGCAAATTCTCCTTATAAAGTGTCTTTGAAGAATTCGGCTGGCTCCCTTGGCTCTAATTTCTGGAAAGCAGGCAACCTGATCTCATATTCTGAACTTGGCTGCAGAAAAAAGTAGAAAATGCCCTTATTTGTACTTCTAGTACTGTTGTCTCATTAGTTCTGGAATTGAAAGCTGGGATTTTTGTGGTTGCTGGATTTATCTACCTCCAGTGATGTAGAATTTCACAAGGTAAATAGCCAGGCTGCTGCTAACATCAACAGATTATGTCCTAAAGAGAGGAGGCTCAGTGGGTAGAGCATCAGCTTGCTGACTGAAGGGTCCCGTGTTTGATTCCAGTCAAGGGCATGTATCCTGGTTTCAGGCTCAATCCCCAGCCTG
Source organism: Myotis lucifugus (assembly GCF_000147115.1). Classification (NCBI taxonomy): domain Eukaryota; kingdom Metazoa; phylum Chordata; class Mammalia; order Chiroptera; family Vespertilionidae; genus Myotis; species Myotis lucifugus. Next base: position 3,643,591 of record NW_005871068.1, read on the forward strand.
TTTGGGGTGCATACAGGAAGCAACCAATCAATATGTCTCTTTCACATCAATGTTTCTCTCTCTGTGTCTCTCCCTATCCCTTCCACTCTCTCGAAAAATCATTGGGTGAGGAATATATATATATATATATATCTCCTAATATATAAAAGCCCAGGGTTGTAACCATGGATCACTACCAAAGGCTGACCAACCCAGAAGTCTTTCAGTAAGCGCTGGGTTGCCGTGGTGACCCAGCACTGACTGCCCAGCTGCAGCCTGGCAACCCAGCACTGGCTGAGACCCAGAGAGAGAGGCAGGGTCTGATCCACAGCCTCAGTGGCAGCTGTTGATTAGTACTTGCCTCTCTCTTTCTCTCCCTCTTTCTTTCTGGGCTTTGCCAGCAACCGGGTCTTTCTCTCCTGGCCTCCCTGGGGGCTGCTGTTCAGCCCTGCCTCTCTGATCAGGCCTGGAGATAGGCCCAGAGATGTAGACTGGCATAGGAACCGACCAATCAGAACCAAATGTGGTTGCTGTGAAGAACCAATGGCTGCCTAGGAGGCGGAGCTTCTGATGCTGACTGGCATAGAAACCGACCAATCAGAACCAAATCTAGGTGCTGTGGGAAGCCAATGGCTGCCTAGGAGGCAAAGCTTCTGACGTTGATTGTCATAGGAACTGACCAATCAAAACCAAATATGGGTGCTGTGAAGAACCAATGGCTGTCTAGGAGGTGGAGCTTTTGATGTTGATTGGCATAGGAACTGACCAATCAGAACCAAATGTGGTTGCTTGTGGGGAGTCAATGGCTGCCTAGGAGGCGGAGCTTCTAACACTGACTGACATAGAAACTGACCAATCAGAACCAAATCTGGGTGCTGTGGGAGCCAATGGCTGCCTAGGAGGCGGAGCTTTTGATGTTGACTGGCATAGAGACTGACTAATCAGAACCAAATGTGGGTGCTGTGAAGAACCAATGGCTGCCTAGCAGGTAGAGCTTTTGATGCTGACTGACATTGAAACTGATGAATCAGAACCAAATCTGGGTGCTGTGGGGAACCAGTGGCTGCTTAGGAAGCGGAGCCTTTGATGCTGACTGGCATAGAAACTGATGAATCAGAACCAAATCTGGGTGCTGTGGGGAGCCAGTGGCTGCTTAGGAAACCTCCCAATCAGAACCAAATTGGCCAGCAGAGGAGGGCAGTTGGGGGCAATACCAGGCCTGCAAGGGAGGGCAGTTGTGAGCGAGATCAGGCTGCCAGAGGAGGGCAGTTAGGGGTGATCAGGCTGGCAGGCAGAGGCAGTTAGAGGCAATCAGGAAGGCAGGCAGGTGAGCATTTAGGAGCCAGTGGTCTCAGATTGCGAGAGGGATATCCCCCAAGGATCTCCAATTGGTGAGGGTGCAGGCTGGGCTGAGGGAACCCCCCCTCCATGCACGAATTTCATGCACCGGACCTTTAGTATATATATATATACACACACACACACACACACACACATACACACACGCACACACACTATATCTATAGCTATATATCTATATCTATATATATATATATATATCACAGCAATTTGAGAAAAGCAATAATAGAGAGGTCTGATAGAGAGTCTCCTCAAATTATTAAAGGAAAAGAAGGTTGTAGTTTTAAGGGGATTCCAATATAGATAGTCCCTGACTTACAATGGTTTGCTTTATGCTTTTTCAACTTTACGATGATGCAAAACCGCATGCATAATAAATTACCTGAAATTATATAATACTTTATTATAAAATAGGCTTTGTGTTATATGGTTTTGCCCAACTGTAGTCTAATGTAAATATTCTGAGCACGTTTAAGGTAGGCTGGGCTAAGCTATGATGTAGGTTAGGTGAATTAAATGCATTTTTTACTTAATATATTTTAAATTTACAATGGTTGTATTGGGATATAACACCATCATGAGTTGAGAAGCATCTGTACTTTATACATTTTTCATAAACATAAAGATATGCTTTATGGTTCTGAAAATTAATGAAAAATTAAACGAAAAGACTTTGTATGTTGGCTTCTCTTAAGTTTATAGAGCCTCAAATGCTCAGTGAAACCCAATCAGAGAATTAAGTATGCTCAAGCAAAACATTCAAGGACAGAGTTTAGACCTAGTGTGACATTTTACACCTGGCACAGTGGCATGTCTTTGGCACATAATGAATTGTAAATGGATGAATGCATTTTTTGGTGAAAAGTTAACAACTCATTCTCTGTCACTGCCATGATTTTTGGTGAGTTTCCACACTCCTGGAAATATTGTCATGAATTGGAACTACTTGCAATGCCATATATAATTATTTGTCTAATTGGTGTTGATATACTTACAAGTGCTTTAGTACAAAAAGTTAAAGACATAACACTAGGTGTTGGGAGTTTTGATACCTAGCATCTTATTGATAAAATTTAAAAGTCTTATTTGGCTATAGAAGAGATCAACCCACTTCATAATGGAGCATTTGCTAGGGTAACAAAAACTTGTTTGATGCCCAGCCGGTGTGGCTCAGGAGTTGAGTGTTGACCTATGAACCAGGAGTTCATGGTTTGATTCCCAGTCAGGGCACATACCTGAGTTGTGGGCTCAATCCCCAGTAGGGGGTGTGTAGGAGGCAGATGATTGATGATTCTTTCTCATCACTGATGTTTCTATCTCTCTCTCCCTTCCTCTCTGAAATAAATACAAATATATTTTTAAAAACTTGTTTGACAATAAACCAATGGATTTACATTGTTTTGTCAGTAAGGCTCCTTTATTGTTATCTTGTTTTTGTTTACTTAAACCCAAGGTTTATATTACTTACTCCTGATATAATAACACAGTCATAGAAATATAAACTAGGTTCCTAACAGTACATTTTTTGTTCTCACTATAAAAAATTTGTATTTTCATAAGTTTGAGAAAGCTAGATGTGGTCAAACTGCTGCTAGATTCTTAAAATATAATATGTACAGTGGAATGTTATATATTTAT